>NC_028642.1:23241407-23384648 GCF_001406875.1 Solanum pennellii
ATAAATATATATATATATATATCGAGTATAGATAGACCCTTCATATAGTAAGATTTCTTAGTCTTCTACTTTAGTTGCACATAAGTATATAAAATAGTCATAATAGTCGTCTCATCACATAACCATCTAACAAGAGTATAAGAACTTGGGCATAGCCCATGCATCAAAGTAAGAATGCCTCACATGGGCTATACAATGTTTGATACTAAATGGAAAAGAAATAACATAATAGTCTTAAACTCAAAACAACTCAATTAGTTAGATAGTGGCATCGCCCTCGGAAAGTGATGACCTAACCTACTTGGATGATCAAGAGATCCAAGTCTTCTTCAAAAGCACTTCAACGACCGGAACCTAAAATATTGGGAAAAAGGAATAAATGGGGTTAGTACACCACTTGTACTAAGTATGAGACCATATGCACACATTCTTTGAAATCATGCTAAGAAAAGGGACATTTCATAAGCTATGTGGGAAGAGACAGACACTCCTCACTCTAGTTCACTCGGAGATATATCACTCTATTAATATTAGTCTATGTGAAAATGAATGAAATTGTGGCGTTTATGTGGTATATCATGTGGCATTCACATGACATTTAATAGTTTCAGTTAACAAGAAGGGAATTTTTAATCCATTAATATAACGGGAAAAGTAATTTTGTGTCGAAATATAATTGAAAGGTATTTATGTATTATTTTTATTAGTTTAAGGACATTTTTGAGTGTTTTCCTTTTTGAAATGTTGTTTGACACCCTTATATTAGAGGCGACTAGTCAATTTTGATTCATCAGCATAAAAGCATTTTTGAGTCCTGGTTTCCCTTTGACAGTAGCGAGAATAGGGATTTAATCAGTGTGGATCGGTGTTGGGGGATTGAAGGACGGTAGCAGGGGAGTCATGGACCCTGCAGCTGTCGATAGGATTATTGAGAAGCTATTAGAAGTTCGATTATCGAAGCCTGGCAAGTTGGTGCAGCTTTCCGAGTCTGAAATCAAGCAACTATGTGTTTCCTCTAGAGATATCTTCGTTAAACAGCCAAATCTACTTGAACTTGAAGCACCCATCAAAATTTGCGGTAATATACCCTATCTATGGGAGCTCTCCTTCTAACTCTTGCTCTTTCTGTCCTTTGTATCACCGATTGGGATATACTTTTATGTTTGCTATTTTTGTTGCTTTTTGCTATATGGTTGCAAGTTGTTTTAATGGCTAGTTTAGATTCTATAGGCCCTTTGATTCTGTCAACTTTAGAGGGAAAAATGACATACAAGGTTCTCCTCTAGGTAATCTGTTTTTTTGTTTGAAGGAATGAGCTCTGGTTGCGAAGAAATCAAATCATAAAGTCCTTCTGTGACACAGTCGCTGCCCTAGTGCTTTTTCTAAATTTTGATGTTTGCAAGACTGTCAACCCATGACTTGCTTCTTGAAATATCCTATGTTTTTATTGCAAAACTGGGGATGATAGTTCTTGTTCTCCAGCTTAATGAACCTGGTGAAATTTTAAGATAACAGTGGCTGTATTTTAATCCCTACAGAGTCTGATTCATCCTAGATATTATAAGTAAAAGAAGATTCATAAGAGAAAGTTCTGGTGATATGTGCAAATTTGACTAGTTGCTTGGATTGTACTAATGCAAAACGATGTATTAAGAAAATAAAATACTGATGCATAATTTGTTTGATTCATGCTTGTATCTGTAGAATGTTAGGTGTGTATTATGGGTGGGAACAAAATTATAATGGTTTACATTGACGAAAAATGACCACCCCTGAAGTTGACCACCTCTAGGGATTTTGAACCTCTGACAATCCAAGTAAAGAATACTCTTTTAACACGATTGAGGATCCACTGTCTACGTCAAGTGTACCTTCCGGTGGTGGGTGATCCATTGCCACTGTGATAAGTGGTTACTGTTTACATCTACTCTTTTTACTTTATATTGCCTTATTTGACTACTTTCCTTGGTTCACAAGAGGGTAGGTTACGCTTTTCTAGTCAACAGTTCACCATCTCTTTCTGCATCTGGTTCACTACTAACTATGGCAGTCATCATGGTATCATGCTTATTTTGTATCCTTTGTTGCTACACATTTATTTTGGTTAGCAGTCCACTTATACTAGTTTTAACTCTTATTGCTTTCAGTGTTAGCTCTTTTTTATTCAATGCTTTTGAAGTGACCCATTGAAGTAGCTTTTGTTTGTTCAGGGGTTATTCCTCCTGTTAGATTAGAAATGTTGCTTATAGTCCATTCTTCAAATATGAAGTCATTAGTTAAAGTTGCAATCAAACAAGGGGTGTCAATGTTGTTTTACAGAAATTATAACATGCTGATATCTCGATTAATCTATGGCATATGTCTAAAATTAGATTTTTTTAAACCATCCAATTTTCTTGGTTTGTTTCGTTATCTGCTCTGTTTGGTTCATTTGTAGTACTCTCAGTTATTATGTAAAATGAAGAAGAGTTTAACGTACCACCAAAAATTATATAGGTCTCACTACGTTTTGCATTATCAATAAATAAAATAGTCATGTTCAACCCAAGAAACTAATGAGTGATATTTATACTAGAATAGGAAGTAGTATACCAATGAGCAACACTGACTTTTCTCTACCACCACCATCATTGGGGATATCAATAAAAAGCTTTGGCCTCTGTTAGTTGATGTTGAGCAATGCCGTCTGATCATTGTTAACACCATGGATGGTATTGGATAATCAATGGAGGTAGATGCCAACTCTAGATTGGATCGGATTCTTTTGTTTTGCTGCTGGTTAGCCCATGTAACCATCTTTTGCAACAATTTTTAGTTGGTGTGTGCACCATCCATAGTTTCTCACAATATTGAATGGGCACATTGATTGGTTCTTCTGCTCTCTAGCTCTTAAGTACAGTTCAAATGATACCTTGTGAAAAATCACCAAAGGCATTGATTGTTAGCACCAAAATTTGGTAAACTGGAAACCTACTATGACACTCTAGTTAGTCCTGTTCCTGAAGATAGGAAAAGTAATAAAATCACTCAAAAATGATACATAACTAGATATGATAAAATATACAACAACATACGCAGTATAATCTCACAAAGTGGGGTCTGGGAGGGCAAAATGTACACAAACCTTTGCACTATCTTAAGATAGAGGGGTTGACTTCGATAGACCCATAACTCGAGAAAAGGTAGCCCGAAGCAGTATAACTTTCAACATCAGCCTACCACCTTTTTCCTCAAGGTTGAGCTTGTTTAATTGAATAAAATGGAAATGAAGAAGTCATGACATAATACTATGAACAGCCCGACAAATCTTCCTGAACAGTAGTCATCGCAAGATGTAGCGATAATCGATGTACAAAATACAACTTAAGAAGTTCATTTAGGCATTTTATCAAACAGTTTAAGTGCACCATTTTACTTAATAATTTTTAGTTCTTTATGTTTATTTCTTAGCCTCTGAAAAATCGTAACTGTAATTTGCTATTCACTATAACAATCATAATATACAAAACATCTTTTTTTCCATTAAGTATTTGACAACTTAAAAAAAAATATACTTCAAACTAAAGAAAGAAGAATAAGTTAATTCATAACTTGCTATATCTATGGGTTGCTCTGAAAATTTTTTGCAACAAAAACGTTAGCTTCCTGTAGTTATTCCCTTATTGGCTTAAACATCTGACCAACAATATGCAATTCTTGTTTATAAAGTGTTAACCTTGATACGTTGACTAAATCAAGGAAGAAGAATAGGTAATCGTTCAAGTATATGAATTTTCTGCACATATCTTGAACAATTTTTTCTTTGATTTGAATATAAGGGCATGCATTCTGGAATTTAGGTTAGGGTTTGTTTTTTTCTAGAAGAAAGAGAGAAAAGCGTGGTAAAAATATTTCCAAAAATGAATTTGTTTTCTTTTTCACCTTATTCTATATTATAATTTATTTTTATTTTTTTTAAAATCTAGGTGTATTTATTTTAGTTAGTTGGTAGCAACTTAGTGTTTCACTTATCCACGTCAGAGCAATTGTATATCACGCATTGTGTCTGAAATATTCGAGTGGTTTTTTTGTATAAATTTTGGATAGTTAAAGTGTCGCTTTGTGCACAATCAAACTTAAAGGTCAAAGTTATAATTTGAAACCAAGTTAAGGGGCATATATATGTATTATGCCTTTTTTAAACTTGGTAAGACTAAGATGGTCTATGCCAGCAACAAGTTGTAATTTATTGAAGTGTTGGAACTATAATGGTGGTGCAGTGAGACAAAAGAAGTGGTGGAAACTTGTCCCAACTTGTAAATGGTGGACAATTTGGAAGGAGAGGAACTACATAATTTTTCGAAGACAAGAAATCCTGTGCAGAAAGTCTAGATGAATTTTATTCTTTTGTTTCATTTTTGGTGTAAAGAAAACTTTGTAGAGGATATTGAATCGCTAGTTGATGTGATAGGTTCCTTGTGAAGCTGCAGTCGAAAGCATGGTTGGGTTTTAGTAATTTTTACCAGTTTCAAAGAAAACTAACCTTCTGCCCTAATTTGTGTCCTCTATAACCTCCTTTCTATGGTCATGTTCTCATTAAGTTGAAGTTGCGTCATATCATGTCTAATCTCCTCTCCCGTTTACTTCTTCGGCAAAGGAAATAGAATATAGATATGGTAACTTACCATGTTTTAACTACAATATAGAAAAAACAAGATAGAAAATGCTCACACCATTTGTTGGCCCGATGTCTCCGGTAGGAAAAAGAGGAGGTAAGTTTCCTCTTTCTATGTGTGAGTGAGAGAATGTATCTTGAGTGTGTGACACATATTATTGAGGGTGCTCTCACTTGCTCTTGTTTATGTTCCACTTATATATGCAACCTCTATTGAATTGATGATTATGAGTTATTTGTCATTCCTTTTTCTCTTTTGAGAAAGGTAACAATTGTATTAATAAAGACTAGAAACGCCGCTCGAATGGGCTGGGGACGGGTCAAAGCTCTATCTGGGTGGAGGATAAGTTTCAGAACATTGTTTCATTGATGTCGATGGGGCATGGGGTCAGAATATCTCCTTCGCTGACCTTGTTGGTGACCAAAAAAAGGGGTAGGGGGGTTGGGTTTATCAGAGGGAGGTGGGAAGCTCCTCAAATGGGACGGATGACACTAGAATGTTAATGCGTAAAATAGTTGTAGAGGCTAGATAGTCGTTGGTTTTCTTGGTGACATCAGGAAAAGCTTATGATTGATGTAGCTCAAATTGTTCCTCCCCTCGCGGAATCTCCAAAACCTCTCTTGGCAGGAAGCAAGATAAGTTTTTACCATCAACCAACCATTGTATAAATCTAATTCCAAACATAATCCTGGGATATGCCCCACGTACCAAATGATCCCCAAGAGGAGATGAAAGAAATCTTAGGATTGATGTAGCTCAAGCTGTTCTTCCCCTCGTGGAATCTCGAATCACTCCCCCTGGTTTCTCTCCTTCTGACTAGTCTAATCTTTTTTATTGTGTCTATAATATGTGGGCACGCCTTATGACTAAAACACCTTTCCCAAACCAAACAGACTTGGATAGGACCAAAAACACTGTGCTATGTCGTGGTATGTGTGGTCATGTGCATTGTCTAGACGAAACATCAGAGTACATGAGTTTATGCAGGTAGTCCCAAAAAGATACCTCCACATCGCAAGGCTCAACTTTCCATGCACCGGGTGGGCATACAATAGTGTCAAAATGTCTTTAGTTGGCTGATGGTGCACACTCTCTGTCCTGGACATGATCCCGATTAGTTTTCTTTGACTTCGTTCATACTTCAAAGCCTTATTTGATCCTTTTTAGCTTCATATCATTCATGTGTTCAACATCATGTCCTACACAAGAAAATACACAAATTAGGGATAAATTGAACGGATTGGAACTCAAACACAGTAACACGTACAAAATATGCTGCGGAATATAACTAAAACCATGCATTTCGTGCTGCCGATCAAATGTAATCATGGGAAAATGTGTAGAAGACAGCACATGAAGGACAAAAGAGAAGACTACTGTTCATGGTGTTGATGTCGGGAATCTATTCGAACTTTTAGAATCAAGATTAGGTCAGCGTTGGTCGTTGGAAATGGGCAATAAATATCCTTCTTGAAAGACAACTAACCTAGGACATGCCACTCTCAAGCTTTTATTTATGACGTTTTCACCTTAAATCAACAACAAAAGGAAACTATATATTAGTGTACTATGGAATACACGGGTTGGAGTTGAAGTTTCAAGGTTTTTTTTGAATGATTGGGAGGTTCACAAGTTTGCTGAATTTCACAACGCACTAAACCAGTTCATCGGAACGAACGAAGTCTAGACTGAATATGGCGGCTAGGGCATAACTCCGGAGTTCTCTCTATTGGAACATCTTATCACATGTTGAATCATGCCACTATTCTAAGTAAGCAGTGGCCCTGGACACATATATGTAGGGAAAGATTCAATGTAGTGTGGCATGTTTTACTTGATTAGTAGCTAAGACGGCTTGTTTGACACAAGAAGGCTTAAGAGAAAGGGAGTACAAGTGTACAACTTTGTTTTATCTGTCATTTATGTGGGAAAATTGCAAGTCACCTTTTTATGCTTTGCAGAGTGACTACACAATTATGTGACATCTTTACAACTATTTAATAGCCTTGAGTTGGAAAATGCCAAACAAGGGTTGCTGTCTAGCTGGTACAGAAGAGTAGTCTCAACAGCTCAGAAAAGATGGAACATGATCACGGCCTGCATAATTATATGTAAGGAAAGGAATTTAAGATGTTTTGAGGGGAAAAAGCAACTTAATCCAGAAGATAAAACTAAGTTGTATTGTGCTTTTTCTTTTTTGGTGTAAGCAACAGTACATAGAAGACACCGAGTCTCTATTACAAGGTCTAGAGTATCTATAAGACAGTTGATAGTTTGTTGGTTTAGAGGTTGTTACGCCATACATTTAGTAAATATGGCCCACTCAACTTTTAATGCATGCTTTTCACCATCTTTTTTTTTAAAAAAAGGTCAAGCACCCAAGGTGTGGCCTAATGGTCGATGAAATGGGTTGAGAACCATGAGCTCTTCGCTTCAAATTCATGTCGAGGAAAAAGACACATGGTTATTTCTTGCATCTGTCAAGCCTTTGTGGATAGAGTTATCCCATACCTGTATTGTTGTGTCAGTAAGAGGCAGCAAGTACCCCACAGTATTAGTTGAGGTGCACGCAAGTTGATGCTGATCTAAACACCAGGATTATCAAAACTACATGTTAGTATGCAAGTATGTGAAAATGTTTGATATGATATGAGAATAAGTGATATTAAATTCAGTGAACTACTTGAGCGGAGGTAAAATTGATATACTCTCACAGAGGAAGTAATAGTACAAATGTTGTGCTAATCTGACTTGAAGCCAGATTTATTTATTTAATAGAGTCAAGGGTAAGCCACCTATTTCCCTTTACTCGCTTCAGTTTTTTCAATATCTCCCTACTCATGTAACTTTTTCTTTTTCCGTTTCAGGTGACATTCATGGGCAGTACAGTGATCTGTTGAGGCTTTTTGAATATGGTGGTTTTCCTCCGAAGGCTAACTACTTATTCTTGGGTGATTATGTAGATCGTGGGAAGCAGAGCTTGGAAACAATATGCCTCTTGCTTGCCTATAAGATCAAGTATCCTGAGAACTTTTTCTTGCTTAGAGGAAACCATGAATGTGCTTCTATAAATAGGATATATGGATTCTATGATGAGTGTAAGCGTCGGTTCAATGTGAAACTATGGAAGTCCTTTACAGACTGTTTTAATTGTCTTCCTGTAGCAGCACTTATCGATGAGAAGATATTATGCATGCATGGGGGTCTGTCCCCTGATCTTTCTAGTTTGGATCAGATTCGGAACTTACCACGTCCAACTGCCATCCCGGACACTGGTTTGCTTTGCGATTTACTTTGGTCAGATCCTGGTAAAGATGTAAAGGGTTGGGGGATGAATGATAGGGGAGTTTCATACACCTTTGGTCCTGATAAAGTTTCTGAGTTTTTGTCAAAGCATGACTTGGACCTTGTCTGTCGTGCCCATCAGGTAAAGGAACGCTGTTTTGTATGTCCTTGTGTGCTTCTCCTCTGAGGTAATTGATTTGCATCTATTTTTGCAGGTCGTGGAGGATGGTTATGAATTCTTTGCTGACAGGCAGCTTGTCACCATTTTTTCAGCTCCCAATTACTGCGGCGAGTTTGACAATGCCGGTGCTATGATGGGTGTTGATGAAAACTTGATGTGCTCTTTCCAAATTCTTAAGCCAGCAGAGAAGAAAAATAAGTTTATGATGTGAGAAGATGTTTCCTACTTTTATAGAGGTCACCTTCTTCTCTGGCCTTGACATATAATGGATGCTGAGTTGAATATAGCTGTCCCTCTTGTTTTATTATTACTCAAGTTCTAGTGATTCGGGAGGATGTACCTTGTTAAAATCCATCTCAGCAACATTTGTGGTTCAAGTTTAAAACAATAACCATACGTGGGTGTTTTTCAGTGAAATTATTGGGAGGAAATCTTTTTCAAACAAAAAGGATCTATCACTTTTTTGCGAGTTTCATACCTCTACCATTCATTGTTGCTTTTTCCTACCTACACTGTCACACCTCTTGTAGTAAAACACACCTCATTGCTGTGTTGGATAGGGCTGTGGGAGCTTATAAACCCATATATAACGGTCAAAGTGGCATGTTATTTTATAGAACCCTAGATTTTTTTAATTACCAAAATCAAAAGCTAAACAATAATTTGCGCTGAAAATTGAAAGGTAAAAGGGTAAAACTCGAGGTTAAGAACTTTTACCCATTTAATTAAAATCATTAATAAACATCCTAGTTAGATTGTGGACAAAATTAGCCATGTGGAGTGCCACTTGGCACTTGTTTTAAAAAACTAAAGCGGAGTGTGTTCAGATGCACTAGTAGCTCAACGTCAAGGTGTGCTTTAACATGAAGGGGGGAATAATTTAACTAGGGAAAAGGAACAATGGATGGTTGAGGTATGAAACTCGCGAAAAAGTAATAATTTAAGAGACTGTTTGGATGGCTTGACTTAAGCCAAATATCATAAGTTAGAAATCTTAATTTATGGCTTATGACTTGATTTTATCATTTTAATCAAGTACACTTGTAAGCACTTTTTAATTTTTTCCAAATTCTAAAAAGGTGCTTAAAAGTTATTTTGGCTCAAAACACTTATAATAAGCCAATCAAAATTCCAATGAGCAAGTTTGTTTTTGACATTAGCTCCTACAAGTATTGTTGAAGTGTAGGACGATCTCATCTAAAAGCTATGCTACTAGAGAGCACTCTTTTATTTACTTAAGTATTCTAGTGACATGCCCCCTCATGCGCAGGCTTGATTTTTTTTTTATGAGCCAAACACGTGACAATTCTTTTAGATAGTTGGTGGATGTGAGGCGTGGCCCTAGAACCTCAACTAGTTCCGATACCATGTTCAAATGTGTGACTATCCCATCTAAAAGTTTAAGTTGTTAAGTGTTAGATACAACACTTTTGTTTACTTGATTAGTATCTTAACAAATATCAATGCATTAGCCTTTGTTTAAAAAGATGATTCACCAATGTTTTTGGTCTGGTTCAGCACTAACCAGTAATGACTATTACCTGCTTGGTTGTGTTAAAAGGAAAGGAAATTTTACGATTTTGAAAGTTTATGATGTAGGTCAGATGATTAGATAAATTGATTGGTTGATTCAGCTTATGTAAGACACATTATATGTCTGATTTCTAGCGTAGCTTGTTTTTATATGGTTTAAAATAGGTTTCTCTGTGTGTGTGTGTTTAAGTGTTAAATTCTTTCCCCTTTTGTTCATTCTCCATCACATTTTTCATTAGTTACTTGTATATTCTTTTTTGTTCCTCTTGTTTTCCCGTTCTATCTCTGTTGTTTTGCCTCTGGTTGAAACTTTATTCTAGAGCTAACATGTCCTTTTTAATTCTTGCAGAGGACCTTAATTTGCCGTGGAACAGATGATGAAAATGTCGCACATTTGGTTCTTACTCCAGTTAGTTTTTTTTATTGTGACTGTGTATGAGCAGATGCAAGAAAGCATTGTAGAACCTCTAAATTTATTCTGGTTCCAACAGAGGTTAACATGTACAAGAATATATATTGTTAGACATTTTCTTCGCAGTTTGATGCATATAAGACTCGGCCTACTGCGCATGGAAACCAGCATCCATTTATCCATTTGAAATAGGAATGACAATGGGGCAGGGCGGCGGGTGTAGGGTGTGGCAGGTTTGGTCAAATATGGGGCGGGGCAGGGCGAGTTAAAATTAAAATCTTTAATTTTGTATGGGGTATTTTCTTTTGAACTCTTATACAGAAATAGAAATTAGGGCTCCCTCTGTATCTCTCTGAGTTGCTAACTGTCTGATGCCATGTTCAGTAGGTTCTTTGCTGATTGCGGCGAGATGACGTTAGCTGTGTGTGTGTGTGTGTGCATGTATGTGCGTGTGTGTGTGTGTGCGTGTGTGTGTGCGTGTGTGTGCGTGTGCGCGTGTGCGTGCGTGTGTGCGGGCGTGTGTGTGTGCCATTGACATGAATGTCCACGAGCTATTGGTTATTGGAGATTCGGATTTATTAATTCATAAGGTTCAAGGAGAATGGGCTGTTAAAAACCTAAAGATTACGCCATACCTGCAATATATACAAAAGTTGTGCAGAAGATTCCGTAAGACTTAGTTCAGACATAATTCTAGAACACAGAATGAGTTGGTTGATGCGTTTGCCACCATCGCGTCAATGAGTAAGCATCCAGATACTGACTGTATTGATCCTCTAGATATAGATATGAAAGAACATCCGGTCCATTGTTCACATGTTGAAGTAGAACCAGACGGTTTGCCATGGTATTTTGATATAAAGACGCATTTGGAGTCTTGGATTTATTCTGAAGAAGCCACATCCAACCAAAAAAAGTCGATACGTCGTATGACCCTCAACTTCTTTCTGAGTGGAGAAATCTTTTATAGGACTCCAGATTTAGGTCTTCTCAAATGTGTCGATGTTGAAAGATACATGCTGGAGTTTGTGGCATGCACATGAATGGACTCACTTTGGCAAGGAAGATCCTTTGAGCCGGTTATTTCTTGATGACTATGGAGCATGATTGTTGCAAGTTTGTGCAGAAATGTCATAAATGTCAAGTGCATGGTGATTTGATCCGAGTGCCGCCTCACGAACTCAATGCTATTAGTTCACCTTGGCCCTTTGTAGCTTGGGGCATGGATGTCATCAGTCTGATAGAGTCAGCCGCCTCTAATGGACACATTAATTTTGGTTGATATTGATTATTTCACCAAGTGGGTGGAAGCAACTTCTTACAAGTTGGTAACCAAGAAAGTTGTAGCTAATTTTGTTCGCAACAATCTGATATGACGGTTTGGAGTACCAAAATCCATTATTACTATAAATGGTGCAAATCTTAACAGTTACTTGATGAGAGTATATGTGAGCAATTTAAGATTACTCACCGAAACTCAACCGCTTATCGTCCTCAAATGAATGGAGATGTAGAAGCTGCAAATAAGAATATCAAAAAGATTCTGAGGAAAATGATTGACAATCACCGAATTTGGCATGAGATGTTACCATATGCTTTGTTGGGTAATCGAACAATTAAAATAACGTCGATTGGAGCTAGTCCATACTTGCTAGTGTATGGAACAAAAGTAGTCATACCTGCTAAAGTCGAGATACCGTCCTTCAGAGTCGTCCAAGAAGCAGAATTGAATAATGATGAGTGGGTCAGTAAGTGAATTGACCAATTGACGTTCATTAACGAGAAGAGAATGGTTGCCATTTGTCATGGTCAACTATATTGACAAAGAATGGTTTGCGCTTTTCACAAGAGAGACAAAATTTTTGAAATTGGTCAGTTAGTACTTAAACACATTTTTCCTCATCAGAATGAGTACAAAGGAAAATTCGCACCAAACTGGCAAGGTCCTTACTCGGTTCACAAAGTATTATCTTGAGGTGCTTTGATCCTGTTGGAGATGGATGGCACCGCATGACTGAAACTGATCAACTCAGATGCTGTCAAGAGATACTACGTGTGAAGCTTCAGTGGCATTTTTGTCATTTGCTTGTAATCTTCTATTTGCTTGTATTTGGTTTGTTTAAAATTCTATCCCTTTGTACTGAACTACGTCTGATCATAATTCTCAAGAGTGAGCTACGCAGGCGATCTGTTTTTGCCTCGGTCGTCCCAATTATCCCTTTTTGATATTTATTTGTATTTGAACTACGTTCGACCAGAATTCTCAAGAATGATATAAGTAGGTGGTCTATGTTGGCCTCGATCGGTTTTCTTTACAAATTTCTTATTATTGTTAACCTTTAAGGGGGAACTATGTTTGACCTGATTCCTGCCTCAACGGGATATGTAAGTGCCACAAGAGCTCGGTCATACCTCCCGTAAGATTTCTATTTCTCTTTACGGAAACTAGGACATAATTTTTGAGAGGGACTCAAAAATTCTCGAAAAGAAGATTTCTCCTCAACAAGTCGAGACTGATGTTACTTGGGATCTCCAACTGGGATAGAATTTTTGAGAAAATTTCAAAAATTCCGTGATTCACTCACCGGCAGTTAAAGATAAGCCAAGATCGTTATCTGGGACAAAAATTTTGAGCAACGCCTCAAAATTTCAACTGGGGTTTGTCGGCAATCTATTGTGACTTTGAATACTACCCAGTGAATAATTAGATAGATCTCCAAGCATCAGACTCAAAGAAGTTTGCTAAGCCTGATGTGACATGATACTTGGCAGTAACCTTTTTCAAAATGCTACTCTTCGAAAATTTATTTTTTCTTAAAACTTTCCCTTTATGTTTCATTTATTTTGGCACAAAATATATTGTCTTATCTATCAAGAGTCGATGAATCAGAAAATAAATCGGACATACCAGGACAAGGAGCGAACAACTGATGAAATCGACACAGATCAGTTCATTTTAAACTAATGATTTTTCTGTGAACGCAGGTTTATAGGTTTGCTCTAAAGTCAGCGAATTCCTCCGATCGATGAATATGAAGAAGTCAATGGGGCAAAGAGCTCCCCAAAATTAATAGTTTTTTCTGTGGATGCATGGATTCTTTTATATTGCTTGTACCGAAGACTTGGGGACGTGTACAACATTGTTTCATCCAATTCCCAATAACATGAAATAAGATATAATTGTGTTTAAAGATGAATCGAATAAAAATCTTGAAAAAGACGTTTTACAGCTTTTCGTCGAGGACGTCATCTGCATCATATTATCAGACGTGATAGTTTTACTACCGGAGGGTCATTTTATTTGTATCATCGATTGAGATGATACACTACTTGAGGGGTCATTTTATCATATCGTTAATTAAGACGATATCTCTATCCAGGAGGCACCCAAAAGATCATTATGTGACTCAATTGGAGCACTATCTTCATTTGGTACTAAAAACATTCATGCCTCGCGGAAAATGCCATGCATCGTGCATCGCGGGAAGATATTCATGCCCCACGGGAATCAGACATCGTGGGAAGATATTCATGCCCCACAGAAATGTCATGCCTCATAAAAGATCATGCATCACAAAAAATCGTGCATTGTGAGTTAATATAGATGCATCGCGAAAATTCATGCATCACGAGTTAATATCCATGCATCGCGAGTTAATATTCATGCAATATCGAAAATCATGCATCACGAGTCGAAAATCATGCATCATGAGTTAATATTCATGCATCCCGAGTCAATATTCATGCATTGCGGGAAGATGTTCATGCCCCACAGAAAATCAGGCATCGTGGGAAGATATCCATGCCCCACAAAAAGTCATGCCTCGCAAAAAATCATGCATTGCGAAAAACCATGCATCGCGAGTTAATATTTTTGCATCACAGAAAAATCATGTATTGCAGAGATGAAGTCATGCATTGCAAGAAAAACTTCATGCATCGCGGAAAAGTCATGCATTGCGGAAGAGAAAGCACACACTGCAAGAGATGTAAATCGTGCATCCCAAGAGTAATATTTGCCCATCAACGTCAACACATCCTTTTTATTTGACAAGAGTGAACACCAAAAAATTATCAACAACGACATCAAGAGAAATATCAACATACGACATCATCTTTTATTTACTTCGACATCAAGTGAATAGTACACCAAAGATTATATTGCAAATATAAGACATAAGCTTTATTTGCTTTATGTCAAACCGATCGAGTTGACATCAAATGCTGAAGGAGAACAACTAAGTGTCAACATGGTAAAATACACTATCTCTCATTTGAAATTCATTTTTATGCTGATGAGTTTCATCTCAGTCTTTATCGAGAGCATCCAGAAGGATGAATTCTCCAAAAGCAAACCACAATTGCGGATGACATAAAAAAGGATGCAGCACAACGTAGAACTTTTTCTTAGCGGCGAACTGGGACATATTCCAAAGAGGAGTGTCAAACTCTTAGGACGCGAGCAGAGGAGCGACTTCTACCACAATCAAACCACACCCCTATCAGAAGGCATGTGGGTTTTTCTTTCGGTTTTGTCAGTTTTGGTTTTGCGTTCAGAAATTTTTGTATCTGCCAAAAACAGGTTTCCAATTTTAGTGACAACGCGCCAAGAGTTTTGTAAATTATGTCCGTGTAAGTTCTTAATTATGGGTGTAAAGTGAACCACATTCATGGCTAAGAGGTTACAAGCCTTTTTTTCATACTCGACTTAATTTGGCACCTGTCCAGAGCCAAAGGTTATATAGCATAATAGATCTCCTTTTCAACCGATTGAGTCGAACTACAAACAGTATGATTCCTCGAGTATGAGGATATGTAGGAGGGATCAATCTTGAAAACTCGGCTGTATTCCAACATCTTCTCTTTAATCTGATTTTCTAGCACTCCGACCCCTTCATAATTCAGTATTGGGATGCCTTTTTATTTTTTCAAAATTGTGCGTTAAATCAAGCATATCGAACTACAAGTGGCCTGAATTCTCATATAGCCTGAGATATATAGAAACTCATTTCAGGGTTCGACCATGACTCCTAAAGTCCGTGCCAAGTCCTTTTACCCAAAGATGAAGGTGTGATCGGCCAAAATGGTTTGGGTCAATTTCATTTTCCTCGATTTTCTTGCCTCAACCCAAGTAAAATGAGGGACAATTGTTGACACCCAATTTTGACCCTCCCCAATAAAAAATTAATTAATGAGTTTCTTAATTGTAAATTATTTTTAAATGATTAGCTTTTGTAGAGTTTTAAAATGTTTTAAGGTTATTTTGAATTAATCTTATTGCCTCTTTATAATTTTTATATAATATATATGCTTTATATAATTATATATGATTAGTAGGTCGATTATTTTAGTTTGTTAAAAATTAAGAAGTTTATTTAATTAATTATTCTATATTAATCCATCTATCTAGCTACCGAGTACCTTAATTCATCTAGCTACCGAGTACCTTAATTCATTTGGAAACGCATTTTTAGTTCAATTTCCAGTAGCCCAAAATAGTTTAAGGTTTCCTAGACCACATGAATTCCAACTCCCAGCAGCCCTTTTAGCAATTTTCCGCCCAGCCCAATTCCCTTTGTAGCTTAACCGACCCAGCCCACACCCTTGTACCCCTGACTCGACCCAAGCTTTGTCTTTTCAAGCAAAAAGAAAACCCATCACGACAAAGAAACTATCCCAGACTGCGTCTCCACAAGATGACAACACCAGCGAAATGAAAACACTGGAAAGAGACGATTTTGCCCCCATGTTCCTATCCGTTTTCTGATTCCCCCTCCAAAAAAAAGTCGTAATCCTAATCTTCCTCATGTATACTTCCTATCCTTCACTCTAAGAAGGGATTTTTTTTTTGAATTAGAGAAAAAACAAGATACAGATACATATATTAAAGAAAATACAAAAGACATTTCGGTGAGTTTGTATTTTTCGTTGAAACTTTCATTGAAAGGATTCACTGCTTAGAAACCATCATACGTCTAAAATATATACTTCCTTCTTTGGCTCATGATTGTGTAGTGGAACTTGCTTGTGTTTTCATCGCTCACTTCTTGTCTCGGTCGCTGCCCTCAAAAGGTAATGCCCTCTTCGTTATTGTATTTATCTTCGCCTTTTTTTCTGATTATAAATTGATATTGTTCGAAATCGAAGACCTTGTGATGTGTTTGGTTTGCCGATTAAGTACTAGGTTTTTTTTCTGTTGGAGTATGATGTATTTAATTGGCTTCAGTGATTGGATTTTAAGGTCGAGTTAATCCCATTGGGATTCTATATATTTTATCACTTCTGTTCCCATATTCATGTGTTAAATTTTGTGGGTTATTTTTTTCCGTGTATACTCGTTTTGATACTGTCGAATCGGCATTTCCTCATTTTAGTTGTTTTTCTTAGTGTTTAAAACTCTTTCATTTCGCTTCTGCAAATGTCGATCTAGATGTCTGGAGGATGACTAATAGAGAGATTGAATGTCATTGTATCTAGGTTGCAACAATTCGCTCTTTTTTTAGTTAGTTTGTTTTTTGTCTGTCACGCTCCCATCTGTATTCATAAAGTGTGAGTTGTGTTCTATGTTTTTTTATAATGGTCTTTGTTGAGTGAGTCATATGTCATGGGATTAGAGTCTTAAGGTTTATGTGTTAATGCATTTCTTGTTTATCATTATAAACATTAGGAATTGTGTTAAGATTAGCTCACAAAAAATGTTTTGTTTCCTCCACTTGTCCTGTCTCTTCATGAGATTTTTTTTTAAAAAAAAAACTAAAACCCTTCTCTCATTTATGTCAACAATTCTGCAAAGTATCAACTTTATTTCGTTAACTGGGTATGCTGATTTACTCAGATGTAAAGTACTCGATTTATTTTATTAATGCATGAGTTTATAACAGTTATTAAATTCATATTGCAATTCTTTTGGCTCCGGCAGTATCAACTTCAATGGTTTGCTCCGCTTTGATTAATAGTTGCTTCTTTATCATCATTTTTGTCTAAGTAATTAGAATTAAACCCACTCCATTTAATCACTGATAGTTTTATTATTTAGTTGGTAATACTATTTGTGTTTCATCTTATTATGGGCGAAGCATGCTGTACTGATTTGATCTATAAACATGTTAGAATTTTTGTTTTCTCATATTTCCATATAATTTCAATTTTTAGTTGTCTGCACCTTATTTTCTTTCACACCCTTGCATGTTTTCCATGAAATTTGTGAGTAAGTTAACTCTAAAAGAAGATTTGGAATGTTGATTTTCTGTTCATATGAACACTCATAGACTTGTATATATATTGTGTAAGATAAATGGGTCAAGTTTCATAAATGGTTTAAGTTGAAATCTCTCTATGATGGAATGGTGTTCTATTCGTTCCTGCGTCCCTTAAGCATATAACATTTCCCTCCTTCCTCGTCAAATGACTTATGTTGACTGTTGCTCATTTCAGAAAGATTACAATCCTAAGGCTAGAGTTTTTTTTAGTTTACTCTCGTTAATCTATAAATATATGTCTCATTTTGTGGAAATTATTCTAAACCTTGTGGCTTGTTTGTTATCTATGTTTTCTTCTTTTGCTTACTATTATTATTTTATTATTATTTATTATTATTATTATTATTATTATTATTATTATATTTTATAAAAAAAATAATAAGATAAAAATAAGATAATTTAATGAGGAAGAAGATACAACAATCTTCCCTTTAGTTCTGACGCTTAAGTTTGGCAAGATTTGACTTATTTTACTATTTTTTCTACCACTTCGCTTTTTCTCTAAATGATTAATCTTATTCCGTACATGGTTTTAATGTTATATCCTTAGCAACCTTTGCTCAGTTTTTTGTGTTGCATCTTAAGTATAATGATATAGATGTTTCATTCGTCATTTTATTCATATTACTAAATACTTGTCCTACTATTGAAGTTTGTTGCTAGTTATTTCATTTATGGGAAAAACATATGTGAGTTATGGAGAAGTAGTAGAGGAAATATTAATCCATGCGTTTTGTTTATTTTTTTCTCCTCATGATAAATCAATTGTTGGTGTACCCGAGATTTCAATACATTGATTTGGGTGTGATTCTCTTTTATGTTTGGGTTATTTGTATGATCAAGTAAATATCATAATCCATTAAGTATGTTTCTTTCTTTAGTTGCTGCAGTTCACATTTTGCTAATGTAATTTTTTATTTTTTATTTTTTTGTGAACTCTTCTCGAGTTCATTTAGACTCCATTACCCGCCTTGCACTCTCCTATCGAGCCACGAAGCATCAAAATCCTTCACTGAGTCAGCCAACAAAACTTGATGAACAGGTCTCGAAAATTGAAGAATACACACAAATTAAGAAGTCGGAGATTTGAAGAAGTTGGGACAAAAAGGGCCCTGTTATTTCAAATTATTGTATATTTGTTATTATTGGGTTTAAGCCCTTTACCATTATTGTATTGTTAGGACTTAGGACATGTACCAAAGTGAAATGGGTCAAAAACTTAAAAGCAAACAGGGTTCAAATATCGGTCCAGGCGGACAGAATCCAGATTTGGACCCAACATCTCTCTCCTTGTCTCTCTCACTCTATTACTTTATCGTTTATTTGTTTGACTATTAACTGTCGTTAGTTTTAGGGTTAAAAAAACTTGAACCCCAGCAATATGCCACTATCTTATCTTAACGATCAAATTGATTCGATTGACTTTAAATAGACTTAAAAGCAATAAATAAATAATTTTACAAGTTTTAATAACTCACTTAGACAGTAGGATAATATTTTCAAAGGTTTTCAAACAAATATTCAACTTAGCTCAAGTTAGACGTTTTTTAGCCAAATAGGTTAGTTGCTGGAAAATTGCAAGTTAGCAAATATTTTAGGTGCCGTAAAACCATTGTAAAATATAAATATGAATCCCTGAACCCCCTTAAGTTTTAAATTCCATTTTTCTGTTTAAGTCCTTTGAAAGTTAAGTTTTTCTTGATTTTTTTCTTTAAAAAAATAAGTGGCGACTCTAAAAAGTCGAAAACTTATAAAAATATAGTTTTCGAAAACGAAATAAAACAAATCATACTTCATGCCTTTTTGAGAAAATCTTTATAAAACCTTTATATAATAAACATTACATCATTTACATACTTAATATAGGCATATTTCATCGTCAAACATAATATAAAATCAAATATTGCATTTAAGACATTTTTGAATCATTTTACAGTAATTTGATTTTCCCTTTACAGTGAACTACATTCATTTTACAGTGAATCACTTTCTTCCTAATTCCTTATTCCACCAAGTAACTCTCTAGTGATAGTTGGTGCAACGTATCACCTTAAGGCCACAAGGAAGTCATGCATACAATCTACATAATTCAACACATACCATCATAGTGTGTAATACATCATAGACACATTTAAGTCAAGACCACGAAGACATTACAGTGAACTCTATTCACTTTGCACATATACTAATGTTACTTCACATAGGACCTTATGAAACCTTACTCATAATCCCAATCTAAGACTACTAATGCAATGTACATGTGAAGCCCCATAACCTCACACATACTTAGTAAACCTATGATGAGACCACAAGCCTTAACATCCAATTCATACATCAACATGGTAAGTGAAGACAACTTAATCCAAACTAGGTAAGACCTTCAACACATTATCAATAAGACCTACATAGTGCGTATATGAAGAGACCACATCACATAGATCCATTAGGACACATACCATGCACATCTTCTTAACAAGTAGACACATACTACAAATTCATGCATAAGGAACATAAATATAGTCACATGCATTAGAACACCTTCCTAGGACTTTCCTCAAGAGCCACTTTTGCAATGCATAGGTCAAGTCCCATACCCCACCTACACTAAGCAACTGCCATTAGGTTATCCTATTTAGGGTCCTTACCTTACTTTCATTGTCTATTTTACTTAAGGGAAACTATAGCCTTAACTGACTGTAAGCCCATGGATGCTACATGGAATTTGGTATTGTAGAGCCTTACACCAGGGGAAGGTGTTCTTACCTAGACAAGGTAGAATATTAACACATGCTAGCATACTAAGTGAAATCACTTGCTAGATATTATATGACAAGCATAGTTATGAAACTTGGAGGTACATGTGAAAACCCTCTTTATGCCAAATGGGGCATTAGGTTATTCACTTATGGAAACCCTCTTTATGCCTATTGAGGCATTGTAGTTATCCACCTTATGAGGGTTTTTGGTGACCTACCTTCCTACAATAGGAAGGGACACCCCTCAACTTCAAGTTTTATCGGTGCTAAGATAAGTTCCCTTTTTATTAAAAATCCTTTATTAACTTTCTCTTATACAATTAGGCTAAGGAGATTAACTCCTCATATGCTAAGCTCATAGGTCATAGATGAAAGTTCATCAACCTAAATCATGTGAGGAACCCTTTCACATGTACACGACATATGTAAGAACCTATCTAGTTTAGGGTACACTTGAGCACACCTTTCAAGGCCCCTCCATTGACTAGATTATCATACATGTGTGTGTATACTTATATGTGAGCAAACCTTTCACATAACATATAAATGTCACACATGTTTATATATCAATGCATAAGTCTATCGGTATAACTATATGAGCAATCCTTTCATATAAACACACCAAGACAATATGCACATTCATACTTAATCATATAATATACTTAACATCATAGAATATAAATCATATTGATAACATGTTCATACATTCCTATGCATGTACTTAGAAGACCAACCCAGGAACTATCCTATCAAGGTTTACATTTGCAATGCATAGACAAGGTCCTATACCCTTGCCTATACTAGTACACCTATCAAGTCATTCTAGTGAATGATATATCACACAACATCATATAATAGATAGCATAACATAAGCCTCATGTATTCAAGACCTATAACATTCTTACAGTAAGCTCTAGTCATTATGCACCTATATTATCTTTACTTCACGTATAACATTATAAGACCTCATCATAGGCAGCACACATATATAAAGTTAACATAACCATTTACATGCTCATAACATTAGCCATACAACTTAGATCATAGCTAGAATAGGAAACTAGGCATAGGCTTTACAAAGGGTGATCATCACCAACACATATTCATAGTATAATTGCCTTCAAAGACATGTTCACATCACATATATTTATATTGGCAATAAAGTAAACACCGCCACCATAAGTGGACAATACCACACAATGCCATACATGGCTTCATCAACTATCAATACTATAAGAAAGTAAAGAGGAAAAACCATTCTTACCAATTTCTTGCCCTTTGATCATCCTTGATCAATACTACTTTTTCATCAAAAATTAATATAAAGGCAGTTCATAAAAGAAACCATGAATAAGCCACTACAAGACCATGCTACAAACTAGTACAATACATCACCAACATACTAGAAAGTAGAAGGACATAGATCTTTAATCAAATTCACTTGCATTGATCATCAATCATATTTTATTAATAGTATAAATATAGGGAAGTATCTAAATACATAATAATCATGTCTAACTCATGCTTCATCTACCCTAGAATTAAGATTACATCATGTACATTACAACATCCACTCTATAGGCTAGAAGAACCAAGATCAATCCTTACCAAGACTCATTTACTTTGATCATGAATGATTCATACCCAAAATTCATCAACAACATCAATATAAGGTAGTAGTTAAATAAATCATAACCAAAACAAAATCCTACTACAATTGCCATAAACTCGAGATATAGTGAGCATGCTACATTAGAAATCCATGGAAGATAGAAAAACATAGTCTAATCAAACCTTGATCCTTATGGATCACTCCTATACAATTCATCTATAACATCCAATTAAGGCAGTATATACAATTATCCCTACACAATCAAATCCCACATTCATGCATAATAGAGTCAATCTTAAAGTGAATGCCAAATTTCAACAAAATATAGGGAGTAGAGATCAAGTCTTCAAGCATCCACCACATTGATCCAATATTACATAATTCATCATCACATTACAATGTAGGCAATAGGTATAAGCAATTCAACATGCTAGAATCATAATTCAATCAACATCAATTCAAGATTACAAAGCCCATACTTATGCTAAAACGATGGTTTGAAGGGAGCATGGGTTCATCATGCAATTGGATTAAAATTCACGTTACAATAAACATGTTTAACTTCAATTCATCATTATGAAGCCTTTAAAAACTTTTTGAGAAAGAACCCATGGCTAGATTGAAGAAGAAGAAGAGATTTGATCATATTTTCTCATTGAAAACTTTGAGATTAACTCTCTAGATGGAAGGATAACTAGAGACGAATGATCACCATACCTTAATGTAGAAGAAAACCTCTAAAACTTGGTGAAGAAACCATGAAAATCCCATCTACAAGCTGTTCTTGAGCTTCATCTTCGATGGAGGTTCTAGAGAGTATTTTGGGAGGGAAGTCTAATTTGTGTGAATTGAATTGGGAATGGGGTTGTCACGTTTTTGATCACCTAAATACACCCAAAATAATAAAATAAACCATGTAGGGTCAGGTTAGAACGTGGGGTGAATTTCCTATTTACCCCATAAATAAAACAGTCGTCTGGCAGTTTGACACATCTTGCATCGATGGACCCATCGACGCCCAGTAAGTCCACCGACGGGTCGTTCTGCGCTCTAAGGATTGTCAACTGCCTTAAGACTTCACCAAGCTAAGTCCTGAATGACTACCTCCCATTCAAGGGGCGTCATTTAACAGACGAGGCGTCGTTTGGTTCAGTCGATTGACACTGCCAAGGCAGTGTGTCAACAACCTTTGGGTCCTTCTTGAGGGCCTCTTGCGGGGCCCTTGAGGAGTCGTACCCGGGCTTTTCCAATGTAAATATGTACATTAACATGTCAAGGACCTTCCACATCAGTTTTACCCAAAAATATTACACGCAAAACCTTTAAACATGCTAGACACACTCAAGACACACACATGCACGTCTTAAAGGATAACTTTCGAACGTCTTGGACGTTCTTGGAAGTTTGACCTCTGAACTTCATGAATCTCAACATACTGCCTATAAATATCATTTTTAATCATATGAGGACTTCATATGACAATAACACACATATAAGCACATGAAAACATCTAAGGCCTCATGGTGACTAGTCGTCGAACGTCTTGGTCGTCCCTTGATGCTTGACTTTCAAATGACTTCAAATCACCCATGCATACTTTAAAACACTTAATTAACATGTTAACAAACTTATAGGATCAAGTGAGTCTCTATACACCCTAACTCATTATGGGGGTCTTACACAAGGCACTCCAAAAATTCTTGATAGTATCTTCACAAAAACTAATAAATAAGTTTCAACGTATACCTTATCAAGACATATGGAAACACAATGAAAAATTGCTTATCTGATTACAATTTCCTCTGCCTCAATGTTGGTGTATTCAATGATTTCTTCCCTTTGAGTATATATATGTTCCCCTTTATGATTTCTCAAAAGCAACCATAAGCACTTCTACTAGGATTACCCCCTGACGCTCTATTAGTGTTGCATTTTAGGGTACCATTTGATTAAACGTATCAAAGACGCTCCATCCAATTCTAAGTTTCCACCATCGTAAATCAGTATAAACCCAACTACATGAGTTAGGGTCGATCCCAGAGAGAGTAGCTTTTTTTGAATTGAAATATGAAAGTAAGACAATGACCTTTTCAGCTGAACACACACCACCCTTTAAGAGTTTAGGATTCAAATTACTGATTGTGGTTACTAACCCACTTCAACAATCAACACGCTACAATGATAATAACAAAACAACACTTGGCGGAATGACAAATCAATGATTAAATTCAACTTAGTGAGTGAACATCATTAGTAACAATGCTAATTTTTGTTGGTAGAATTGACCGTATGTAAAACAATTTTCTCTCAAACAATTTCCTTACTTCTGTTGAATTCTTTCAATCTTCAACATTATCCATAAGACGCCCATCCCACTTTCTCATCAAGTCTACTCTTTTGAGTTGGACGAAAAGGCTGAATCTCAAGTTTTACTTTATTAAGCTGAAACCGAAATGATCCACTATTAATGATGCCAAATTACTATGTTGGTTCTATACTAGTCTTTCAATCAAGAACAAACCCATTTCAAATTAACACAAAAATTCACTAATTGATGACACCTTAGTCAAATGCAACAATTGGTCACATTGTAAAACCCCAAGGTTAGGGTTTTAGCCAACCATGTGAAAATATTAAATTCAATACCTGTTATGCCTTCCATAGATGGGTAAATGAAATTCAGAAGTCTAAATTTAATAATATATTCGCTATTGCAAAACTCAATTGAAGAATCTTGTTAAAAATTAATTCAAATCAACAATAGTGCTTTTGCTCACTATACGTTGTTCCTTACAATTTCTAAATACTTTCTCTCTCATGCAAAAATCAATTTATACAAAAATATGGTGTGACCCTTTGGAACCACTCGGCGAGGAAAGTCGAGTTTTGTCGACGGTTCAACAACACAACAATTACCCTTTGTCTCGCCTTCCTGCTTAACATCTTCTTAGTTCGAACACTATAGTTTTAGAAGAGCTGGCTCAAAATCGCCATTTCATTCGGCGATCCGCTCTTCATTCTCTTGACTCGTCCATCTGTGATTATTTTTGTCTCTATCAGTACCTTTGGCGACCTGGTCGTTCATGGTGGATGCGATCAGCGTCACACCTAGTGGAACTGCTACTCGCTAAAGTTAATCCTAATCCAAATTTAGCATACTGTAACTTTAGGCAGTAAAGGGGAAACTTGGTGTGTCACTGAGTGACCTCAGCGACCTTCAGGCTTCTCTTTTTCGTTCATGTTGTCTTTGTTGCTCATTTTTATCCTAGATTTGTTCCTCATCCATATATCTGAAAATCATGGATTTCACATTAGTTATTGGCATAAAGTTGGAAATTGAGGACACTAAATCATTGTAAACAAAGTCCTAAATGAGTCCAAATCTTGAATCATCATTGACTCATGTGGTTTTGATGTGATAGATAAATAGTATAATTTGGGCTAGTAATTTCACAAAAATACTACAATATCTGGCCAACTTCAAGGAATTTGTTGTATAGTGGGATATTTTGTAATCATTAATCTAAATATGTTAGTGCTAACTCTTAAATGAAGACTCTTGTAACTCATCCTTCTTCCATGTTTGATACTATTCCTTCTTTTCCATAAAGTCCATAGAATAATTCTTGTTATTGTAGTTATAATAGGTCTTAGATTTGAGCAAAATGGTATTGTCCACCATTTTTTAAGCAGTTGTGAAGCTGCAAACCTCCAATATTTATTGTTGTAAAAGTAGCAAACAATCTCCACAACCTTGTAGTTGTGGTGGAGGTTAGAAAATGGTGATACGTAGTCTCCTGATTAGGAGTTTAGCAACACTAACATTGAGATAAAATTGAATTCCAATATTTTGCAAAACTTTATCTATTGGAATTCTAAACTTCCATAGTCTTCAAAGAAAAATGACATTTTGAAAGGCAATTTTTAAATCAACATAGACTTCAAAATGTCTTCCTTTTCCATTTTTAGTCTTATATATCCCCAAGCATTCTTCACAGAAAATATGTCCATTGTTTGCTATTTCACTTTGCCTTGTCAATATCACTATTTATATGTAGAGGTGGTCTGTTTCTGATAACATGCTACACATACTCATGTGGCACACAATCCCTTAGCTCATGTATATTCCATCCTTCCATTCCTGTGAAAGTGCTGACCTCGAATTTCCTCTTCTTAAACATCTGGTAAGACATGATATAGTACTCTAGGCCTGCCGAATTATCGTACCAGAAGCTAGAATTTTATATTCCTATGTGCCACCAAATTTGGTGTTCTACAAAATCTCTTGCCTTAATAATCTTTTTACAGATTGTAAATACCCCGTTGCTTTTAGAAATTACATGATATAATTTTTTGCAAATAAAAAAGCTCCAGGGGGGAGGGGGGGGGGTTTGTTTCTTATATTCCACCACAATTTGCAGAATTAAGCATTTGAGACATCAAATAAGGATTTGGAACCCACACCACCTTCCTCATTTGGCAGGCATAAAGTTCCCAAGCTCATCCAGTGTCGACTCATTTTATCAACTATATTGTTCTAGTAAACACTGAAAGTATCTTGTGAAGATGTCACTATAATATGGGGATTCAACCTAGATAACAAATAAATAGGCATGATTTAAGGTACATGCTTGATTAACACCGCTCTTCTTCCATAAGATAACAATTTTCTTTGCCATAATTGAATCTTACTCCCAATCTTCTTGATGATGTGTTCTTAAGTAAGTAAAGGAAAAGGTGCGTTGTTTGATATGAGTCAAAGCCTTTATGCTAGAAATTATCCTTGGAGCAACGTTTTCATAAATATAGAAAGCACTCTTCTCTAGATTTATCAATTGACCAGATGTAGCTTCATAGCATTTTTAAACATGATTATTAGTTTCTATATGTAGAAATTCATAGAATAGTATCATCAGCATAAGCTAAATGATTAACCTTTGGCTCCACTTTGTCATACCAAATCTGTTGAAATCTTCATTTAAATTTAAAGAATTTAGACTTCCGCTAAGAGCTTCTGCATATATTATAAAGAGAGTTGGGATAAAGGCTCCCGTGTTTCACACCTCTTTTAGACTTAAAAAAATCTCTTTGCTTGTCCATTCACCAAATCTAAATACAAATTATCTGCCAAAAGTCTATATACCATGTCTAACTTCTTCATAAAATCCAAATTTCCTCAATACCTTAGTAATAAATTACTATGACGATTTATCATATGATTTGGTCATATCTGATTTGATCAACAAATATGCATTCTTGGTTCTTGTTTTGATATCTCTAATCATCTCTTGGGATAATAGAACATTTTCCATTATGCTTCTTCGTTTGATAAAACTAGATTGATTTCTAGGAATCAGAAGGGGGAATAACTTAACCAACCTTTATTGGAAATACATTGATCTCTTGGTCATCTAAGAAGCAACGGACTGCTACTCGCTTATTGATCTAATGTAAATATAAAGCACTTGTTGATGTTGTAGCTGAGCTCACGTGATTGTAGTCTTTTATCATTGAGCTCAACATTCCTCTTTGCACATATCGTATGTGTGGTGTGACAATCTAGGTGCAACCTATCTCTCCATCAATCCAATTTTTCATGATCACATCAAGCATATGGAGAGATAGATTTTCCCTTGCGCTTGATAAGGGTGCTCGCAAGGATCTCTCTATTCTATTTCTATCCACCAAAGATCAACTTGTCAATGTTCTTACCAAGCCTCTTACTTCAGCACGATTTGAGTTTCTTTCCTCTAAGCTGAAAGTCGTTCCTCCACCTTCAACTTGCTAGGGGAGTATTGGAATTACTCTTATGACTACTTTGAAGTGTTTAAATCCTAGGTCAACTAAAAAAATCCTATAGGCAATGGACAACTTAGTTTCATTATAATTATATCTCCTAATTCACATATAACTTATACTACTATAGTTTTATATAATAGGGAAGTACATATAACACATTGAACGAGCGACATATTATCCTTTGATTCTTGTTAATGATATCACTTTGATAAGCATGAGATGTAACATGGAATCTGGTGTAACCCTCACACTGAATAGAGAGAGTACTTGCCAAGTTAAAACTCTTTATGATTCATTATTGATATGGTGGATTCACTAGGTGGGTAATTTTAAGACAATCCTATGGGGGCATATAAATTAGGACAAGGAGATTGCTTCTAGAGACCCAATCTTTACTAACAGAACAACCTCCATATCAAAGTCCTCTAAGTGCTCAGTAAATCCCAATAGAAAATACAAAATCATCATCCAAATACTTGGAAAACAATAATGAAAGATTACCAATCTCATTATAAGTTCATATTTGAAAAGCTCCTTTCAAAACCATGATGTCATAAACTTGTTCATAAGAAAAATATCTATCTAAACATTTAAATCATGATATCCTTTGAATTGTGAGAAAACCTTTTACAATCATAGACATTTCATCATAAAACATCCTTAAGTCATAATTGTCAATTTCATAAAACATGTCTGAATCCATAATCAATTCATTAAATTTAAGTTGATAAGTTCATGGTTATAATCAAATACAAAGCATGGGTCCATATAAAATCAGTTAAAAAACATGTAATTAAATGAAATATTGCATAATAAGACCAAATAATAAAAATCCATTCATAATAAGTTGGACCCATAAAGAATAGCATGAAACCCTAGATTGTAGGGTGAAACTGAATTGGAGATTGAGTTTCTTTTGGAACCCAATGGATCAAAGGGATCTAACTCCACTGGCACTTCCTACAACCTATAGAAATTATTATGACCCGTCTTGTTCATCTGTAGACCATCATTAGAGACTTGAAATTTTTCAAAAACTCACCCAATTACTACGAGAACCTGTGTAAGTCCTATAGGACATCCAGCAGTCTGTAGGTCTACTCATAGAAATCGACACCTGTACAATTTCTGCAACTTTTCTTTTCAAAACTCAATTTCCAAATTCTGAGGCGTTAGAATTTCCAATAGTTCAAGGAAAATTTTGACCTTTTTCCATTGAAAATATTGCACTTTATATCATTGATTTTATATCCATACTTATTATACCATATAGTTCCTTTTTTAGAAAAGTTATTTTAAAATCTTATATAATATTTCATATGAATTGTTTTCCTCAGTAAAGTATGTTATAAATTTTAAAGAAGTATATCGAGAAAGATTTTAAAAATATATATTTAACTTCAAGTGTATCATTTTAGAAAGAGTTTGAAGAAAATATATTTTCCTCAAATACAGATTTTCATAAAGAAAACATAGTAAGTTTTCAAAGAAAGCATGTCCATCTTCAAACTAAGCATATCTCAGATTTTAAAAAGAAAAGTCAAATTTTGAAAAATCATAATGAGTATTTAATAAAGTGATGATTATTAGATTTGCACTTATTTAAGGTCCATTTAGCTTAATCATTAATAATTGGTGTCCTCAATGCCTAATTTTTTCCAGTTCTAATAGAATAATGATGATTTGTAGCTACGAAGGTAAATTGACAAGACGAAGACTGATGTTTGAAAGAATGGCAAAAAATATAAAATAAAGTGTCAAGTCAACATTGGTGATCGCCTAAAAAGAAGGGTATATCGCCAACTGAGCACTACCTTGCCCAAATTTATAGTAAATAACACTTGTGTCTATCAAGAAGGCCAACATATTCAAGTAGGAACGGCGATGTGCCTAATGAGAATGGAGAGCCCAATGCACATTTCCCAAGGGACAGTGTGCAATGCAAAGACAGAACACTCCAAAGGTGAACAAAGCTGCTATTTTGTGACTCACCAGATGTGAAAGGCTAATTCAATCAAGTTAGCCAACTGAGGTTCAAACCTGAAGCCTAGAGCATCATAAGGCGATCTCAAGAGAGAAGGGTGGTTCACCGAAAAGTAGATAAGTTCAACTAATATTGCCAAGTCGGGCGCAGAATGGGTTTTGGGACAAATTTTAGAGAAGTATAAATATACCAAAGCATACATTTTTTTAGGAGTTCTACTGTAGTTCTGAAAAGTTCTGTTTTGAGAGGTTTAGAGAGTTAGAGAACACTTTACCTTTAAGAATACTATCCTAGTTTTGTGCAATTTACAACTTGGTGTTTAATTTTAATAAATTGAAGTTGAATTAAGAGTGGGTTTAATTGTAATTGTTACTCATGGATGCTATCATGCAAGGTATAATATTTTTGTTGTTTGTGATGGGTGGCTAAAACCCTAAGATCTAGTGGTCCTAAAATGGGCTTGGGTGTTTATTTAATGCAATGGGTATTATTATATGCTTTATTTTACTATTGTTGATACATAAATTTGGTCTAATTACCATGGGATCAACCTAAGTAGGTTTCAAACTTAATTCCATTTTTCGATCTCCTCTTGATGCTTGTAACTTGATTGAAAGAGATGTTGTGTTGGATCTATTTGCCCTATTATTAAAAGAGAAAATTTACTAATGTATTGGGTTTTTAGGATTGACGTTTAGATGAGGCCTAAAGAAGAGTCTAGGAATAGATTATTTGACATCGAAAGATGATAAGCATTAATGAAGATGACTTAGTCTATTCACTAATGTTCATCACAATAGAGAAACACAATCACCCCCACATCACAATAGCATTAATGAAGTTACACTATGGTAAAAACGACAACATAAATAATTTAAATGACATGCCCATGAATATCACTCAAACCAAGAGAGCAAGACGACTACCTCCTACAATTGGGAGGTTTGTGTTTCACATCACTACAACTATGATACAATTGCTCCAAATGAAAGAGCATTTTGGGGGTCTAGCTCACAAGGATCTTAATGAACACCTTATATATGTGGTTAACTAACTTAATTAGACCTCACTTAACCCCTAATTAACTTTATAATTAAGACAACTAATTAAATGAAATAAGTCAAAAGGTGAAGCAAAACACATGCCTCACAAACAAGACCACGATCGTCGGATCGTTGGCCAATCGACGGCCACTGCTCCCTCCGTGCTGCACATCAGTCACTAAGTCAGAGAGTTATCAACATGAACCTTTGTAAAAATTGACTAAGTGTCTATCAACGGTGTCCATCTACCCCCCGTTGATGGAACTCATCTGTGCACACTGCCTTGGGCAGTCTTTTGACCCTGAAATGCGAGGATCCTCCTCAAGGGCCCTTGGTTGGTCCTTGGGGGGTCGTGCCCGGACATTTGGACTATGAATTAATTCTAATACATTTTAGACACCCTTACATCAATTTTTATCATTTTCTAACTCCTAAAAGCTAGTCAAATAAGCTAGACTTCCTAAATGACTTATATTCATTAAAATAGACATTAAAACAGTGTCTAAACCTTTTTACACCCAAGTGAGGCTCTATAACATGTCTTGGATTCTCGAAGTGCTACATTATCCTTCCCTTAGGAACATACGTCCCCGAATGACACTAAAATTTTAGGAAGGATGGAATAGACTCAAGACTAGTAACCCAACCAACAATCAATACATAACAACATCAATCATATAATTTACACAAGGCAGTTCAAAACTTCAATTACCACAAATAAGACTCAACATTACATTATGAGGAATTTCATTCTCACAACAACTAGAGTTCAACATACCTTACATGAGGCAATTATGTCAAATCTTAACGTATCAACATGATACATATCATTTCATATAGACTCACCATATAAAAATGCAAAATATAACTCAAAACAAGCAAAATTTCCAAGTGGAAAGCACATTTAACTGTAACTTACTTTAACAACATAAAAAATGCACAATTTTGCAAAACTTCACAAAAAATCAATAAAATTCAATTTTAGTCATTATTTTCATTATTAATAGGAATAACTAACCTTATTTATCAAATATATTAGGGTAAACGGGACTTCATGTCGGCCTCGGCCTCCCATGTCGCACCCTCAACTATGTGATTCTTCCATAACACCTTTATGGAAGCCACCTCCTTGTTCCTTAACTTCTTTTCTTGTCTATCAAGGATTTGAACTGGCACCTTCTTATAAGAGAGGTTATCCTTCACACCAAGACCCGCAATAGGAAGAATAGACTCGAGATCACCGATATACTTCTTAAGCATAGAAACATGGAAAATCCAATGAACCGAAGCCAATTCACTAGGCAACCTTAACTCATAGGAAACTTTACCAATCTTTTTGAAAAATTTCATAGGGACCCAAATAACGAGGACTCAACTTCCATTTCTTGCCGAATCTAACCACCCCTTTCATAGGTGAAATTTTCAAGTACACTTTATCACCTTTGTCAAACTTTGAATCCCTTCTCCTATGATCGGCATAAGACTTTTGCCGACTATAGGCTATTTGCAACCGGTTATTTATGATATGAACTTTCTCCAAAGTCTTATAAATCAAATGTGGACCCAAAATTGAAGACTCACCCACGTCAATCCATCCAATAGGATACCTACACCTCCTACCATACAAGGCTTCATAAGGAGCCATGGGTATAGATGAATTGTACCTATTATTTTAATCAAACTCCACCCAATGGAAAATGCTTATCCCAATTTACCTTGAAATAAATTATACAAGATCTAGGCATATTCTCAAGGGAATGAATAGTACGCTTTGCTTGACCATCCATTTGGGGATGAAAAGCAGTACTTAACTTCACCTTGGTACCCAATCCTTGTTAGAATGACCTCCAAAACCTAGATGTGAATCGCGCACCATGATCCGATATGATGGATAATGAAATACCATGGCAACACACAATCTCATTATGAAGATCCTTGCACAATCCTCCACCGAATAAGTAGACTTGACGGGAATAAAACGAGATGACTTGGTCAACCTATCCACAACCACCCATTTAGAGTCATATTGATTTTGTGTCCGAGGCAAACCTACCACAAAATCCATATTGATGTCTTACAACTTACAAGTAGGAAATTGGATTTCTTGAAGTAAACCACCGTACTTTTGATGTTCGGCTTTCACTTGTTGGCAATTTGGACACTTAGCAACAAATTCCGCTATGTCCTTTTTCAAACCTTCCCACTTAAACACTTTCCTAAGGTCATGGTACATATTTGTAGAACCCGGATAAATGGAGCAACGAGACCTATGAGATTCCTCAAGGATCCTCTTCCACAAACCATCTACATTGGGAACACATAACCTTTCTCGATACCTCAAGAAACCCCCCCCCCCCAAGAAGAATGAATCATTAAGCTTGCTAAGAACCGATTCCTTCAACTTCATCAATGGTTGATAAAGGTGTTGTTTGGACGTCACCTCAACCACCAAAGATAACTCAGAGTTATGATAAACCATAAAATCATTATTCGGAGAATCTTCCTACCTTACACCCAATCTAGCCAACATATGAACATCTTTCACTAGGTCTTTCTTGGCTTCCTCTACATGAGACACACTACCCATAGTTATACAACTTAGAGTGTCACGACCTAGATTCTGGAATCCGAATCGCAACCGGCGTTGTTGACCTCTCATAGGTCGCAGACAAGCCTCATCCTGCATTCATCACATTAATCTAGTTAAATTTGCGGAAAATTTAAAACTTCTTATATGGATGAAGTATACATAGACTTTCGTATAATTATTAACTAGATACATCATATACTAAGCTCAATATAAGAGAACAACTATCTAACATAAAGAATCAATTCGAAACTGAAGATTAATATATCATAAATAGTTTACCAAACATGGCCTTATTACAAAGCTTTGAAATGAAGGTGTGAAAGAAACGCTAGGGACGACATCCACTAGCTTTGTCTAAAACTAAGGCTAGACTAAATCTGTAGCATTCTCAAAATCATGAGGACCTACCAAATGGTTTGGATAAACGCTGAAGTCCAAACCTCTGCAAGTGTCGTCAACCTGTCCTTTGACCTGCACCTATACTTGTACTAAGTAGGGGTGTATGAACACATACACATAAGGCTATGCATGATCAAAGAAAGCTCTTCCTAAACAACATGCTATTTTTGGAAAGCCTAGTGACTAGACTTTCCTAAATCATTAGATGCTAATTGTGGTATGAATATGATGTATTTTAATGCATTGAAAGCACACAAATCATTTTCTATATTATTAAAAAACATTAGTATCATCCACATAAGTTTAGAACAACTCGGGCGAAGATTTGAGATTTTGATCCTCTTAGGACGAGAGCTCCTCTTTGTACACTTAGATTATTTTTCAGTCTTTTTCTTCTTATTGTTGCGTAGTTCAATAATTATTTTGGTCCTATGTTTTACTTACAAGTTCAATGATTCATTGTAGTCCCATACCCACAATGAATCGATGTAAGTAATCCAAGGACTAATGAATGATTTCCCTACCTTATAGTGAGTCATTCTTTACACTATATCTTCATTTTCTTTCATAAGCGATTCTCTATTGATCATGCCATTTATTTCATTACTTTCATGTTTCATATATAATACATTTCATATACACGAGACTTTGGAATCGTTGATGTAGAATAAGACATGCAACATATGGGACCTCAACCCTAGGGCCTTCTTTAGCAATCACAGAGTCTGCTTCATTCGTTTATTCGTACTTCACATTATTCATTTCATTCATTCTTAGGATGATGTAAACACCAGATATACCTAGGATGAAGTTTAAGACTCTCATCGGGATCATGAAGTGCAATGACCAAGAATGACCTAATGTCATTACTTGAACCTGATTTCACCTCCTGATTGTCTTGCAAAACCACCTTCGGTATCGTTCATTTCATTATATTTCATACATTGAGAAACTCCAACCTTAACCGACATATATCATGTGAGCATCATGAAATCTAGTGTCTACTCCACACTGAAAAGAGGTGGAATCACCAGCCAAAGTGACCGAAAACATGCTAGCATACATGGGAATTGAACCCCACCAGATCCCTATATTGGAAGTATAGGTTCGAAGACTAGAATATATAAGGAGACCCATACCCGGCATGCTGGACAGTCTCATCTCATGAGAGTTACGTGAACCTCCGCCCTTCCCGAAAGAAGGCATCACCGCTCATAGCTAGCCTATCGGTGCTCAGTATAAAGTTCCATTTCATTCAACTCATATGTCATGGAAGTTGTCTTCTTGTATGAGGACATCATAGCTTAACAGATGATTTCTCATCTCATCATTAGTATTAAGTATACATTAGTCTCAATACTTTTATTAGAGTGTACATAGAGACTGGTCTCTTCATTAGCTTTACACTCTCATAGGTGAGTAAGTTTCGGTAACATTTACTTACACTATTGATGAGTAGTCATCCTTTTATTTACATTTATGAAATGTGAATTGTCCTTACATAACATCTTTGGTGTTAATGAGACTTGTCTCACACATTCTAACACCTTCATTCATGAGTATTTTAACATAGTAGCTTAGGTGTAAATGAGGCTTGTCTCACTTCTTTTAATACCTTATTCTGGTCACTTTCTTAACTTAGACATATTTAGTTATGTTATTACTCATGTTACTTTCTTACTTTCATTTGATAGCTTCAAATCATCGTTTCTGGACGATGAGAACTTCACTCAATGAATTACATATGTTCATAGTTTATTTTGTTACGGCATGTTGGGACTTGTCCTAATGATTGGCATGCCTTTGGATATTGATTCATTGAATTACCTTAGATGTTCATAGATTGTCATTTCAATACTTTGGCTATATATGATTGGCACAAAATTAGTATTGGCCTAGAAAATTTGAAAACTGACTTCATAGTCAATTTATTGGCACTAGCCAAAGTTACACTCATTCATGTTTAGTTTGGTAAATCTTAGCCATTAGCTAGTCTTTTAATTATTTAAAGATAACATTATAGACAATTTCATTCATCACTCTTAGACGATGTATTGTTAGCCATTTTATTGGCATACGACAGGCAATTCATTCAAGTATAATTTCATGGAATCATTAGCTGATTCTTTTACATTTTTTGAAAATAATGTTGTAGACAAACTTATTGGCATAAGTCAAACTTTCACTACACTTGAACTTTTAATCTTTGATTAACTTACAAGAACAATTCAATGCTTGGTTTGGCCAAGCTATGATGTTATTTTGGCATTATGATTCATGAACTAGCTTAGATTCTTTATGAAAGTCATAACTACTTATTCAATGCTATTACGTTCACAAGTTCATGTGGATAGGGTATGTTGGGAATTCTCCCATTTATTGGCATACCTTATGTTATAAGTTCATTGGTGTAGAGATTGGTATCACTTTGTTAGTATAACTTCACACATTTTGGGAGATAATATTTTATACATAGTTTTGCTAGCCAACTTGTTGGCATAAACCAAACTTTCACATATGGTGGTCATTTAAACTTCATTTGTTTTAAGCCAACCTTTTTTCATTCAATTAAATTATATCTATCATTCAATGAATAGCCTATAACAGTAGACTCAACTTCACAAGCAACTCATAACAACTTCATCTTTCTCGAACACAAAACTAAGCATTATGTCATTCCTTAATCTGTGTAACTAATCACTCAATCATCTGAATCCAAACTATAGACCTCATTAATCATTAATAAATCAAGAACTTATAAAATCAGTTAGAAACACATACCAAGGATAACTAGGGAGATGGACGTTCAGCAATATCATTGGGAAACAACCCTAGTTTCGAAATTCATGAGTTTGAAACATTTAAAAAGCCTCTTGGAGAAAGAATTCCATGAGAGAAAACCCATATCTTGAGTAGAAATTAATCTACGAAGACCTCCTTGAACGAACCTTGAAGAAACCTTGAAAATCATCTATGAAATTTTCTGCTTTTTTTTCTTGCGTTTTGTTCACTGTTTTTCTCACGCTTGTTTTCTGGTTTTATTCGTGTATTTGTTTGAGTTTGAAAGTGGTTTTTAGGTTTAGGAACTGAACGTGAATTATTCAACTTAGGGCTTAATAAGTTAATTAAATAAATTAATTAACTAATTACTAAAAAAAACCTCCAATGTTTACTAAACATAGGAGAACATAACACTTAGTCAAATCTGGAAATTGGGGTTGACTATGGTTTTGGTCAACATATTGACTTTATATTAATCAATTAATCCTTAATTTAATCAATTTACATACCTAGGGTAAGTACTAAAGTAATCTCAAGTCATTGGAACCAAAATTAATCCCTTTTGACCATCCTAGGTTAAGTACTAGGATGTTCCTTGAGTTGTATTAGGTTAGTGTAAAAATTTTGGTTTGACCCCTTTAATTTAATTAATTAAATAGATAATTTAATTAATTAAGTTATATAGGGTAATTACTAAAGTACCCTTAAGTCATTATAACCATAATTAATCCTTTGAACCATCCTAGGTTAGCTACTAGGTTGTCTTTTTCTTGTTTTAACCGAAATGCGTAAATTGTTTTGTGATTTCGGTTTTGCCCCTTCAAATTAATTAACTTAGTTGATAAATTAATTAATTAAGAAGCATAGGGTAATTAAAGTACCCTTAAGTCGTTAGGATCTTAACTAACTCTTTGGACCATCCTAGGTTAAGTACTAGGTTGTCCCTTTCTTGTCTTAACCGAAATCTGAAAATTTCCGTTTTATTTTTTGTTTTATCCCTTTTAAATTAATTAATAATTTGATAAATTAATTAATTAGGCACCCTAGGGGAATTACTAAAGTAACCCTAAGTTGTTAGGACCAAAACTAACCTTTTGTACCATACAAGGTTAGGTACTAGGTTGTCTCTTTAAGTAGTACTAGGTTAGTGTCAACCCGGTTTTGGTCCTAGGTTGTCGGGTGCAATAATGGGTCCAATTCGGTCATTCCTAGGTTAGTTAGCTATTTGGGGCAGTAGGTTATAGTCTAAATTTTTTTAGGAAGTTAGGACCTACATGAAGTTGTCCCTTATGCATGTTTTTGTCCCCTTAATTCGGTTAGGGTGGTCCCCTCCTTTGGTGCTTCGTCACATGTCTTGCACATGTGCTTGTACATGGGTTGATTGTATTTTCCTAACTATATATTAATTTATGGTTCCTTTGGTAATGTTTACTTGTTGTCCCAAGGACCCTCACTATGTCCTTGGGCACTGCATAATTTACATGATCATTTTAAATGGTCATGTGGAATGGTACTAGGCTTGACACTTGGATGCCTAATACTTTGTGTGAAACTATTCATAATTTTTTTAAGCTTAGGGTCTTCATTGCAGGTACGTTTATTGAATATCAATCTTGGATTGGGGTATGACAACCCAAAAAGTATATTTCTTATTCGTATATAGAAAATTGACTAATATGCCTTAGCCAATTTTTCTATACTATGCTCAATATTTATCAATATTGGGCATTGGGGTTCCTATTTACCCCTAATAGGCTATCCTAAGGGCATGCTTGATTTTCATTAGACATATGATTTTCCAGAATGTTACATAGAGCATCCGCAACCACATTGGCCTTGCTGGGGTGATAGAGAACACTCATGTCGTAATCTTTCAACATTTCCAACCACCTTCTTTGACGGAGATTCAACTCCTTGTGAGTAAACACATATTGAAGACTCTCGTGGTCGGTACACACATCCCCATGAACACCATACAAGTAATGCCTCCATATTTTCAAGGCAAATACTACGGCCGCTAACTCAAGATCATGAGTTGGATAGTTTCTCTCAAGCACCTTAAGTTGTCTAGAAGCATAGGCTACCACTTTCCCATGTTGCATAAGCACACACCTTGAACAAACTCAGGATGCATCATAATACACAATGAATCCTTTTATCCCCTCCGGTAAAGTCAACACCGGAGAGGAAGTAAGCCTATCTTTCAAGATTTGAAAGTTTCTCTCACATGCCTCCGACCACTCAAATTTCTTACTCTTTTGGGTCAAAGTAGTCATGGGAGATGCAATGGACTCAAAACCATCAACAAATCTCCAATAATAACCCGCTATACCAAGAAACTCCTAATGTTGGTTGGAGTCAATGGTCTAGGACAATTTTTCACTGCCTCAGATTTCCTTGGATCAACCTCAACTCCCTCACTAGAGATTATATGACCAAGAAACACCACCAACCTCAACCAGAACTCACATTTTCTATATTTGGCAAAAAATTGGTTCTCCTTAAGTACTTGTAACACCACCTTCAAATGGTCCATGTGATCACCTTCATTTTTCGAATATACAAAGATTGTCACATCCGGAGTCTAGAACCAGACAAGACTGGCGTCGTTGACCTCTCAGAGGTCTCAGACAAGCCTACATACGTTAATGTTACTTCATCCTGGTTAATTTTTGAGGAAAATTTGAACTTTTTGTTACTTAACATTCATATAAGACATTCTACTTAAACTCATAAACGTTCACAATCAACCATCTAATATTAAGATCATCAAATGAAAGAAATAGTTCAATATTGTATTAAGTGTATACTTGCCAAAATGGCACCAATACAATGCCTGAAATAAAATGGGAAAGAAACGCTAGTGGACCATACTCCACTAACTCAAACCTATATCTAAACTAAAATATAATAGGCAAGCGTCCTCAAAATCATGAGGGCTACCAAGTATGGATGAATGCTCCACGTCCAGATAGATGCAACATCGTATTGTAAACTTTAGAGTCCTCCTGTGCCTCCATCTAAAAGTATAGAGTTGTATGGGATTAGTACACACTTGTACTAAGTATGGGTATATGAAACCAAACACCAAGGACATGATTGATTAAGAAGATCTCTCTCCAACGATATGCACTACGGAAAGTCAAGTCAGTGGACTTGCTAAAATTGGATTAGGAAAGTCATGCTATGAGAGTAACATGCATTATCACATTTATTATTTTGCAAGAAGCACATCACATATTTCACATATCATATCATATAGTTCATATCATTTTTTCATATGCCATGAGACCTTGCAATCATGGACTTGACAGTAGGACTTCCCAAAATGAGGGCTCAACATATGGGACCTCAACTAGGGAGCCTTCTTTAGCAAACACAGAGCCTGCTTCATTCAATCATACATACTTCATTTTCATTCTTTCATATACTAGTGCAACCACTAGTCACACCTAGGATGTAGTTTAAGACTCTCATCGGGTTCACTATGCGATGACCAAGAATAACCTAGTGTCAATACTTAAGTCTAGCTCACCTCTTAATTATCCTATCCTAACACCTTTGGTATAGTTCATTTCATTATGTGTACTCTTAGAGGCCGACGTCATTCTATCTTTGGTAACTTTAACCTTAACCGACATAGATCATGTGAGCATCATGAAATCTAGTGTCTGCCCCACACAGAAAAAAAGTGGAATCACCTGCCAGAGTGACCCGAACATGCTAGCGTATATAGGGAGTCGAACCTTGTTAGATCCCTATATTGGCAGTATAGGTTCAAAGACTAGGAGATACAAGGAGATTCATACCCGGCATGCTGGACAGTCTCATCTTATGAGAGTTACGTGAACCTCCGCCCTTCCCTAAGGAAGGCATCACCACTCATAGCTAGTTTATTGGTGATCAGTATAAAGTTCCATTACATTAAACTCATACATCATGGAAGTTGGTAACATTTACTTATGTTAATTTGAGATTGCTTTCATTAGAGTGTTCATAGAGATTGCTTTCATTAGAGTGTTCATAGAGACTGGTCTCTTCATTAACTTTAGACTCTCACAGGTGAGCACGTTTTGGTAACATTTACTTATGTTTATTTGAGATTGCTCTCATCTTTCACATTAGCCTCTTTTATATTGTCACCTCATTTATTAACTTTAACACTTTTGCTTTTCATAATTACTCACCCCTTCACGTGAATGTTCATTTCATCATATGCCAATGCACTTGTCCATTTAGTGTGTCACACTCTTACTTAACCCTTGTAGGGTTACATCATTTTATCACATACATCTTAGAATCACTTACTTTTAAACGAATGCTATACTTATGAGTCCACACATACAAGCCATGAGGCTTCATTCATAGTTTGTTTAAGTGTTTCATGTTTACACAAGATTATGTTGTAGAAGACTTATGCATCTTGTAGATATGCCAATATATTGATTTCAATCTTTAGCGGTAGCATTCATTTAATAGTTACTTACATATGACTTATGTGTCAATACGAAATCGGGCAAGGGAACCCGATTTCGAATCCCTTGTACAACACTTAATCTTATCTTAAACTTGAAAATTGCATTTTTCAAATTTGGGGGACTCTAGTTTGATCCCCATCAACCCCATAATATTTCCTTTATGTTTCTCCTCTCTTTTTTCGTTTAAGTCAAGGAGGTTGTGGGTTCAATCCCCCACAAGCTCATTATTTTCCTTTTAATTTATCTCTTAACTTTCTCACCTATCCAAGAGGTTGTGGGTTCAATCCCCACTCTTCACATTTATTTTCTCCTAACACTCTCATTCATTCAAGAGGTTGTGGGTTCAATCCCCACTCTCCACATTTATTTCTCCTTCATTTTTCTTTTTACTCTCTCATCTATTCAAGAGGTTGTGGGTTCAATCCCCACTCTTCACATTTTTTTTCTCCTTTATTTTTCTCCTAACTCTCTCATATATTCAAGAGGTTGTGGGTTCGATCCCCACTCACCACACTTATTTTTCTCCTTTATTTTTCTCCTAACTCTCTAATCTATTCAAGAGGTTGTGGGTTCAATCCCCACTCACCACATTTATTTCTCCTTTATCCATCCAAGAGGTTGTGGGTTCAATCCCCACACGCATCACTTTATTTTCTTTCATTTTCCCCCTAATTTTTCACTTGAACGTTACCCCATTTCGAATCACCCTTACCACATTTTATAATTTAATTTTAATAACATGTATATAGTGAGGTTTTGGGTTCAATCCCCACTGACCTCAAGCATTAAATTTTTTTTTTAACGTGACTTTTCACATTAAGCTGCCAAAAAAAAACAAATTTCCAGAATGCTGGAAATTTATGCACCCTCTTTTCAGTCCATTTTTCTCAACTTTTAAATGTTAGATTTCGATAAATCTTCGTTTAACATCTAGTGCATATTTAGGTAAGTTTTCATGGTTACTTTTGAGAATTTAATCACCTTTTTGTAGTCCATTTTCACCCTCTTTCACGTTAAATATTAAGACATTTCGAGTAGTTTTTAAGGAGATCTTTAGGTGTATTTTCAAGATTACTTTCAATCAAGAATTTTCATTTAATTCAGCAACCTTGAGCTTATATGAACATAACGTTTTTAACATATTCATACACGTAAAATACAACCATTTAATATGCTAAATTTCTCTTAGCCGAGATCAAGTCAGAGTACACACGTGCACTCACAAGTTAACATATCACACATTTTCGAAAACAGTTCTTTCATTTTTATATAATTCTGAGTACACATTCAAACATGTAATCACAACCAGCCCTAAAATCATCTACCAGAAGTCATACCAACGCATACTTGAATCTTTCAAAGGATCTAATGACAAGGCATGCAATGGGGACAACCTTAGTCTTTGACTGGAATGAAGCTGAACTTAGGGGTCTCTTGGGAAAGGGACCAAGAGGGAAGAAAATGCATACCTTAATGTCGTTCAAAGTTTTCTTACGTCCTGCCAAAATACCCCCACTAAGCCAATGTCTCACCACCGAAATCACAAGCACAATCCGTAGAGAACTTGGTTTTTGCTTTTCGTTTTGGAGCTTGTTTTGCATTTTGAGTTTAAGCATTCAAGTTCTTGATGAAATTTATGATTTCTTTTTGTTCTGTTCTCTTGTTTTAAAGAAGTTGAGCGTGTAAATAAGGTGAGAGTAGAGAGAAACGTGAGAATGAGTTAGCTTAGGATTAGGAGATTAGGTGGAGACTTAGTGAAACTAAAAGTCCTCATATTTTATTAATTTTATTATTAAAAATCTGATTTTAATTTACTTAAATCAGAAAATTAGATATTAATAATTCAATTAATTAACTAAATAAAAATAAAATCATTTAAATCATTGTTTCACCAAGGCTCGAACTCGGGTGGAGCAAGATTTTGCTTAAAGGGTCAATTTTGGCCCTTTCTACCCAAAATGCACCTCCACAAAACTAATTGAATAATTAATTACATATTAAGGGTAATTACGATACTACCCTTAGCCTGGAAAAAGATTATTTTACCCCTAGACCCTCAAAACTTAATATTTCTTCTTTTTAAGTTCGATAAAGACTCATCCGGGTAAATCTTCATACTCGGGTGCCCTACATGGTTGGAACCAACATTTCCTAGTTATTCAGCTAACTCACCAAGTTAGTTGTCTTGGCTGTTTCATGGGTTCAGAGGTTTTGTTCTAGCGCATCAAGTCGTGTGAACCCGATCTAATCGTAGGCATTCTAGATACATTAAGCATTACATAGCATAGCCATTTTAGGGTTGTTACAGTGATGTCGTCAATGAAGACCATGACAAATGAATCTAAGTAACTTCAAAACACCCTATTAATGAGATCCATAAAATACACCGGGGCATTAGTAAGACCAAAGGACATTATTAAGAACTCATAGTGACCATATCTAGTCCGAAATGCCGTTTTTGGTATATCCTTACCTCTCACCCTAAGTTGGTGATATCCCAACCTCAAGTCAATCTTAGAAAAGTACTTTGCCTCTTGAAGGTGATCGAACAAGTCGTCAATCCGAAGGAAAGGATACCTGTTCTAAATAGTGACTGTGTTCAGTCGGCGATAATCGATACACATCCTAAGGGAACCATCCTTCTTCAGCACAACCAATACCGGAGCACCCCATGGAAAAATACTAGGTCTAATGAATCGTTTGTCTAGTAAATCTTTGAGTTGAGATTTCAACTCTTTCAATTCGGCTGGAGCCATCCGATAAAGAGGAATTGAAATGGGATTTGTATCCGGTAACAAGTCAATACCAAAATCAATTTCCAATTCGGGAGAAATGTCGGGAACACTACAAAAATAGTGTTTAAGGACGATATTAGCAATGAAATCAATTTCGTCAACATAGAACAACGGATTAGCAACGAGTAGCCATTACGTGGGAAAAATTAATTTTTTTTGAGTTATAATATAGCAACAGCTTGGCAACGAACTATGTTTTTTGTCATTAAATAATTGCGGAAAACTTTGGCGCCTTAAATTTTGATAAGGATTTTGAAACAAAGTAGGTGTTACAAATTTAAGAATATATTGCGACGGAATGAGTGACGGAAAAGCGTTGCTAGAATTCTAAATATAATTTTATGGAATTTAAATTATGCAGTGACAAAAATTTCCGTTGCTAAAATTTTACGTAGATAATATATTTATTGTTAGCGACAGATGTCATAATGCGTCACTAAGTTTGTTGCTAGTTTTTTTTACCAAGTCACACTCATCAGTCCATAGAAAACAAAAAAGGAAACGAAACGTCACAATCCCTAAAAAATAGGATTTTCTCCCAACAACAACAACAACTTAGTGAAATTGCTCCCGTCTATTAGGTATTGCTTCTTTTGATTTCTCCCGTCTCCTTCTCCTTTGGATTGCTCTAGTCTAAGGTGAAATTGCTTTTGTCTCGTTCATCCTTAGAAGAAAGGTGAGATTCTCCTTATCTCATTCTTTCTTTTTGAATGATATGCGTCTTGTACTGATTTGATCCTCCCTTATCAAGAGCTAGTTGTTGTTTTTTTTTGCATATTTTAGGTGTTAATACCTCTTCTGTTTTAGTCCATAAAATGGTTGGCTTGATTCTTAACTGCATGAGATGTTTAAATGTTAGGATTCTGCTTGACTAATGATTATGAATCGGTGATTTAAAAGATTAATTCATTTAAATTCCGCTCTTTGTTTAAAACATTGTGATTTCTCTTTGTCAAGTGTCCTAAAATGCTACCACTGTTTAGTCTCACTATGTTGGTAATTTCTCTCTTTTTCATTTGTTCAGTGAGCTTCTAGTGCGGTGAAGAGGAGGGTGTTGACTTTTATTTGGTGAAAAATAAGTGGGAGAATGGATAGGGTTAAAAGGGAAGACCATTAGTCTTCTGGAAACTTTCTTGGATACGTGATGATAAGCTTCAATTATGGATTTTACTTGATTAAACATTACCTATTGATGTACGCATTATGAGATTCTTGAATTTATTTATTGTATGTTCTCTTCTTACTTTCCCTTTTAGCTACTACCTTTTTTTCCCCAAACAACTACTAGTTAGAAAGCCTTAAGTTTTTCTTAGAACATTTAATGATAGTGTGTTCAAATAAAGAGCATACTAGTTACTTCCTTACAGATGTGATGCTTATTTGGTTTTGCATTGCTTTTGGCAACATATAACTTTTGCTATTTTCTTATACAACTTCTTTTTCCTTCCTTTTTTGGAATATATGCTCTGTGTTGAGTTGTTGGGTTTAAGAGATAATTCATTATTTTAACTTATCAGGAAAAAAGAGAGGAAGAATTCATTGTTTTAGCCTTTTGCATTTGGGAAAAGATGATCCAAAATTTCTATTTTAAAATATTTTTCACCTTTATTTTAGTCTCTAACCTTGCTTGCTTTTGTTTTGCTTGACGAAATTCTCGATATCTCAAAATTACAGTTACAAGAAGTCTCCAAACTTTTCACTTCACTGTCCGGAGAAAGGTAACGTTTTCCCCATAATCTTATCCTCGTCTTCTTCTATTAATGATATGCCTCGCTATTCTGTTGTTGTATCACTGTTGTTTGTACATGAGAACTGATAACTTTAATTTGTTATACATATGTTCTTAATGTATTTCCTTGATTTATATTAATGTGCAGGCTTTTACATTTAGTGTTCAGTATTGTCCCTTATTTGTTCTTTTTTGTTTGAATATGTTTTCGATGACTGCTCTTCCCTATGTCGTAGAATCTCAGTTCTTCGTGTTCATTGTTTGTAAGACTGTGTTTTATATATAGTTTTGCTACTGTTAATGATTCTTTTTTTCAAAATAAGGATAGAATCTTGAAGCTAATAAGGTGAATAAGGATAAAACTTAATTTAGTTTGAGTATTTAGGTGTTAAATATAATGATTTAGGTGATTTGGGATTTAAGATTGCAGTTTCGATGAAAATTTTCTTCTCCCTCAACTTTCTTTATCCTTCATCTATTTCCTCTAATTCGCAGTTTTTTTGAATGTAAACCATCCGGTGTATGTGAAGCTCGAAGAAAGACATAAAAATTTGGTAAGTGTTCTATTTACCCTTCTTCTTCTTCTTTCCACTCCCATAAAAAGATTTTCTGTTGAAGTAGAAAAGAAAAATGTTGCTTCAACCATCTCATATCAGTGTTGGAAGAAAGTAAATGACATGATGAACAAAAACCAGTAAATAAAAAAAAGAAAAAAGTAAATATAAAAAAATAGTTAAAAAGCTTCCACATGAAAGGAACTAGGTTAGCTAACTGCTTGTTCGGTAGAAAGTTTTTCATGTAATGTGCTTCTGTTTGTTGCTAATGAAGTGTATTATTGGCTCCAATATTTTCTTGATCTAGTTTCTCACGGACTGGAAAGTGTTGTTTGTACTGTAATGCTTCAATACCTTTTGTTTGTCATCAATTTGGTGGGATTAAGTCTGGCTACTGAAGAACTTCAGAAAGTGTTTTTATTTTGCCGAAATGCATGTTTTCTTCTTATTTTATGAATATGAATTTTGATTTATGATAGCCCTCCTAATAAGCTCTTCTAATTTATCGAATTGGAACCTTCTCAAATATTCTCTAGTTTCATATCCAAATCTTTCAAAAGTGAGTTTGATCCAAATAGAATCAATTGGAAAGGTGTCTCACATGATGTGAGAAATGGTTATTTTGGAGAATATAAGGTAGAAGTTTTCATCGTATATGAGTTTAGCAAGTGTATTCACATACATTGATAGAATATTAATGAACTACTTTCAAAACTTATTTCAGAAAAATTTTTGCTGGGATGCTTTAATTAATGAAAACGAAGTTAAAACACACTGGATGGTTAAGGCAACATTGAACTATAGAAATTTCATTTCTAACATAAATAAAGGAGGAGTTAGTCCAAGTTATGTACTAGAAAATGTATGGGAAAGATGGATGGAGCTTTGGGGAAGTGCAAAGCTTATTAGCAAATCAGAAATTAATTTGCGAAATCGTCGTGACGGTCGTGATATTGCTGTTGGGACTCACACTGGCGGCTCTATTTCTATCGGAGAACATGAAAAGAAACTTGTGAGTATATATATTCTACAACCTTTATAACTAACATCTTCTCTTATATGATACATATAATGTGATTTCTTGTGTATAGGCTATTGAAAAAGGTCGAGATTCCACGCCAAGTGAGTTAGATCTGCATATTCATGCAAATGTACATGATTGAAAATCATTTGTTGGTGAGTGTTCTCAAGATATCTATGTAGTCTTAAACTTGGAGGTGTTTCGATTCTTTCCTACTGGAGTTTATGGTGCAATTTTGTACTATTTTAAAGTGCATTTGTTGGTGCTGTTTGGTATAGTTCTAATGATGTTTAGAGACTTTTCAATGCAATTCTAGTGTTGTTTTAGAGAGGAACTACTGCCACTATTTTGAGGCATTTATGGTACAACTTTAGTGTTGTTTTGGTGTGATTCTAGTGTTGTTCTACTGTCTCTAATGCAGCACGACGATTGGAACAAAGAGACACATTTGGTTGTGAATTCCCATGTGGCAGACATATATCTACACAGACCAATAAATAGTTGTTTTAATGTGATTCTAGTCCTGTTTTAGTGAGAATTTATTGTTGTTGTTTCAGTATAATGTAACATCGATCAAGTACTCTCCAATATGATACATCATACAAGCTTTATGTATCATATTGAAGGTACCTGACTTAAACTAGCTTCGAAAAGTCAATCCTCAACATCTATTGAAAGTACACTAGGCTATGGATCTCTCCCCATATAGAGTATGATGAATATCTATGTAGGTCGATCACTGATGAACTTAGCGAGTGTTGGGGTGGGGTGTTGGGGAGAGGGGTTTCCCGGAACAGTTAGTTGTCATTTTCTGGATGGTACAAGTCCCAATTAGCATATAATTATTGACCATGTGGGTGCAGCAAAGAGTCCAAACCACATTCTTTCATAATGCTAATACTCTGGGGAACTACTTTTGCTGGTGTGAGTATAATTATATGTTGCTAAAAACACAAACTCATGCTTAAAACTATTGCACTTCTACTTGACACCCATTGTAATAAGAGGTAGCTCATCTTGACATGATCTTCTCTTGGGGTGGATGCTGTCAGCAATTACTTGTCTACCTAGTGTTTATTACCATAGGCACAACAACAGGTACACTAGATAGAGGTGCGTCTTTCGTCAAGCACATTATTTGATTTGATGGTATTGCTAAATTATGTTAGAGGTTATGCCAAATTCTAGACAAATGTTGTACACATCTATGAATTCCATTTTCCTCGCAGAAGTAGAGAAGTCAACTTGTGAAGTATTTTACTTTTATCAGTTTGCTCACTTTCAAAGGGATGCCTCATCCTGCACTCACATATACTACTTTATCTTTGTAAAGAGCAGCTGATATATTTTAAAGATCATATGGAATAGTACCAAACTTAATTGAAAGGGAAATCTTTATTCGTAGTGTCTTTGCCACTCTCTACTATGTACTGAGCATTAGTTTGTGCTTGCTTATAATTATATGGATAGTCCATCTTGTTGCAACAACACAATTCTTATTTCATGCTTAAAAACTTGTGTATTTTCTACATTTTCCTTCAAAATTTGGTTTGTTCCATATCTTTAATGCTTTCTCATTTTCTCTACTTATTATAGGAAAAATATGAAGAAATATTAAAGTGTAAAATATTGTCTCAAACTGATATTGATCAACTAGTCATCTCGTTCCTATTATGTTGACCAGGTTCAAGCATCGGTTATTACATTCGGCAATCCATCAACCGCGGCGCCCATGCCTCCTACTAGTAATTTGGATGAGGTTGATAACTATATTTCAAGTTGATACCTCCACAACTTCAGTTTTTGATAATGTCATACTTTTTGGAAACTAGAAATTGCGCGTAGTAATATTTTGATGAACATAGGTTTATTTAAGAGTACTTAATAGTTTCTTTGGATATTTTTAACGAGAAATATGTTGTTTTGGAGTTTTCTATTTATATATTATGAATCGTCTATGAGTATTATATTATATGAATGTTTGTTAATTTTTGAGTATTTAGTAATTTTAATTTAGTTTATTTCAGCAATGCATACAAATCAAATAACAAGAACATTTTTTAGCAACAAATTTAGCGACTATTTGGTTTTTGCTATGAAAAGAATGTTGGCGACGGATAAAAGACGAATTATTAAAGGCCTAATATGCAAAATATGTTGTGAGGGAAATTTTGTTGCAAATTTATCCAAAATAACGAAATGAATTATGAAATTAGCAACAAAACTATATAGATATAATGAAAATTAGTCCGTCGCTAACATGTGGCGACAGAAATGTTTCGTCACTATCACTTCGCTAAAATTGAGACGAAACACCATTTTTTGTCATAGAATTATGAACACTAAAAGTATATAAATATAATGACAACTAAGTCCGTCGCTAACATATGGCGACGAAAGTTATTCGTCACTAGGACGTCGATAAGCTTGTGACAGAATTCATTTTTTGTCACTAAGAGCTTACTGACGAGCATAATAGAAACAGTCAACATTCAGTTGCTAATCCGTCGCTAATTGTGATTAGTGACGGATTTTCATCATATAGTGACGGATTGTGTCGATCGCTAAACACTGTTTTTTTGTAGTGGTGCTATAATTGAGTTAGCAAAATAAATGTCATATAATCTTAATCAACGGTCAAAGGGTTTAAAAATATCATTTAAACTTAGTTGAAGGGTTCAGTTGACAAAAATAAAAGATTAAGTAGAAGGCTTTACAATACAAATTCATACAAGTACAAGTGTCCATTAGACCAATTCGCCATCTAATATTCAACTAACTCATCTGTGAAGCCTCTAATATACTAAAGATACATTGTTGAGACAAGACTCCAGGCTAATTGAGTACTCTACTATCATCATCCAATAATATATAATACTCTAGACAAACTGAAGCTCTTTGAGAGTAAGAAGGTTTCATCAATGTTGAATAAAAACATTTTAGTGATGCATTTGTAGCAGATCTTAAACACCTGAATCTGCATCATAAAATAATGCAACGTCGAATGATGTAAATACATGAAATATACGATATGTAAAATTGTTGAATGAAACTACTGGCTAAAGACTAAAAATATTGAGTTCAATGAGTGTATTTACTTGACATGACAATAGTTGGGAATACTTGTAAGGAAACGGAAAATCAATTCAAAGTAGAGGTAGAATAACATTTCATTGTAATATACTACACATTCTATATACATTAAGTTTATAATTGCAAAATATATGCATATATTTACATATTTTAAAAAATGCTATTGCAAAAGCTGAAATGTCATATGTAGAGTTTGGATAAGCTTTTTTAGCTCACAAATTTTATTCAAAATTACAATCTGTTTTGAGACACAATAATACAGCTAAGTTACACATGAATTTATGATATAAAAGGATCCAACTCAATTATAATTAGAGGAAGATGAGATAGTTCAAGTGTAGAAACTAAAATTAACTAATTAAGCTTTCACAATTTGAGCAAATCTTAAAAAGAGCAACAACTAAGTAAGGTGCAAGTGCTATAAGTAGCGCCACACCTTCTTCTTTTTCGATGGTGATAATATAGCAGACCGTAGGATTCATTAATTATGAGTTAGATTAATTACAAATTATGTAAAAATAGAAATAAAATTGTATAGTTGCAACTTTACTAAGAAAATAGGAGAAAGCAATAGATAGAAATTGAATAAGTGAATTTTATATTCAGTTAGCATGTTCCAAAGTACAGGGTCTAGTGGTTCAAGTTTATATTCACCTCCGTCGAATTTTGGCTGGCGTCTTTCTGTATATATCCCCCTTCCTCAATTATTTTTGAAAATAAAAAAAGAATAACTTGATAATCAACAAACAATAAGAAGTTGATATTGCTGAAATCACAAAAAATAATACCAACTAGTAGAAAATCCTTGAGTGTGTATTTGACTTCTAAAGTGTAAAAAATAAGCACACAGTATCATGATCACTTACAATAACAATGAAAGCACAAGTCTTTGAAGCTTTCTTGAACCAATGCCTTAGCCAATTTTGACTGAATGGGTTATGACTAAGATGTAATGAACAAATGAGCTTGTGAAGGGGTTGTGAGGGTGGTTTGCCTTTGATATGAACTAAATGAGTAATGACTAAGATGTAATGAAAAAATGAGATCTTATATGACTACTAATGTAGTATGTTGGTCGTATGCCTAATATTAAATGAAGATGTTATGACTTGTGGAATGTGATGTGTCTAGTCTAGGGTGGCTTTCTAGGAGCATTTGGTGTAAGTAGTGTCATGGAATGTTCTTGCACATTGCACTAGTGTGAGTTGGGGCTTTTCTTAGGTGATAGTTCTTATGTGAAGGTTATGTTTATAATGTGCTGATGTCCTTATGAATGTACGTGGTTGAATTTATGAGCGTTGTATGAATGTTCACCTTCGGTGACCCTAAGATTATACTTTGGTATGAGTGGTGGAATGGTACATTGCACTAAGTACTACTTTAGGTTGCTTGAGGTAAGGAAGTTTAAAAATAAGGTAGTGTACTGGAGATATTGAATGTGTCTTAAATGTGATAAATGGTTTTATATGTTGTTGTCAATGTTATTTATGTCTAATATAATGTATGTGAACTATATTGTGCTTATTCCATCTAATGCTTATGGAGATTCACTAAAAAGATGTGATGCATGGTTTCCTACTAAATGTCTTCTTTAAATCATGTTTTGCATAGTTATCATACTAAGTGAATTCTTGTACTAACACCATTCTTCTTCATTTTTTTACACCAAATGTAGGTGGTGGAGGATAATGGACCTTTCGTAGAATGTAGAGCTTGGATTACTATTCCCAAGATTGGGTGTGTCCTTAAAGAGTCAAGGACCCTTTTGTTAAGAGTTTTCTATAAGTTCATGTACTAGATAGTAGTTTCTTTTGTATTATAAGGGTCGTGTCCCTTTTGTGTTGTAGTCATGTTGTAAGATGGCTACATCGAGACTTAGTGCTTCCATTGTATTTTATAAAGGATTTAAATGAGATGACTTTTAGACTTGTGTTATATTGTGAAAAAGTTTTAAATTTTGCGCTATTTTATGTTTAAGTGATTAAAGTATGCTAAGGGCTTGTATAAAACCTGCGATAGGTCAAATACACCGTGTTACGACTAGGGGTGCTCCTAGGTCGTGACACCAACCAACCTTACTATATAAGCATAACATCCTCGTCTTGGGATTTAAGCTAAGACAAACTCTTGTAAACATCACTTTACTCGGTTTTAAGGAACAATTCCACACTAAATCTCCACTACACTTCATTAGGTGAGGACTTCGAGTGAATCCAATAATGTGTATCTAAATTATTCCACTCTTCATATCCTCCACCCAAAGTGATATCCTAGATGGAGAAATTCAAGAAGGCTTAATTAATGAATATTAAGGGAACTTATAATCTTACCACCAAGGCACCTTATCCCTCACTTGGGGCGAGCCAAATCAACTCTTTGCCACATCATATCCTTAAATTTTAATGATAAGGAAAGTCAAGACTAAACCTTCCTACTCCTTACACACCATTGAGGGTTTTACCAATACCTTCCAAGAGGAGAGTCTACTCACTCTACATACTTAGGTACAAGTTATGCATCACTACTCAAATGACCATACTTAAGATCAAGAGGACAACTAACTCTTTTGAAGTTGGTCAACACCTACACCATTGAGGGTTTTACCTCTACTTTCAAGAGGAGAGTCTACTAACTCTACATACTTAGATACAAGTTATGCATCACTACTCAAATGACAATATTTAAGATCAAGAGGACAACTAACTCTTTTGAAGTTGGTCAACACCTACACCATTGTCCTTCTCATGAACTAAGTCGCACATGCAACCCTCTAAGTCAATTCTAAATCACAACATAACTCAAACTAATGTAATAAAAACTCCCTCTTCCTCTTTCCACCCTTAGGTTAGGTTCATTTGGGAACTAAAAATCTAGCTATATGGGTCCTACCATTTGCTAGCATAACCTCACAAGTACCTTGCTAGGTAACCACACTATCTCCCTCCTAGGAGTAAGTCTGCAGCAGAACTTTAATCCAACACAAGGACAACTATGAATCATTACTCATATAAAATGGCAACTTTCAACTCTCACTATTTACCACATTCCTCCAAAACTCCTCATGTATACATCATAACTTTGTTACTATCATTGCACGTAATCATAAAGTGACTCATCATCCCAAAAAGGACTTCATTCAACCATAACAACTCTTGTCATTCTAGAACTACATTATAATAGAACTTCCCAATATAATGCCTCAAATCCCATTGGTCACATATGGCCATAATTGGCATGACAACAAAATCTTCCAAGTCCACCTTCACGTATACTCATCTAGTCACAAAACCATCATAAGCATTAAAACTCACCTTCTTCTCCCTCGATCATTGCAACATCACCCCTTCCAAGTAATCACATCTAGAACAACACCAGCCAAGGGAAATAAGAGAGAGAGAGATTATATGGAGTTTAGCTCTATGGCACGACAAAAGAGTAATGAAGAAAGTGAAACTTCTATCGTCCTATAACCTCTCGCTCATAGATGTATTGCGACTCACATCGATGAACAAGGATCTACTTGACGTGGCTCCTAAGACATCGACCCTAAGACCATTTTTATAACCTTATGATCTGATACCAAGTTTGTCATGACCCAAAAGCACCCCCTAGTTGTAACAGAGTGTACTCGACCTCTCGGAGGTCTTATACAAGCCTTTAGACATGTTTCATCTCATTAACATAAAATGGTACGAAATTTAAAACTTTTTCATAATATAACACAATACTAAAGGTCGTTTCATTCAAAACCTTTAAAATACAATCAACGTACTAAATCTCAATGTATCCATCTTAAAACACGACTACAACACAATAGGGATACGACCCTTATAATATAGAAGCAACTACTATCTAGTGCATGAACTTAAAGAAACTCTTAACATAAAGGTCCTTGAATCTTTATGGACAAAGCCAAACTTGGGAATAATAATTCAAGTTCTTAATTGTAGGAATGTTCCATTAGCCACTACCACCTACACTTGGTGGAAAAATATGAAGAAGAATGGTGTTAGTACAAAAATGAACTAAGTAAGATAACCATACAAAATTATGCTTTAAAGAAGACATTTAGTTGGAAAGCATGCATCATGTCATTTTAGAGAAACTTCATGAACATTTGATACAATAAGCACAATATAGTTCACATACATCATAATATACATGGATATTATATATAACAATACATAAATCCATTTATCACATTTGAGGCACTCCAATACCTAGAATACATTACTTCTCCTTTTTACCTTAACTCATTACCTAAAACAACCCTTAAGTAATGCTTAGTTCAATATATGAAAAGTGTTCCATTCAACCATTCATACCAAAGTATCACCTTAAGGTCACCGAAGGTGAACTTTCATACAACCTTCATCAATCCAACAACATACATTCATAAGGACATAAGCACATCATAAACATAACCTTCACATAAGAACAATCACTTAAGACAACCCCAAGTCTCACTAGTGCAAAGTGCAAGTTTTCACATCCCGCAACCACACCCTAGAATATATGGTATTCTCGGTATTCAACCGGCATACTTGACCTCTCAAAAGTCTTGTACAAGCTTTTTTCGTGTCGTTCATCGCATATACATAATGAAAAGTAGTGCGGAATTTAAAATTTTCACAAAACATTAGAATATCTTTAATAACATGTTTCATAAAAAATCATAGGAAATATTAAGTATCCATCTCATCATATCTTAGACACGAGAATATTTTGGGACACGGCCCATAAACAATAGAAATATAGTACTACTAAGTCTATTACAATGCTTCGATAAAGGAATAAAAGACATCTATGCCCTCGAGTTAAATGAGGACATACTTCAACTTCACTTGAATAATACTATGATCCAAGTCTTGCTTCCCCAATGGTCCTCACCTAACAACCACTATAGAGATAGAGAAAAGAATGAAATTAGTACAAGCAAATGTACTAAGTATGACATAATGCATAAAATCATGAAAATGGACATTTATTATAAATATGCATTTTTTTCATTAAAACATCATATCTTAATCATAAGAATAACATTTAACACCTTATAAACACATAAGATAACATTTAAGCAATTTAGTACATTTTTAGGAAATCTTACAGTGAACTATGTCACCTTACAATGAGTATTTCTCACTGTTACAGTGAAGCCTATCAACTTCACTTCGGATACTCTATAGCATGCAATTCCCTCACTAAAAGAAATCCTAAGACTTACTTAAGTAAGACAAAGATAGACCGCCCATACACCCTCTCTAGGCACACCTTAATGATCCTTAAGACAACCTATAATGAGATCAACACACACCTACAACACATCACATATATGAACATGAGATCCTTCTACCAAAGGTGATTCTAAGCCTCACTTGAGTGAGTTGTGAAGCGATCGCCCATTCAATCCCTTGCACACACACTTAAGTGATCATGTAGTGTACCTAAGATAAAATTATTCTCACTTAATACAACAAAATATAGATAATACGACATTCTCTTTCCAAAGGCTATCAAGAAGATAATGTCCATGACTGACCCCTTCAAGATTACCTAAATAATCCTTAATACTACCTAAGGCATAGATCATATACACATAATCAACCATCTTCCATAACTAGAGTCACTCCTAAGACTTTTCTAGGTAAGATACAAAGTGACCATTCATATGCCCCCGTCATACCTTAACTAGACAATCCTTAACTACTCTAGATAAGTACTTATTCATTTAACATTCTTTATTAACTTAAGTCATTACATTCCTTAGTTCATTTAATACTCATTCATCAAATAAGGACATCCAAGTAATGGCCTTGGATATGACCTAGAGGCTCTAACTAACACCTTCAGAGCCTATTGTGCAATGTCTAGATAGCGTCCCATACCACCACCTAAACTTCATCTCTAGTGCTAGTAGGTATCCCATATGATGAGAATAGGCAATAAACAACATAGACAATGATGGATAGACATGCAATCTGGAGTTCTAACCTACTCTGATGAGGGTGTTCTACTTGCCAAGGGTAGAAGTAGGACACATACCATGTAGGTACATGGTTAAGGATTATGAAGTGCTTTTATGCATTGTAGTCTCATTCTTAAGTAGATCTACATTGTACTCTAGTCTCCTTCTCAAGTAGAGCTACTTTACATAATATAGTCACTCGGTCCTAGCCTTTTTTTTCATAGAGTAATTGACACTAAAGGATCACATGAAGAGGTTCATTATCTAGTTCATAACCCAATCACATTCACCTTACCAAAGAGGTCCACTAGGGCTACCCTTCAATGGCGACTAAGATAGCTCATTATGACTTCCCTGAGGATGATATTATGTCATTCCAGCAAACCAACCCTAAGTCCATCATCATTTACATGAAGCATACCATTACAGCTCTTCGACTTCAACATTGATAACCTTACCACTAGGTTTAAGGTTCCACGTACATGACCTTCTTAACATCATCTAAGGTCTCACATATCATTCATTCATACATGAAAATGGTGCACTATGCCTACCTAGTCAATACATCTCATATTCCCATATCATTCATACATGTATCAAGTAAGGGACACAAGCCAAAACAAGACACAACATTGTTTACCATATTCCATATAGCATATCATACTTTTAATCATTTAGGAATGACTCTTATAATATTTATGTCATCCTATACATTACCAAATCATCATCAATATAACCATCACAAATCATATAGTCAAGTAGGAAAATCATGCATCAACTCTAAGATTACACACATGAACACATAGTCATAGTCTAACATGATCTCCTAATATACATAGAAAGAACACATACTTTCACATTACTTCACATGTAGATAGATATTCTCATACTTCATATAAATCAACTACATAAATCATCATAATACTTCAATTAGTGCCGACAAGGCCATGATCATCATATTACATAAAGTAACGCCAATAAGGCCACATCAATTGCAAGTAAGGCATGTAACTCCGCCACCATACGTGGAACATACCGTTCACAACATAATTGAAGTATAATTAACATAAAATAAAGAGAATTAGAGCATCGTACCACTAATCCATTCTCTCCACTTCAATCCAAGGCTGAATCATCCAATTCAATATCATAAGGCTCTTAGCCATGGCCATGAACATCAATTCAATATAAAAACTATGTTACTCAATGAAATTAGGTCAATTAAATATATATTCATCAATCTAAGACAACCAGTATATCAATCCAATACAAATATTACATCAATCAATAGCCCATAGAAAACTACACTTGAATTCATAAGCATTAAGTTCAAATCACATAACCCATAAAGTAGAAAAACTAGGGTTCATCAATTACAAGAGTTCATAGGTTAATTGAGTTAAAATTCATAAAATTATAAAAAATCAATCAATATACAATGCTTTAAAAGCTTTAATTCAAGAACCCATGTATAGATCATGAAATTGGAGAAGTTCATCTTTGAAAACTTTAGAAAACTTATTTGAAAGTTGGGCTCCTTGATGAATAGAGTTTCAAGGATCAAAAACCATACATAAATAAAGATAATACTCTAATTTGATGAAGAATATACACTCAATTCTCCAATCCAAACCCTTCCTTGAGTTTTGGGTCCAATGGAGTTCTAGAGAATTTCTAAGGGAATTTGGGTTTTGATTTTGAAGAATGAAATCTTTTAAGTGCTAAAGGATTATAAACATGTTTAAAATACCCAAAGACCCTCAAGTAACCTCCCTTTATCTTATTTGGACGTGGGGTGAATTTACCAGTTCACCCCTAACTTAACAGTGACTGAACGTAGGACACAACCTTCACAGACGGTTGCCCATCGACGGGCGTCAGTCAACTAACGGACTGTCCTGTCCTCCGTCAATGGGTTCAAAGACTGGAAAATTGGACCTTTGATCCCTAGTCTAAGTATTAACCCATTCCTTCAGTCGATAGGGCGTCGACCAGCCTACTGGCCGTCGAATACCTCAGTCGATTGGGCTGGTTTAAAACAGCCTTTGGCTCTTTGAAGGGTCCTTCCTCAACGACCCTTGGTTGGTCCTTGGGTACTTTCACCCAGACGTTTCCAACCCAAATATGTTTTTATACGAGTTTAGGACCTCTCAAATGAATTTAATCCAAAATGAACATGTAAAACTCGACGAAACATGCATAGACACACAAGGCCATTTCAAGGCAAACCTTTCGAACGTCATGGACGTTCTTGGACATTTGACCTCCAATCTTCATGAAACTTGATACACTGACTATAAAAACTAAAACAACTCATATAATGACCTCATTAAATCATGAAACACACATATTATCATATCACCACATATGAGTCACATAGGTGACTTAGTCGTCGAACGTCTTAGTCCTTGACGCTTCACTTCCAAATCGCCTAAACTCTTAGACATTGCCTCAATACCACATTAGAGACCATTTTAGGACCTTAGACCATCATTAAAAAATATGTTATGCTCTAGATTCACCTAAGTCATTTGAGGGGTGTTAAACATCCTATAAAACTACTCACACCAAGTGCTCCTAGGAAGCCATCATAGTCTACGCACATGATATTCAACAAGTCACAATATATTCATTTAAAATTATACATAGGACCAACATACTTCATAAACATCATATAAGAACTCATCAATTCATTACATCTTAGTCATAACCCATTTAGTTCATATTATAGGTTAACCACTCTCACAACCCCTTCACAAGCTCACTTGTGCAATGTACACATGGAGTCTCATACCCCCCACATATACTAAGAAAACCTATCAAGTAGTAATAAGTGTAATTCACATACATAATCGTAATTCATGTCTTGACATAAGTAAAGTCAACCTTAACATGCATTCATATAAACATAGATGAACCATAGTCCTTATTAAATAAAAGAACCTAATCCTAACCTTCCTTAAAGTCCACTTGTGCAATGCATAAGTAGGGTCCATAGTCCTGCCTACACTAACTCTTCAAGAAGTCATGACAAGATTTCATATTCTTATCTTACTTAATTTCTTAACTTAAAGATATTGTCATGACCAACATAGACAATGTGAGCTAGTTGGAATCCGTTGTTCTACTACCACAATGGAAAGAGAGGGTACTACTTGCCTAAGGTAAAACCTTTCATAATACCCATCTAAGTGGATCCACTAATCTAAGACCTACGGGGGCACGTAGTTATGGAATAAGGAGATTGCTACTAGAAATATGGACTTGTTAATGTAGAAGGCTTCAATCTCATGAGACTACACATATCCTTAGGAACCCGGACTTTCTAAACGTAGAAGGAACCCATGTGGCAACCCGTACTTGGTAGACGTGAAAGCCTCCATCTCATTTTTATGTTCACTCTGTGCTAAGCTCAAACTCCCTCTTTAAACATTTTTAAGCCTTTATTTAACATTAGATCATAAAGTAGGCTTTAGGGACTTAGTCTGTCATCTATCATATAGATCAAAGGTTTCAAAGATGAGAATATCCTTTCATCATAGAACCTACACTATGTGAGAATCTCCTTTCACATAATCATAACATTCATAACATAGTCTAGTTTAGAGTAAAATTGAGGAAACCTTTCAAGAGACTCACTTTCACTAGATTATCATAAACGTTATTCATTCATGCATGTGTTTGTACATATGTGAGAAAGCCTTTCACATAAACACCTTATGTTACACATGTTCATACCTTGATAATCATATACTTTTCATGCATAAGAAGATGTAAAGGTGCATATCAAAATTAACCTTTCATTTGACGCCATAAGCACATCATGTTCATAGCCATACATGGAGAGTGACTCTGTACCTATTGGTCCTTATAATGACATAATAGCAACAACATTGATATTGAGTGCACTTCGTTTCAAGGGATCACAACACATTCAGAATATCCCCAAATCATGAACAATTCACATAAAAAGCCTCTGGGGATTCTAGACCACATACCCACACTTTATCAAAGGAGATAAGAGCACATTCAACATTTGAATAGACAACTCCTAACATGTATAAGATCACACATTCATATAGAAGTCATAGGTAGGGGTCGTTCCACAATATTACTTAACACAATCAATCATGTAGACCAAACCTTATCCCTAACATTATCATTCACATTATACTCCTCATCATCAACACACTTTAAACATTATGCTAGCATTGAGGATTTCATACATAACCTTCATGGAACAAGTTCATAAACATATGTATCATAATCAACAATTCACATTGCATCTATTGCCTTAAAGGCAATGATCATAACATGCATAGATAGACAAGAAGTAAACACCTCTACCAGAAGTGGATCAGGCCATACATGATCAATTCCAATACTATAGACAATAAGATAGGTCATCTTAACAATTCTGCAAGCCATGATCAACATAGATCAATTCTCAACAATTCATAATCAATAGCTAAATATAACAATAACATTCAATAATACATCACGGTCTAAGCTTAATTCAATTAACATGTAATCATAATCATAAAACCCACTTTATAGGCTAAATTGAGAGTTTAGGAAGATCATGGGTTCTTCAAGGAATTTCATTGAAAATCATCTTTAAAACCTTTATTAAACATTAATTCATCATTACAATGAATTTAAATACTTTTGACAATGAAATCATGCTTTAAATAGAAATTGGAAAACTTGATTCATTTTAGATCCAGTTTGACCTTAAGCTTCCATGGCGTTCTGAGAGAACTTTTGGGAGGGAAGGGTTCACTTTTGAATAATAAATTCTAATTTGGGATTTTTATGTTCTAATTATCCTAAAATACCCTAAAATAGGTAAAATAATTGTCCACCATTTAATTAGAACGTGGGGTGAATTTACCAATGGGGTTAACTTACCAATTCACCCCTTAAATGGCCGAAACATTAGAACGTTGCAGGTGCCCACCACCATCCACGGACCATGGATAGATTGATGGGCCGTCTTAGTCATCTACCAATTGATTCAGAGAGGGGACTGGGGAGGCTTTTGGTGAGGATACTATGTCTAAACTCACGAAGCCAATCCACTCCGTTTCAAACCATTGACGGTTCGTCAATGGTGGTCGTGGATGCCTGCTGTTTTTGATAGCTTTTTGGCCGACATTTGGGGTCCTCCTCAAGGATCCCTAGGCTGGTCCTTAGAGATTCATACCCAAAGTTTTTTACCCTAAACACAATATAGATTCTAGGGTCACCTCCAATCATTTTAGACTCTAAATGACACACCAAAGCATGAATAACACACTAGGTCTAGAAACATATATTTAAACCATTTTTAAGTCATTGTTCATAATGTCAAGCTCTAGCTTAGGTCCTTGAATTTTTGGGGTGTTTCATGGGGTCTTCTAAGTGAACTCGTGAAATGGGAGCCCCTCTGCTAATGCAATAGGAAAGGTTTATAGAAACAATCTCCCTATCTCATAACTATGTGCCCACATAGGTCTTACTAGTGGATCCAGATTATATCATGCATTCGTAGTTCTACTTTATGTAAGTAAGATGCCTTATTTCTATGTGTGGTTATACGACACTGAATTCCATGTAGCTCACATGGTCTATATAAGTTTTTTATACTTTCCATACATGGTAAGAAGATGAATTATGCTAAGAATATAGACACTATCTATGATTCCTAAAGAGGTTCTACTAGGTATGAGTGGGGGTAAAGGACTTCACTTATGCATGAAGCAAGTCAAGCACTGCCACGGTGGCCTTCACAGCCCGTCAAGGCTTCCATAATCCGTTATTATATTCATGGTCCTTGACCATTGGTCGGGGAAGCACCCCTACTTCCCTAACCCTCTTCACGACTACCTTGATGTTATGTGATGGTCACCACAAGCAGTCTAAGGGTTAATAGGAAGGTAACCATCCATGAAAGGTTTTGGAAGACTTTAACGAGCACCATTACAAGTTGTGGTCCCTTTCACGGCCCATCAAGGGCTCTATGGAGGGTCTCACAACTTAGTTTTGGCTGGTGACTGCCTAGTTAGTCCAATTTCTAGCCTTCTTGGTTCTGAGGTGTTACAATGTGTAACAACCTCAAGATTCTCACTAAAGGGAGGTGCACCACTCAACATCTGGGGCATTAAAGCAGATATATATGGAAGGGGAATATTACTCCAAAGCATAGAGATATTCGTTGACTGTAACTGGACCACCTCCGCCATCAGATTAGTGATCTCATCTCGCATAGGGTCTAGTGTGCCAGAGATACCTTCAAACTCCTCTTGATCTTTTAACTTAGCTGTGAGCTCATCCAGTATTTCTCTCTGAATCTTAATAGTCCCCTCACACTTAGTCACCCTCTTTATTAAAGGAGCCATTTCCTTCATAATGGTGTGGTCAATGAGCTTCGGCATGTCCGTGTCAACTTGAGTAGCTCTCACATCTACTGGACGGGAAAGGCTGCTGATTTGATAAATCGAAGACTATGTCAAGGGGGTAGTTGAAATAAGAGAGGGGGATGCCTCATAACAGTAGTAGAAACAGTAATAGCAGTAGGCACACATACAGAAACAGACGGGACAACAGTGGAGGAAGGTGTAGAAACACCTGCATGCTTTACAGAAGCAGAAGGTGTGCTAGCCTCAACAACCAAAGTAGTGGGATCTACCGTGGGCGTAGAGGCTCGTGGTAGAATCTTTCTCTGAGCTGCATCGTCTCACAAGTACTTGGCCTCGATCCTTCAAATGTTACTGGATGAGACCAGTGTGATCCTCAAATTTGTATTCCCTCGAAAAGGAACTCCGACTCTTTCACATAGTTGCGTAATGAGCACTAAGAAAGGGAGAGAGTATACTCCATAACAGTATCTCTTCCACAATGGTTTCACCTATATTGAATTTTATTTCTAAATAACAAACCCCAAGAGTACTACTTTTGGATGCCAGGGTATTGACTCGTTTTGGGATGACATATTGTTGTTGCTAATAAACCTGAACAAATATTTTTTGCCAGAATATTTAGGTTCTTCTTTTATATCTTTTCCCCTTCAGCCATCCAACGGGAGAAGACTCATCGGATATCAAAGAGGCCAACCACCCCTTTAGTGTGTCCAAATTGTTAGTCAACCGAGTCTCGTGCTCATCACCCTGATTATTACGGTTGCATAATACTGTATTAATATTGTTAGCATGAAAATTAACCATTTTACCCTTTCAATACAATGACTTTTCTTTTTATTTTTGGCAATGCCTTGGCATAGGCTTCATAGAATTCATGTACCCACTTTGGCACATGGGGTTGTCTGGCTTTTGTAAACTGCCCCAACCTGTGGAATTTGATAGCTGCCCATATGGATGGATGTTCTCTCATTGTTAGTCAAGATTCGACTATCCTCCAAAATGGTCCATTATACTTCTTATTTGAGCATATTCAAAGCCATTGGATCTATTATTGGGAAAACATGAGAAGCAAAATTGGTATCTTGTTGGGGTGACACTAATTTCGAATGGATATTCACATGGTTAATGTCGATGTGCTTCCTCACTTTTTAACCCCACTGGTAGTGGTTTGAGGGTTTGTTTGTTGAGTAGGAAATGCCTCGAAGGCTCATTTATAGAGATGTTTTTTTTCTACGGTGAAGGAGGAGGAGGAAGAGAAGGTTCCCTATCATTTTTGGATAAATCCACTTTCATACCCTTAGTTCTTGCCGTTACCTACAAAGTACACATTCACACATAGCATTTGTGAATGTTAGTTGATGTTGAAAGTACATTGAATCACATTTCAAAAATATTTTTTAGGATTGCCGAACGAGAAGGCACCATATAGGATTAGCAAACTCCAGTGAGCTTGTCAAATGGGCAGCAACAATTAACTTATGGCTCAAATATAAAAGTCCAAGCTAATGCCAACACAACAATTCACTGAGTTAGATTTGGTGGCCTAAGACAAGTCCGCTGAAATTGACAGCGCAAAAGGGAAAGGCACTGTCATTAAGGGCGATATCTTTTCCCAATCGCTGATTCACCGAGTAGGTTAAAGATACTAATACAAACTCACAAACTATGATAGTACCCAAGGCCATGCATATGCTAAAGAAGGCGAGCTGGGGTTTACTCTACATTCTGCCTAACTTGCTTGGCGAGCTAAGAAAATCCCACTGAACATGAAATGTTCATCATAGTGCTTAATTTTCACAACTAATTCAACACACACAGCAAATACGAGTTTACCTTTAACATTACAAATTACCTATATGCTTTTTAACTTATGTACACTAAGATTCCCCCAACTATTACTAAGTATTGTACTAATTGATGATTTTCCCTTAAGAAAGTAATCACCTTGTCTATCATTGGAAAAATCATGTAAATGGGTCAACACAAGGCTACTCAAACTTCCACCACAACTAGTTAGGCCTGGAACCAACATATATATCAATTAAATTATGCAATTTAACCAACACAATCATAATTCATATTTTTACAGGAATTCACAACCAAAATCACATGGGCATAGTTCAAATCATACAATATGATGCTACCATCAAAACCCGGCACACAATAGCAGTTAAAGGTCTTTTGCCCACACCCTTTATGCATTTGAACTCTAAAGTATCAAGAAGATAAAAAAACTAACCTAATGTCAAAAATCATTGAGAAAATGCAGGATCGTAGTTGAATTTACACAAACTCCAAGAAAATGGACTCCTTGAACTTTGAAAATACCCACAAGAGACTCACAAAGAGTCAAAGCATGAAAAGTTATAGAAAGGAATCGAAAAGTTTATCAAATCTCAAAGGTTTTTATTTTTGAATTTTAAAAGACCCTTAGACTTTTAATGCACATTACTCGTTGGAAATTGTGTAGTGCACTTCTGTGAATCTCCCTTTGGAGTCTTGATCGTGGATCTTGACATGAAACATTTCTATTTATTCAAGCTTAAAATGCAAACAAGGATTAGTCCATATATTGACTTTGGCAAATCAACATTTGGGTTTTTATTGCTTATACTTCCCATTTCAATTATTCGACTTCTTCTCAACCTGTACTCACAATTCACGTTATTCGAAAGCAATAAAAACAAAAGCAAAGGATTTGGTTGCCTCCCCTGAAATGTTAATGTTTTTGCATGGCATATTGATAATTTTTGGGGTTCAGAATAGTGACACTAGGCAATGTTCTCATTCTCCTTCGATTAATATGATAGGCAATATTCCCTATTGGTCTAGAGTTTCTTGATTGAAATTGAGTGCGAAGTCACCATGTATGCTAAAGTGGAGAAGTCATTTTTCAATTCCATTATCAAACCCTTCAACCTTGTTGTAGATCGTTAGAAGCATATCTTTAGTCCAACTTCCTTCTGGCCCAGTTAGTATTTTTAGGCATGGACTATCATAGGAAGGCAGATATCTATCTTTTTCCATATCCCTAACTCTCCAATTTCCACCCCGCCTGTCTTTCCAACCACTATCTTTATCTTTGTTCCAACTTTGGTTTCCACCTTGTCATTGATAATTGTTGTGAGAAACCTACACTTGATATCCTAGGTATTGAACTTCCTCTTTTTATAATGCCTCAAATTTGGCATCATTTCGGCACTGCCTACTATTGGTTCTAACCGCATTCACCGACTTGGTTCCATATCCCACGACATGTTTAGACAATAAATTAATTTTGGTCATCAGTTGGCCCATGTTTTCATCTCTTTCATGGTATGTATCGACTTGTTATTTGCTTAAACCCACTTGTAGAAGAGGTTCCTTATCCTCTCTAGTGTGCCATGCTCGGTTGACCTTTTTCCAATAATCTAGCAAAAACACATACATATCATATGATTGTCTCATTAATACACTTTGGACTAACTGATCAACCACACCTTTATTAACTAAATAAAGATTGTAATAGAAGAATTGCAACACTAAATTATCTATTACGCCATGTGTTGGACATTACAAGAGCAACTTCTTGAACCTGAACTTTGTCACATGCAAAGGCTCACCTCCAATATGCTTGTTTCTTTTATTTGGAGAAGAAATTTAACAATCTTCGAGGGTGGAAATAATCTCACCAAGAAGGCATGTTAGCTCTTCCCATGAAGTGATTGAATCATTTTACAATTTTGCCAACCATCTTGTAGCCTCTCTTGTTAAAGATATCGAAAATAACCTCAACATTAAAGACTCTTGAGATATATTCTTTAACATAAAGGGTGTAACACTCAGAAAGTCCATGACTTAGTCTAGAGCCTCAAAAGATGAAAAAACCCTTAAACATTGTTTATAAGTCTAAAATAATATATTTAAACTAATTAGGAAGCGTTAAAAACGCCAAGAAACAACCATGACGTCTGGAGAATTGTAAAAGGTAAGCTACTTTGCCTTGGTATGTTTCAAGGGTCTTAAGAGTCGTAACTAAGTAAAATTTGGTAAAAAGGTTTAAATTATATGTTACATTGTTTATAGAGTTAAAAAGTCCGGGTACGACTCCCCAAGGATCAACCTAAGGGTCCTTGAACAGGACCCATTCATTGACCCTCAAAAGCTGTCATTTGGCAATGTGCAACCACGAGACCTAATGACGAACCATCGTTTGGTCAATGATCCATCGATGGTGACATTGGTTGACACTTAAACATTTTCCAAAAATGTCTCAAAAACTAGTCTCGGATCAAAACCACAGACTGCCAGTACGGTCCGTGGTCTGGTCGATGACTTGTTGCCTTGGAATCGTCAATGGGGGCCTTGGTTCACTGTTAAGTTTTGGTTAAGGTTGGTATAGTTATTTAATTAGTTAATAAATTAATTAAGTGTTAAGGGGTGGTTTATTAAGTTACTTTGGGACTATAAAAGAGTTAAACCTCATTAAACTAACTGAACTCCCCATTATTTTCCAAACCCAATTCTTTCCAACTTCTCGCTACTTTCTCTCTCTATTCCGAAGACCTCATTGAAGACCAAGATTCAAGGTTCACTAGGGCTTTAATACTCAAGATTTTCTCCATCAGTATTCAAGGAATATAGAGGTATGTAGACTATTCACTCTTGGGATTTCTTTCCCCAAGAGGTGCTTCAAAATTTGTTTCCAAAGATGTCTAAAACATGGGTTTTCATCCAATTTCGTGAATTGTCTTTAAAGTTGATTTAATGTTGAATTACTTTGGTTTATATTGATATATTATTGTTTTTTATTGTTTAATTGGTCTAGTTCTTTGTCTCTGACCTAATTTTATGAAAGAATCCATATTGAACCTTTTTCCCTAACCTTAGGTTATGAATTAAGTTGAATTTGATTAGTGATAATGCAATTGACTTAAATATTGAATATTTTACTATTATATGGTGATAATAAGTGAATTTTTGGATGAATATTGTGGGATTGATGGTGAAATCTTGAAGGGGCTTTTTGAAGATATTAGGTAAGACCTTTATGATTATGAGTTATCTACTTCAATAATGATGGTTATTTCTTGATGATGATGTTGTATTGAAGTATGCTTATGTGAATAAAACAGGAACATGATGATATGATAAATATTATGGCATGTTACGGATATGTTGAATTGTGATATCTTTATAGGTGTATGAACATGCAAGAATGAATGATTTTCTCTTGTGTCCCAATTATGACATGACTATGATGTGATGATCTCATTAATGAAGAGTTGTAATGAAAGGAAGTTCACCTGAAATACCTAAAAAGCTAATGACATGGTTATACAAGGACTTAGTCTCCTATGGCCTATATTAAGATTTGATAAATATGAAAGGATTAAAGACATTTCAAAAAGGGACTTTATCTTAGCATAGAGCGAACTAGATATGAGAAGTGTCCCTTCCCAATGAGGGAAGGTAGGTTCATAATGGATCTCATGAGATGGAGACTATAATGCGACTGTGCATAAAGAGGATTTCCAACACATATCTCCTAGTTCCTTAACTATGTTTCCCCCATAGTAAAACTAGCTAGTGGATCCACCTTGAATGCCATGTTCATGTTTTTGTTCTACCTAGGAAAGAAGATAACGTTCTTTCAATGTAGGGCGTCATGACACCTTATTCCATGTTCTTCTCACATGGTCTATTTTCATTTAAGGCGATTGTTCCCTAAATTAAAATGATTGAATGAATGGAACTAATAAAGTGAATACTAACTAGGGTGACTTAAGGGGTTCTACTTAGTGTAGGTACAGGTATGGGACTTTACATATACATTGCACAGGTTGACTTTGAGGAAAGTTTTAGGAGGTTGTTCTTATGTACTCATGTTATGGATGAAATGCATGTGTTGACTTTATATGATATTGACCTAACATGATGTTGACGACTATATGTGATGAACATGTTATTGGTCTAAGTTGCTATATATGATGATGAACATGCACAATATGATGTTATATGAAAGATAGACATTGCTTATGGTCTCTTACCTAGTTTACTTGATTATGTAGGGTTATGGGGATCCACATCAGTATTGCACATATAGACTTGGGAGGGAATTGTGATTAAGGGTCTTGTATGCTTTGATGTTATGAATTCTATGATATGAGGTATTGATATAGCTTATGATAATGTTGGTCTTTTGTTGGATATGAAGTCATCTTAAGTGATAGTAATAATCATTGACTTGTATATGCTCTTGTATGTGCATAAAGACTTTTGAAGTGACTTAGTATGATTTTGAACAAAATGACCCTTTAAGCATGATTTCAGTGGTTTAGTTGCATATGTTTCCATACTTAGTACATGTGGTTTGTACTAACCCATTTTCTTTACCTTTTGCCAAACAATGTTGGTTCGGTCCATTGAGGAAATCAAAGTCATTTTGAAGGAAGACTTGTAACTTTTCCCAAGTTATTAGTGAGTTCTCAAGTCCGAGGATGTTGTCATTCTTCTACTTTATCGATGACATTGACTATGTCTAAAGACACTTGTTCTTTCCTTATTTTGAGAATATTGTTGTAATCCTATATGTGGCATCTTGTACCAGTGTAAGGGCTATGCCCAATTTCTTACATTCGATGATAAATGGGTTTATATGTGAGATAAGTATTAGACTATTTTATATGAATTGACTGTATTGTATAAACGAAAAGTCTATGTACACTTGATAAGCGAGGAGTCTATGTTAACTCCATATATGATAAGTGAGAAGTCTAAGTATACTTCACTGTAAAGTTTTAAATTTTTCGTATTTTCAACCTATGGTATGTAATGATGAATGCTAAGGGCTATTCTAAGTCATTTTTGAGGACAAAGATGTCGATTATGTCTAGGGGGTGCTCCTCGTTTGTAACAAATGGTATTAGAGCATGCGGTTGAGTAATCTTAGGATTGATGTCTCACTAAACCACATCTACGTAGAGTCTGTTCAATGAGTGTCAAGTGTGCCACACTTATGAATGAGAGACTATGTGAAGCTTAGGAAATTCTCACATCTTTGGTAATCTTGAAAGTCGTGCCTCAAGAGTGGTAACTCTATGTGTAATTTTTCTTATAAACTTCTTATTTTGGTTATAGGATATGAGTACTAGGAGGGCATCCAGAAGAAGAGTTGAAAAAGATATTGCTAATACGGGAGTTCCTCCCCAAAACAATAAAGCTCCTCCTCAAGAACATGCTCCAGAGGTGACCAAGCTCCGGTCAATCCTCCGGCCAAGACGCATGAAGAGATAAGGTTGGATTTCATCAACTTGGATCAAGGTATGACTACTCAAGCTCAAGCCTTAGCTACTCAAGCTCAAGGCATGATGGGTCACGCAAACAGGGAAGTTGGACGCCGTGTGAACCAAAATGCTAGTACCATGGCTTCTCACTTGAGGGACTTCACATGGATGAACCCTCTAATGTTCATTGGGTCTAAGGTGAATGTACACCCCCAAGAGACTATGTGATTCTTAGGAAATTCTCACATATTTTGTAATCTTGAAAGTCGTGCCTCAAGAGTGGTAACTCTATGTGTCATTTTTCTTATGACCTTTTTAATGTGGTTATAGGATATGACTACTAAGAGGGCATCCACTAGAATAGTTGAAGAAGATATTGCTAATACAAGAGTTCCTTCCCAAAACAATAAAGCTCCTCCTCAAGAACATGCTCCAGAAGGTGACCAAGCTCCGATCAATCCTCCGGCCAAGACGCATGGAGAGATAAGGTTGGCTTTCATCAACTTGGATCAAGATATGAATAATCAATCTCAAGCCTTATCTACTCAAAATCAAGGCATGATGGCTCACGCAAATAGGGAAGTTGGACCCTATGTGAACCAAAATGCTAGTACCATGGCTTCTCACTTGAGGGAGTTCACATGGATGAACCCTCTAATGTTCATTGGGTCTAAAGAGAATGAACACCCCCAAGATTTTATTAGTGAGGTTTATAATATATTGTATGATATGGAGTGAGTTCAAATGAAAAGGCCGAGATAGAAACATATCCACTCAAGGATGTGGCTCAAACTTGGTACACTCAATGGAATGAAAATAGGGCTTTGAGAGCAGTTCCTATAAGTTGGGAAGTCTTTAGGAGGGCATTACTTCATAGGTTCTTCCCAAGGGAGAAAGAGGATAAAGTTGAAGAGTTCATCAACCTTCGTCAAGGAGGTTTGAGTGTTCAATAATACTCTTTGAAATTCACTAAGTTGTCTAAGTATGCCCCTTCTTTGGTGTCAAATCCTAGAGATGAAATGAGTCGTTTGTGACATGTGTGTCCAATGATATTGAGGAATAGTTTCTTTTGGTGATGCTTCGTGATAACATGGACATTTATCATGGAATAGTGTCTTCTGGTGATGCATACTCAACAAGTTGATGAGAGTAGGGTGAAGAGGAAGAATATGGGTATAAGAGGGCAAGGTCTTGTGAAGAAGGTAATTCTAAGGATAAGTTTGAAATCCAAGACAAGCTTAAGTTCAAGAAGAGATTCTCCAACCAAGTTCCTACTAAATTTCCCAAGGCTAGTAAGTATAGGTAGTCTAACCCTAGGTCTCAAGGGGAAAGAAGCGGAAATTCACCTAGTGAGAAACCTACTTTTACCAAATGTAGTAAGAAGCATATGGGTGAATGCTTAGTGTAGACAGACAATTGCTTTGGTTGTGGAAAGTATGGAAATATAGATTCTACCATTATTAAGGTTATAGTAAAGGAGAATAACCAAGAACAATCAAGAGGTCCTAATCCCCATGCTCCTAAAAAACCGCTTCTATACTCTCCGCTCTATGGGTGATCAAGAGGATTCTCCCGATGTTGTCACCTGTATGTTACAAGTGTTTTCTATTGATGTCTATGATTAATTAGATCACGGTGCTACTTTACCATTTGTAACTACTTTAGTACCTCCAAAGTTTGATATGCTACCCGACATCTTAGTTGAATCTTTTGTTGTTACTACCTCAGTGGGTGACTCCATTGTTTCTAAAAGAGTCTATAGGAGTTGTCCCATATCATTGCCCATTAAATTTACATTAGTTGATTTGGTAGAAATTGATATGTTTGACTTTGATGTCATATTAGGGATAGATTGGTTGCATTCTTGTTGAGCTTCTATCGATTGTAGAACAAGGGTAGTTAAGTTCCAATATTCGAATGAACCCATCTTAGAATGGAAGGGGGGGGGGTAACTCAGTCCCTAAAGTTCGAATCATTTCGTGCCTAACATCTTGTAAGATGATATCTAGGGTATGTATCTACAATATTGTGAGGTTCAAGGACCTTGAGTCCAAGGTTCCTTCTTTAGAGTCGGTACCCGTACCGAAGGATATTCTGGAAGTCTTCCTCGATGACTTGCTCGGAATTCATCCACAGTGGGAAATAGATTTTGGCATAGTCTTGTTTCCGGATACGAAGCCTATTTAAATCCCTCCTTACCGTATTGATCTATCCAAATTAAAGTAACAAAATATTTAACTCAAAGACTTATTAGACAAGGGTTTCATAAAAAACCTAGTATTTCGCCATTGTTACACTTCGAAAATCCAAGATGTGTTCTAGAGCCTAACATAAGTTTGAAAATGTTTAGAAACTATTTTAAGGTCTATTTTAATGAATATAATTCATTTAGAATATCTAGAAACCAAAATATCAAAGAACGTCCATTACGTCCGAAAACTAGTTCAAGGAGGTACTAGCGTGCCTTAGCCTATTTGACAAGCTTTTAGGAGTTGGAAAATGATAAAAATTGGTGGAAGGGTGTTTAATACGTATTAGAGTTAGTTCATTGTATTAAATTTTTGCATGACTCCCCAATTACCAAACAAGAGCCCTTGAGGAGGACTCTTGCAAAAGTGACCAAAAGCTGTCACGGGACAGTGTGATCAACGAATGCCACCAATGGGCTGTTGGTGAATCGACTGGGCATAGATTCCTCCATCGATGGTCACCTAGATAAAATCTTGGAAGGTTAATTTTTCATAGTCTCTGAACTCATCGATGGATGTGCAGCACGGAGGTGCACAGTGGCCGTCGATTGACCCACGATCCGTCGATCGTGGTGTCATCTGTGATGACTGATTTTGTTGCACATTTTCATTTAATCCATTTAATTAGTTTTATTAGTTAGTAGTTTAATTAGTGGTTAATTAAGGTCTAATTAAGTTAGGTTACCACTTATATAAATCCCTAACCTAATTAAACTAACCTAAGCCCACATAATTCCCAAACCCAAAACTCTCTTCCTTCTTTCATCTTTCTCTCTCCCAAAGAAACCCCATTGAAGACCGAACTAGAGGTGGGTTCAAGGGATTAAAAGGATCAATTTTCTCCATAAATCTTCATCAATTAGTAATGTATGTGATTCCTTTCACCTTTGAGACCTCTTTCTTTAAAGGGTTTCATCAAATTGATTTCAAAAGACCTTTGAGACCTCTTTCTTTAAAGGGTTTCATCAAATTGATTTCAAAAGTTGAGTTTTCAAGTGGATCTTTTCCTATCTCGAAATTGATATTGTAAATTGATATGTTTATGATTTATTTTGGATATTATGAATATATTAACATGTATTTTAACTCAATTATGTTATTTCTTGATGGATTGGTCTAGTTTGTAGAAGATGACCTATTCCCCTTAAAACCCTAGGTTATGATCTTGATATGAATTGGGTAATATTAATTCAATTGACTTGGTTATTGAGTGAATTACTACTATATGATGTTATTGTATAAATCATGAATATATTAGGGTGAAATATAGTACTATCATGATAGTCCTTGAGTAATTGATCTAGATTATGACTTTGACCTATGTCTCTTGTCTTAAGCTATGAATTAGTAATGAATTGTGATGTAGTGATTCAACTAGCTTTGTTGTTATGATGGTGAGTGTTATATGATGATACTAAACCCTAATTGGGTTTATTTAAGGGTTGATTTTAAGACCTTGATGATGAATTACGAAGGAGACTTGGTAAGTCTTATGATCCCTATTCTTTAAATTATGATTAATTGTTATTAAGTCATGACGTTGTATTGGAGTATCAAAATGTATTTACTATGGATTGTGAGGTGTTGGCTAAAATGTTAATTTTATAAGGATAGTGATGATTTACCATGTGCCTTATTATGAAGTGATATGTAAATGTGCTAACCTCACTTATATGAATTGTAATGAAGAACTATACTCATGCAATTCTTAAGGAGCTATGATGATGATGATGATACAAGGGATAGACCCTATGACCTATAATAAGCTATGATGATTAATAAAGACATTAAAAAGACACTTCAAAAGGACTCTAGCTTAGCACCGAGTGAACTAGAGTGAGGAGTGTCCCTTCCCATATAGGGAAGATAGGATCACTAATATACTCTTGATATTGAAGACTATATTGCATGTGTCATAAAGAGGGTCCCAACTATATCTCCTAGTTCTTGAACTATGTTACCCCATAGGAATACTAGTTAGTGGATCCACATAGTTGCTATGTTCATGTTTTGTTACTACCTTGGAAAGTAGTCCGCCTTCCTTCGTTGTAGGGTTCTATGACACCGGATTCCACATTATCTCATGTGGTCTATGTCGGTTAGGAAAGATATTCCCAAAAGGTAAAATGAAGTAAAGGAATGAACTCTAACTAGGATAACCTAAGGGGTTTAGCTTTGTCTAGGTGGGGGTATGGGACTCTATCTAAACATTGAACTAGTTAGCCTTGAAAGAAATCTTTGGAGGATGTTCTTATGCATGACTATGCTTATAATGGTACATTATATGTATATGATGAACTTGCACGTATATTGATCAGTTTCACTTATGAATATGTGTTGGTCTACATTGTTAAAGAATGATGATATGTACCCTTACTGATACGCTATGAGAAGTTGGATGTTGGTCATGATTCTTGTTGGGTTACTTGATTGAGTAAGGCTATAAGGCTTTGCTTGGTCATTGCACTTGCTGATTTAATAGGAGTTCATGGGTAATTGTCTTGCTTTGTTTATGTTGAAATGTAATCTTATTCATGCTTGTTGATGTTAGTACTTGATGATAAAGTTAATTGACTATGTGTTCAATTATATTATATGCATGTTGACTTGACTAGACTGTGCATTGTTGGTCTTGCGATGCACATACCTATGACTTAATGAATATGTCTTATTGATTGGTATGGTCTTATTGAATGTGCATAAAGCTTTTCAAAGTAAATTGCATCCTTTTATAAAATGTCCCTTTTGATCATGATTTCATGATATGTGTGCATATGGTCTCATACTTAGTACAAGTAGTACTAACACCATTTTCTCACTTTTCCCCAACATTTTAGGTTTCGATCGTTGAATGGATTTTGGAGATGACATTGAAGAAGAGTTGGAATTGTTAATCATCTAAGTTGGGTAGTTTACTTTCCGAGGGCAATGCCAATATCCAGCTTATGATGTTGCTTTAGTTTGTAAGACTCTTATGTTCTTTCCTTTTCATTTGGATACCAAACATTGTATGACTTATATGTGGTCTTATTGTATTGATGTATGGGCTAGGCCCAAATTGTTATATTCTTACAGATGTTTATGAGATGAGACAACTATTTGAGACTATGTTATGTTCTATATATCTATGTGCAATAAAAGTAGAAGAATAAGTATTTTTCATATATGAAGGGTCTATGTATACTCGATATAACTATACTATGTGTATGTAGAGGTCTATGTAAACATCAATGTAGAAGTAGTAAAAAGATTTAAATTTTCGCTAATTTTGACCTATGAATGTAATGATGTAAGCTAAGAGTCTAGTCTTAGTCCTCAAAGAGGACGCCGGCGGCGGTTACATCTAGAGGGTATTTCCTGGATGTGACAAATTTGCTATTAGAGCATGAGGTTGAATATCTTTGAGTCGATACCTCTCTCAACCATATCTATGTAGGTTAGTATTCATAATTGTGAAGCGTGTCATACTTATGAATAGGAATCTATGTGATGCTTAGGTAACTCTCACTTTCTTGGAAGTCTAAAATTGTGCCTCTAGAATTAAGCTCTATGTGCTTTTATCATCTAATCCTTTTATTGTGATTATAGGCAATGAATACTTGAAGGAATATAGTAGGAAGACTATAGGAAGAGATTGCCAATGCGGGAGTTTCTCCCTGTGGTGATCAAGTCCCTACTCTTGAAGAAGATGTTAATGATGACCAATCCTCTGTCAATCCTCCTCATTTGACCGATGGTGACATAAGGTGTTCTCCTTTCAATATGGCCCAAGCCATTACTACCCAAGCACAAGCTGCCACTACTCAAGCTCAATCCATGACATCCCAAGCTTCTTTGGAGGTTGTACCCCGAGCAAACCAACAAGTTGCTACCATGACCTCCCGTCTTAGGGATTTCACTAGGATGAATCCCCCTACTTTCTATGGGTCCAAGTTGAAAAAGACCCCAAGAGTTCATTGATGAAATCTACAAGATCCTCTATTCTATGAGGTTGACTACTAGTTTTTTTAGAGACCAAGTTAGACACTTACCAAATCAAAGGTGTGGCCCTAACTTGGTATCTCCAATGGATGGACAATAGGCCGTCAAAGGGGTGGACCAGTGACTTGGGAAGTGTTCAAGAAGGCTTTTCTTGATTATTGCCTAGGGAGAAGCGGGAAGCTAAAGTGGTAGAGTTTATAAAACTTCATCAAGAATGTATGAGTGTGCTTGAATACTCCTTGAAATTCACTCAATTGTCAAAATATGCTCCTGCTTTTGTTTCCGACCTTAAAGATGAAATGAATCGCTTTGTGATGGGAGTGTCGTATGACTTACAAGAGGAATGTCATTCGGCTATGTTACATGACAATATGAACATTTCTAGTCTCATGGTTCATGCTCAAAAAGTGGAAGAGTCAAGGGCTAAGAGGAAGAGTAGAGATGCCAAGAGGGAAAGATCTTTTGATAGTGGTTCTTCAAAAGGCAGGCTTGAGATTGAAGACAAGCCTAGGTTTAAGAAGAGGTTTTCTAATCAAGTTCCTTCCAAGTTCCCTACGGCTAGGGATGATAGGGTGTCTAACCCTAAGACTTAAAAGAGTAGAAATACTAGTTCACCAACCAAGAAGCCAACATGTGAAAAGTGTAGCAAGAAGCACTATGGTGATTGTCTTAAGAGAACGGATAAAGCTTTTGGTTATGGTAAAAGTGGGCCAAAGGTTCGAGATTGCCCAAATTTGAAAGGAAAAGAGAAGGAGAGTGGACAAGAAAGTTGTTCTAATGATGCTCCGAAGAAGAATCGCTTTTATGCTCTCTGCTCTAAGCGTGAGCAAGAGACTTCCACCGACGTGGTGACCGGTATATTAAAAGTCTTTTCCATAGATGTATATGCTTTACTTGATGTGGGCGCTTCATTATTTTTTCTTACTCCCTTGTTAGCTAAAAAGTTTGAGATCTTACCCAATATTCCAAATGAACCTTTTATGGTTTCTACGCCGGTGGGTGAGTCAGTTATTTCAAAGAGGGTGTATAGAAATTGTCCTAAAATGTTGCCCAATAAATTTAATTATGTTGAACTAGTAGAACTTTATATGTTTGATTTCGATGTCATATTGCTATGGATTGGTTGCATGCTTGCTTTGCCTCTATAGATTGTAGAACGAGGGTGGTGAAGTTTAACTTTCGAAATTAGCCCGTTTTAGAGTGGAAGGGGGGAAATTCTATTCCTAGAGGTCATATAATTTCTTGTTTGAAAGCTTGTAAAATGATCTCTAGAAGGTGTTTATACCATATAGTAAGAGTCCAAGATTTAGACTCCCAAATTCTTCCCATATAGTCGGTCCCTATAGTGAGAGAATTTTCGGAGGTCTTTCCAAATGATCTTCCACTACAAAAAAATTGTGTATAGCGACCGACACAATTCGTCACTATTATGAAAATACATCACTAATCACGATTAGCAAAGGATTAGCAACGGAATGGTGATTGTTGCTATTGTGCTCGTCAGTAAGCTCTTAGTGACAAAAAGTGAGTTCTTTACAAGCTTAGCCACATCCTAGTGACGAATAACTTCCGTCGCCATATGTTAGTGAAAAACTTAGACGTCATTATATTCATATAATTTTATTGCTACTTTCATAATTTATGACGAAAAATGGTGTTTCCTCTCAATTTTAGCGACGTGATAGTGACGAAACATTTCCATCGCCACATGTTAGCGACGGACTAATTGTCATTATATTTATATAGTTTTGCTGCTAATTTCATAATTCATTTCGTTATTTTGGATAAATTTGCAACAAAATTTCTGTCACAACATATTTTGTAACAACATATTAGGCCTTCAATTATTTGTTGTTGATCCGTCGCCAACATTCTTTTCATAACAACAACAAAATAGTCGCTAAATTTGTTGCTAAAAATTGTTCTTGTTATTTGATTTGTATGCACTGCTGAAATAAATTAAATTAAAATTACTAAATACTCCAAAATTAAGAAGCATTCATATAATATAATACTCATAGACGATTCATAATATATAAATAGAAAACTCCAAAACAACATATTTCAAGTTAAAAATATCGAAAGAAAAATATCAAGTACTCTTAAATGATCCTATGTTCATCAAAATACGCGCAATTTCTAGTTTCCAAAAAGTATGACATTATTAAAAACTGAATATGTGGAGATATCAACTTGAAATAGAGGTATCAACCTCGTCCACATTACTAGCAGGAGGCATGGGCACGCAGTCGATGGATTGCCGAATGGAGTAATTGATGCTTGCACCTGCTGAACAATAATAGGAACAAGATGACTAGTTAATCAATATCAGCTTGAGACAATGTTTTTTCCTTTAATATTGCTTCATATTTTCCTATAATAAGTAGAGAAAATTACAAAGCATTAAAGATATGGAACAAACCAAATTTTGAAGGAAAATGCAAAAAATACACAAGCTTTTAAGCATGAAATAAGAATTGTGTTGTTGAAACAAGATGGACTATCCATATAATTATAAGCAAACACAAACTAATGCTCTGTACAGAGTAGAGAGTGGCAGAGACACCAAGAGTAAAGATGTCCCTTTCAGTTAAGCTTGGTACTGTTCCATATGATTTTTTAGAATATATCAGCTGCTCTTTACAAAGGTAAAGTAGTATATGTTAGTGCAGGATGAGGCATCCCTTTGAAACTGAGCAAACTGATAGAAATAAAATACTTCACAAGTTGACTTCCTACTTCAGCGAGGAAAATGGAATTCATAGATGTGTACACCATTTTTCTAGAATTTGGCATACCCTCTAAGAGAACTTATCAATACCATCAAATCAAAAAATGTACTTGATAAAATACTCATCTCTATCTAGTGTACTCGTTGTTGTGTCTGTGGCAATAAACACTGGGTAGCCAAGTAATTGCTGACAGCATCGACCCCAAGAGAAGATCATGTCAAGATGAGCTATCTCTTATTATAATAGGTGTCAAGTAGAAATGCAATAATTTTAAGCATGAGTTTGTGTTTTTAGCAACATATAATTATACTCACACCAGCAAAAGTAGTTCCCCAGAGTATTAGCATTATGAAAGAATGGGGTTTGGACTTTTTGCTGCACCCACATGGTCAATAATTATATGCTAATTGCGACTTGTACCACACTGACAATGACAACTAACTGTTCAGGGAAATTCCTCTCCCCAAAACCCAATCCCAACACTCGCTAAGTTCATCAGTGATCGACCTACACGGATATTCATCATACTCTATGTGGGGAGCGATCCATAGCCTTCTATACCTTCAATAGATGTTGAGGAATTATTTTTGGAAGCTATCTTGAGTCAGTTACCTTCAATATGATACATCAAGCTTGTATGATGTATCATACAGGAGAGTACTTGATCGAGGTTACATTAGACTAAAACAGCAACAACAAATTCTCACTAAAACAAAACTAGAATCACATTAAAACAACTATTGATTGGTCTGGGTAGATATATGCCTGCCACATGGGAATTCACAACAAAATGTGTCTCTTTGTTCCAATCTTTGTGCTGCACTAGAGTCACAGTAAAACAACACTAGAATCACATTAAAACAACACTAAAGTTGCACCAGAAAAGCCTCAAAACAATGGCAGTAGTTTCTCTCTTAAACAACAATAGGATCGCATCGAAAAGTCTCTAAACATCATTAGAACTATACCAAACAGCAGCAACAAATACACTTTAAAATAGTACAAAATTGCACCATAAACTCCAGTAGGAAAGAACTGAAACACCTCCAAGTTTTCGACTACATGGATATCTCGAGAACGCTCACCAACAAATGACTTTCCATCATGTCCATGTGTATGAATATGCAGATGTAACTCACTTAGCTGGGGATTTTGACCTTTCTCAATAGCCAATACAAAAGAAATCACATTATATATATCATATAAGAGAAAAGGTTAGTTATAGAGTTTGTAGAATATATATACTCACAAGTTTCTTTCGATGTTTTCCGATAGAAATAGAGCTCCCAGTATGAGTCTCAACAACAATTTCATAGCCGCCACGATGATTTTGCGAATTAATTTCTGATTTCCTAATAAACTTTTCACTTCCCCAAAGCTCCATCCATCTTTCCCCCACATTTTCTGGTACATAACCTGGACTAACTCCTCCTTTATTTATTTTAGAAATGAAATTCCTATAGTCCAATGTTGCCTTAACCATCCAGTGTGTTTTACTTCGTTTTCACTAATGGAAACATCACAGCAAAAATTTTCTGAAATAAGTTTTGAAAGTAGTACATTAATATTTTGTCTATGTATATGAAAACTTATACCTTAAATTCTCCAAAATAACCATTTCTTACATCATTTGAGACACCTTTTGTAACATTCCGGAAAATCCTATGTCTAGTGAAGATCCAATAAGTCCGTTAGAATACGTATTGGGGATACATAGGCATTTCAATACCCAATATTGAGAAATATTGGACATAGTATAGAAAAATGGCTAAGGGTTGTTAGCCAATTTCTATATATACCCAAATAAGCAAAATATAGTCCAAGCTTGTTTAGAAATGTACATGCAAAGAAGAACCTAAGCTAAATAAATTGTGATAATTACCTCCAACATACATATAGGTACTAGGCATCAAAGTATCAAGCCTAGTACCATAGTACATAACCATTTAAAATGATAGTGTAGAGTAAATAGTGCCCAAGGACAAAGTGAGGATCCTTGGGATTATAAGTAAACATTCCAAAAGGAACCATAAATAATAGTTAGTTAGGAAAGTACAACCAACCCATGTGCAAGAACATGTACAAGACATGTGAAGAAGCACCAAAGGAGGGTACCACCCCAACCGAATTCGGTTAGGTTAGTTAAGGGGACAAAAACGTGCATAATGGACCACTCCATGTGGGGCCTTACTTCCTAACAAATTTTTTACTCTAAACTACTGCCACAAATAGCTAACGTACCTAGGACTAACGAAATGAACCCACCAGTGCACCCGACAACCTAGGACCAAAACCGGGTTGACACTAACCTAGTACTAGTTAAAGAGACAACCTAGTACCTAACCTAGGATGGTCCAAAAGATTAGTCATGCTCCTATCAAGTAAGGGGTACTTTAGTAATTCCCCTAGGTTAACTAATTAATTTATTTATCAAATTAAATAATTAATTTAAAAGGGCTAAAACCGAAACTACAAAGGAAATTTTCACATTTTGGTTAAGACAAGAAAAGGACAACCTAGTACCTAATCAGGATGGTCCAAAGAGTTAGTTAAGGTCCTAACAACTTAGGAATACTTTAGTAATTACCCTAGGATGATTAATTAATTAATTTATCATCTTAATTAAATAATTTAAAGGGTCAAAATCGAAATCACAAAGAAGTTTCACGATTTCGGTTGAGACAAGAAAAAGATAACCTAGTATTTAACCTCGGATGGTCCAAAGAATTAGTTATGGTTATAATGACTTAAAGGTACTTTAAAAATTAACCTAGATTACTTAATTAATTAAATTATTCATTTAATTAATTATATTAAAGGGGTCAAACCGAAATTCTTATGCTAACGTCGTATAATGCAAGAAACATTTTTAGTACTTAACCTAGGGTGGTCCTAAAGGGTTGATTATGGTTCAAATGACATAGGCGTACTTTAGTACTTACCGTAGTTCCCTAAATTAATTAAATTAATGATTTAATTAATTAATATAAAGTCAAAATGTTGACCTAAACCATAGTCAACACCAAAATTTCAGATTTTAGGTCAAGTCAACATTCTCCTATGTTTAGTCAACTTAGAAGGTTTTTTTAGTAATTAGTAAATTAATTTGTTTAATTAACTTATTAAAACCTAAGTTTAATAAGTCAAGTTCTGTTCCTAAACCTAAAAACCACGTTCAAACTCAAACAAATACACGACTAAAACCATAAAACAAGCTTGAGAAAAACAGTGAACAAAACACAAGAAAAAAATAGAAAATTTCTTAAACGATTTTCAAGGTTCGTTCAAGGTGGTCTTCGTAGATTAAGTTCTACTTAAGGTATGCGTTTATCTCCTGGGGTTATTTTTCTTAGAGTATCTTCGTTCTCGTGGAACTTCCCTTCCCTAGTATCCTTTTCGATTTCAATGTTTAATAGGTTAGAGATCATATTGTTGGTATGTGGTGCTGGATGTTCTTAACATGTATTATTTTTTAATGATTAGTATTGAATGAACTTATGAACTTGTAATTGCGTAAAGTTAATCTTATCATGATAATTAAGGATCGATAATATGCTAAGTTAAGTCCGTGATGTGTTAAGTGAATATGTGTCTTTGGTTGAATGTTGACTTTCTGTTGTTGTAATGTTATTAAGATGTTAAAGGCATCAAATTTTAATATAATTCTGTCCAATATGTTCTTTAACTGTTACACTAAAATCAATAAACTAAGAATTGGCTCAAATACCTTTATAAAATCATATTTTGAATAAATTGGCTATCTGGTTCCAATAAAGTTGGCTAACTCTATTTAGTCAAAATGAATGTATGCTAATGGCTAGGAACTTATGTAAAGGATTAAAATATTGGCTAAGGTTTCATACATATGGCAATTTAAATTTGAACATACGTAAAACTTGGCTTATACCAAAAAGGATGAATTTGCTAGTCTAACATCCCAAATCCTTAGCCAACACTAATCATATGACAATTCTTGTGTAGTAAGAGTATCAAATATATATTAAGCACTTCTAAAGTAATAACAATGAATACATAACCAATGGCATGAAATTCATTGGGACAACTCCCAACATGCTCCACAAGAATGAACTATGAACACATGAAACTCATTGAATGAAGTGCTCATCGTCCATAAACGGTGATATGAAGCTACTACACCAAAGTAAATAAGTAACGTGAGTTATAAAATAATTAGAGGGGTCTAAATTAAGTAAGTGACCAGAATGGGGTGTTAAAGGAAGTGAGACAAGTCTTACTAACACCAAAGCTAATTTTTTAAAAGAATACACACGAATGAAGGAGTTAGAATGTGTGAAACTAGTCTCATTAACACCTAAGGATGATATGCAAGGACAATTAACATTCATTTATGTAAATTAAGGATGGTATGAAAGAACAATTCACATTTCATCAATGTAAAGTAAGGATGACCAGTAATCAATAGAGTAAGTAAATCTCAATCTAGAAGCAAGCCTCCATAATGCTTGAGTAAACACTAAAAGATGATGAAATGAACATTCACGTAAAAAGGTATGAGTAACTAAGATGTATATAATGAAATGATGAAACCCTAGAAGGGTTAAGTAAGAGTGTGAAACACACTAAATGGTCAAGTGCTTTTGCATATGATGAAAACATTCACGTAAAAGGGATGAGTAATTATGAAAAGCAAATGTGCTAATGCTAATGAATGTGGTGACAATATGATAAGAGGATAATGTGAAAGATGAGAGCAATCTCAGATGAGCCTAAGTAAATGTTATCTCAACGTACTCACCTATGAGAGTGTAAAGATAATGAAGAGACCAGTCTCTATGTACACACTAATGAAAGTATTGAGACTGATGTATAATTAATACTAATGATGAGTTGAGAAATTGTCTATTGAGATATGATGTCCTCATACTAGAAGCCAGCTTCCATGACATATCAGTTGAATGAAATGGAACTTAATACTGAGCACCGATAGGCTAGCTATGAGCGGTGATGCCTTCTTTCGGGAAGGGCGGAGGTTCACGTAACTCTCATGAGATGAGACTGTCAGGCATGCTGGGTATGGGTCTCCTTATATCTCCTACTCTTTAAACATAGACTGCCAATATAGGGATTTGGCGGGGTACAATTCCCATGTACGCTAGCATGTTTTGGGTCACTTTAGCCAGTGATTCCACCTCTCTTTGGTGTGGGGTAGACACTGGATTTCATGATGCTCATATAATCTATGTTTGTTACGGTTGGAGTTCCTCAAAGTATGAAAGATAATGAAATGAACGATATCGAAGGTGTTTGTGCAAGACAATCAGGAGGTGAAATCAGATTCAAGTAATGACATTAGGTCATTCTTGGCCATTGCACTTCATGATCCCGATGAGAGTCTTAAACTTCATTCTAGGTATAGCTGGTGTTTACGTCAGCCTACGAATAAATGAATTGAATAATGTGAAGTACGAATGAACGAATGAAGCAGATTCTGTGTTTGCTAAAGAAGGACCTCGGGTTGAGGTCCCATATGTTGGGCCCTCACTTGAGATGTCTTAGTGCTACATCAATGATTCCAAAGTCTCATGTATATGAAAGTTATAATATATAATACATGAAAGTAATTAAATCAATGTCATGATCAATAGTGAATTGCTTATAAAAGGTAATGAATCTATAGTGTAAAGAATGAATAACTATAAGGTAGAAAAATCATTCCTTAGTTCTTGGATTACTTACATCAATTCATTGTGGGTATGGGACTACAATGAATCATTGCACTTGTAAGTAAAACATAGGACCAAAATTATTTTTGAACTACACAACAACAAGAAGAAAAAGACTGAAAATAATATAAGTGTACAAAGAGTAGCTCTCGGCCTATGAGGATCAAAAATCTCAAATCTTTGCATGAGTTGTTCTATAATTTTGTTGATGATACTAATTTTTTGTAATCATATATAAAATTAGTTGTGTTCTTTGAATGCATTAAAATACATCATATTCATACCACAATTCACATCTAACGATTTAGGAAAGTCTAGTCACTAGCCTTTCCAGAAATAACATGTTGTTTAGGTTGAGCTTTCTTTGATCATGCATAGCCTTATGTGTATGTGTGCATACACTCATACTTAGTACAAGTGGTGTACTAACCCCTACTATTTACTATTTTATTGATGCAGGTTAAGGGATAGATTGACGACTCTTGCAACGGTTTGGACATTAGAATTTCTCCATACCATTTGGCAGGTCCTCTTGATTTCGAGGATGCTACAGTATTAGTCTAGCCTTATTTTTAGACAAAGCTAGTGGACGTTGTACCTAGAGTTCCTTTCGTAATTTCATTTCAAAGCTTTTGTAATAAGGTCGTGTTTGGCAAACTTATTTATGATATATTCTTATTCTGTTTTGAATTGACTCTTATGATAGATGGTTGTTACATTTATGTTGAGGTTAGTATATGATGAATTCATGAAATAACTATATGAAGTATATGTATACTTCATAGGTTTAAAAGTTCTAAATTTTCAGCTAAAAAATTAACCATATAAATGTGATGAATGCAAGATGAAGGCTTGTCTACGACCTCTGAGAGGTCAACGACGCCGGCTAGAATCCGGTTCGTGACAAACTTAGTATCAGATCATGAGGTTAAAATACATAGGAACTAAAGCTCAACACAACCATGTTACGTATTTTCTAGCTTATGGTTGTGAGGCACGCCATAATCATGACTTAGATACTACGCGATGATAGGAAATTCTCCCTTCTTATTCTCTTTATCGTGCTATCTAAAGCTTTGACACTTTGTGCCAATATAAGTATCTAACTTCCTTATTGTGTGAATGCGTAGAAGAATACACACAATAATTAGGATGGACAAGTGGTCTAAGGCGCCAGGCTCAAGATTTGGCCTTCCTAGGAAGGGGCCATAATGGAAATTCCCAACGTGGGCGAAAGACGTGTGGTGGGTGTGGTTGTTCGCATAGAAGTGTATGCATGGTAATATCTGCTATGAGTATTATAAGGAGGAGAAGAATAAGTTGGATACATACCAACTCAAGAATATGGCTTAGACATGGATTTGCTTCATAAGTTTTATGCTATAATAGACTGTAGAAACAGGGTAGTAAGGCTTCGGTTTCCAACTAAATTGGGCTAAAATGAGAACGGCGTGGTTCAAATCCAACAGTCCAAGGCAGATGCTCAGCCTTGGCCAAAATGTTGTAGCCGAACCACCCAAGAGAAACCTATTCTATGTGTTGAAAGGAAGAGAGAAACAAGAGAAGTCCAAGAATGTGCATAATGGTAACTTTCTTGTCTTCTCCTTTCCTGTTTATGCATTATTAGATCCAGGATCTACCTTTTCTATGGTAACTCCTTTTGTGGATAATCAATTTGACTTACTTCCTGAGATCTTACATGAACCATTTCTAGTTAGTACTCCCATAGGAGAAAGTCTTAAGGCCGAAGAGGTATGTAGAGAAGTAGATGGCATAGTAGCAAGTCCCTTTGAAATTGAGTTGGGCGTCATTAGGTTCAAATATTATGGCCAACAAGATATTATCTAAGAGGTTAGATATAATCTTCATAAGTCTGTTTTATGTTTAAGAAACTCTAAGTTTAAGTGCTTTAGTGGATTTGGTGTGGTAAGTCCCTAATCTTATGTCTTATAATAGCAAACTGTGAGTTAAAACGAAGTTATCTTGCATTTTGTGTTGCAGTTTTTGTGTAGCATAGGCATGTTTTTTGTGTTGCATGATTTGTGATGTTCATTAAATTAAGTGCAATTGAGAAGGAAATTCCTCAATCTCAATTATGAAGCTTAAGATAAGCTTGAATGATATGCATCATCCAAATATGTGTGAATCAGATATTCACAAAGGAGAAAATTCTAAGCGTGATAAAGTAACTTTCAAATCACCCTCTTTGTTTAAATGATGTGTAAGTGTCATTCGGGGATTAATGTTCCTAAGGGGGGGATAATGTAAAATTCTGGAAAATCATATGTCTAGTGAAGAGCCAGTAAGTCCGTTAGAATATGTATTGGGGATACATAGGCATTCTAATGCCCAATATTGAGAAATATTGGGCATAGTATAGAAAAATGGCTAAGGGGTATTAGCATATTTATATATATACCAAATAAGCAAAATATAGTCCAAGATTGTTTAGAAATGTAACTACAAAGAAGACCCTAAGCTAAAATAAATTATGATAATTATCTCCAATATACATATTAGGTACTAGGAATCCAAGTGTCAAGCCTAGTACCATAGTACATAACCATTTAAAACGATCATGTAGAGTAAATAGTGCCCAAGGACATAGTGACGATCCTTAGGAAAATAAATAAATATTCTCAAAGAAACCATAAAGAATAGTTAGTCGGAAAAGTACAATCAACCCATGTGCAAGCACATGTGAAGAAGAACCAAAGGAGGGGACCACCCCAACCGAATTCGGTTAGGGTAGTTAAGGGGACAAAACTTGCATAAGGGACCACTCCATGTGGGGCCTAACTTTCTAATGAATTTTAGACTAACATTGTCCCCCAAATAGCTAACTAACCTAGGAATAACCGAAATGGACCCACTAGTGCACCTGACAACCTAGGACCAAAACCGAGTTGACACTAACATATTACTAGGTTAAGAGACAACCTAGTACCTAACCTAGGATGGTCCAAAAGGTTAGTTATGGGCCTATCAACTAAGGGGTAGTTTAATATTTCCCCTAGATTACATAATTAATTTATTTATCAAATTAATTATTTAATTTAAAAGATCTAAAACCAAAACTACAGAGGAAATTTTCAGATTTTGGTTAAGACAAGAAAGGGACAACCTAGTACCTAACTTAGGATGGTCCAAAGAGTTAGTTAAGGTCCTCAAAACTTAGGAATACTTTATTAAGTACCCTAGTCTACTTAATATATTAATTTATCATTTTAATTAATTAATTTAAAGGGTCAAAACCGAAATGACAAAGAAGTTTCAAGATTTCGGTTGTGACAAGAAAAAGACAACCTAGTATTTAACCTAGGATGGTCCAGAGGATTAGTTATGGTTATAAAGACTTAAGGGTACTTTAATAATTACCCTAGGTTATTTAATTAATTAAATTATCCATTTAATTAATTAAATTAAAGGTTCGAACCGAAATTCTTATGCTAACCTCGTATAATGCAAGAAACATTTTTAGAACTTAACCTAGGATGGTCCTAAAGGGTTGATTATGGTTCCAATGGCATAGGGGTACTTTAGTACTTAAACTAGGTCCCTAAATTAATTAAATTAATCATTTAATTAATTAATATAAATTCAAAATGTTAACCTAAACCATAGTCAACACCAAAATTTCAGATTTTAGGTAAAGTCAACATTCTCCTATGTTTAGTCAACTTAGGAGGTTTTTTTAGTAATTAGTTAATTAATTTATTTAATTAACTTATTAAACCCTAAGGTGAATAATTCAAGTTCTGTTCCTAAACCTAAAAACCACGTTCCAACTCAAACAAATACACGACTAAAACCATAAAACAAGCGTGAGAAAAACAGTGAACAAAACACAAGAAAAAAATAGAAAATTTCTTAAACGATTTTCAAGGTTCGTTCAAGGTGGTCTTCGTAGATTAAGTTCTACTTAAGTTATGGGTTTCTCTCCTGGGGTTATTTCTCCAAGAGTATTTCGTTCTCGTGGAACTTTCCTTCCCTATTATCCTTTTCGATATCAATGTTTAATAGGTTAGAGATCATATTGTTGGTATGTGGTGCTGGCTGTTCTTAACATGTATTGTTCTTTAATGATGAGTATCTAATGAACTTATGAACTTGTAATTGCATAAAGTTAATCTTATCATGATAATTAAGAATCGATAATATGCTAAGTTAAGTCTGTGATGTGTGAAGTGAATATGTGTCTTTGGATGAATGTTGACTTGATTTTGTTGTGATGTTATGAAGATGTTAAAGCCATCAAATGTTAATATAATGCTGTCCAATATGTTCTTGAAACGTTACACTAAAATTCATAAACTAAGAATTGACTTAAAGACATCTATGAAACCATATCTTGAATAAATTGGCTATCTGCTTCCAATAAAATTGGTTAACTCTATTTGGTAAAAATGAATGTATGCTATTGGCTAGGAACTTATGTAAATGATTAAAATATTGGCTAAGGTTTCATACATATAGCAATTTAAATATGAACAAACGTAAAAATTGGCTTATACCAAAAAAGATGAATTTGCTAGTCTAACATCTCAAATCTTGAGCCAATACTAATCATATGACAATTCTTGTGTAGTAAGAGTATCAAATATATATTAAGCAACTTTTAAAATCTTATGTCTAGTGAAGAGCCAATAAGTCTGTTAGAATACGTATTGGGATACATATGCATTTTAATGCCCAGTATTGAGAAATATTGGACATAGTATAGAAAAATGGCTAAGGGGTGTTAGCCAATTTCTATATATACCCAAATAAGCAAAATATAGTCCAAGCTTGTTTAGAAATGTACATGCAAATAAGACCCAAAGCTAAAATAAATTGTGATAATTATCTCCAACAAATACATATTAGGTACTAGGCATCCAAGTGTCAAGCCTAGTACCATAGTACATAACCATTTAAAATGAACATGTAGAGTAAATAGTGCCCAAGGACATAGTGAGGATTCTTGGGATTATAAGTAAACATTTCAAAAGGAACCATAAATAATAGTTAGTTAGGAAAGTACAACCAACACATGTGCACCAACATGTGCAAGACATGTGAAGAAGCACCAAAGGAGGGTACCACCCCAATCGAATTTGGTTAGGTTAGTTAAGGGGACAAAAACGTGCATAAGGGACCACTTCATGTGGGGTCTAACTTCCTAACCAATTTTAGACTCTAACCTACTGCCCCAAATATCTAACTAACCTAAGACTAACCTAAATGGACCCACTAGTACACCCGACAACCTAGGACCAAAATCGGGTTGACACTAACCTAGTACTAGTTAAAGAGACAACCTAGTACCTAACATAGGATGGTCCAAAAGGTTAGTTATGGTCCTATCAAATAAGGGGTACTTTATTAATTCCCCTAGGTTACCTAATTAATTTATTTAGCAAATTAATTAATTAATTTAAAAGGGCTAAAATTAAAACTATAAAGGAAATTTTCAGATTTTGGTTAAGACAAGAAAAGAACAACCTAGTACCTAATCTAGGATGGTCCAAAGAGTTAGTTTAGGTCCTAACAACTTAGGAATACTTTAGTAATTACCCTAGTCTAATTAATTAATTAATTTATCATCTTAATTAATTAATTTAAAGGGTCAAAACCGAAATCACAAAGAAGTTTCAAGATTTCAGTTGAGACAAGAAAAAGACAACCTAGTATTTAACCTAGGATGGTCCAAAGAATTAGTTATGGTTATAACGACTTAAAGGTACTTTAATAATTAACCTAGGTTACTTAATTAATCAAATTATTTATTTAATTAATTAAATTAAAGGGGTCAAATTGAAATTCTTATGTTAACCTCCTATAATGAAAGAAACATTTTTAGTACTTAACCTAGGATGGTCCTAAAGGGTTGATTATGGTTCCAATGACTTAGGGGTACTTTATTACTTACCCTAAATTAATTAAATTAAGAATTTAATTAGTTAATATAAAGTCAAAATGTTGACATAAACCATAGTAAACACAAAAATTTCAGATTTTAGGTCAAGTCAGCATTCTCCTATTTTAGTCAACTTAGGAGGTTTTTTTTTAGTAATTAGTTAATTAATTTATTTAATTAACTTATTAAACCCTAAGTTGTATAAGCCAAGGTATGTTACTAAACCTAAAAACCACGTTCAAACTCAAACAAATACATGACTAAAACTAGAAAACAAGCGTGAGAAAAACAGTGAACAAAACGCAAGAAAAAAATAGAAAATTTCTTAGACGATTTTCAAGGTTCGTTCAAGGTGGTCTTCGTAGATAAAGTTCTACTTAAGGTATGGGTTTATCTCCTGGGGTTATTTCTCCAAGAGTATTTTCCTTCGAACAATTCACAAGACATTGAAAAAAAAACTAGGGTTGTTCCCGTCTTTCTCGTCGAACTTCCGTTCCCTAGTATCCTTTTCGATTTCAATGTTTAATAGGTTAGATATGGTGTTGTTGGTATGTGGTGTTCGATGTTCTTAACATGTATTGTTATTTTATGATGAGTATCTAATGAACTTATAACATTGTAATTGCATAAAGTTAATCTTATCATGATAATTAAGGATCGATAATATGCTAAGTTAAGTCAGTGATGTGTTAATTGAATATGTGTCTTTGACTGAATGTTGACTTCCTGTTGTTGTGATGTTATGAAGATGTTAAATGCATCAAATATTTATATAATGTTGTCCAATATGTTCTTAAACCGTTACACTAAAATCCATAAACTAAAAATTGGCTCAAAGACATCTATGAAATCATATCTTGAATAAATTGGCTATATGGTTCCAATAAAGTTGGCTAACTCTATTTGGTCAAAATGAATGTATGTTAATGGCTAGGAACTTATGTAAATTATTAAAATTTTGGCTAAGGTTTCATACATATGGCAATTTAAATATGAACATACGTAAAAAGTGGCTTATACCAAAAAGGATGAATTTGCTAGTCTAACATCCCAAATCTTGAGCCAATACTAATCATATGACAATTCTTGTGTAGTAAGAGTATCAAATATATATTAAGCACTTCTAAAGTAATAACAATGAGTCCATAACCAATGCCATAAAATTCATTGGGACAACTCCCAACATGCTCCACAAGAATGACTTATAAACACATAAAACTCATTGAATGAAGTGCTCATCGTCCATAAACGGTGATATGAAGCTACTACACTAAAGTAAGTAAGTAAAGTGAGTTATAACATAAATAAAGGGGTCTAAATTAAGTAAGTGACCAGAATGGGGTGTTAAAGGAAATGAGACAAGTCTTACTTACACAAAAGCTAATTTTTGAAAAGAATACTCACGAATGAAGGAGTTAGAATGTGTGGAACTAGTCTCATTAACACCTAAGGATGATATGTGAGGACAATTGACATTCATTAATGTAAATTAAGGATGGTATGAAAGAACAATTCACATTTCATCAATGTTAAGTAAGGATGACCAGTCATCAATAGAGTAAGTAAATCTCATTCTAGAAGCAAGCCTCCATAATGCTTGAGTAAACACTAAAAGATGATGAAATGAACATTCACGTAAAAAGGGATGAGTAACTAAGATGTATATAATGAAATGATGAAACCCTAGAAGGGTTAAGTAAGAGTGTGAAACACACTAAATGGCCAAGTGCATTGGCATATGATGAAAACATTCACGTAAAAGGGATGAGTAATTATGAAAAGCAAATGTTCTAATGCTAATGAATGTGGTGACAATATGATAAGAGGATAATGTGAAAGATGAGAGCAATCTCATATGAGCCTAAGTAAATGTTATCAAAACGTACTCACCTATGAGAGTGTAAAGATAATGAAGAGACCAGTCTCTATGTACACTAATGAAAGTATTGAGACTGATGTATAATTAATACTAATGATGAGATAAGGAATAATCTATAAAGATATGATGTCCTCATACTAGAATCCAGCTTCCATGACGTATGAGTTGAATGAAATGAAACTTTATACTGAGCACCGATAGGCTAGCTATGAGCGGTGATGCCTTCTTCCGGGAAGGGCAGAGGTTCACGTAACTCTCATGAGATGAGACTGTCAGGCATGCTGGGTATGGGTCTCCTTATATCTCCTACTCTTTAAACATAGACTGCCAATATAGGGATTTGGCGGGGTACAATTCCCATGTACGCTAGCATGTTTTGGGTCACTTTAGCCAGTGATTCCACCTCTCTTTGGTGTGGGGTAGACACTGGATTTCATGATGCTCATATAATCTATGTTTGTTACGGTTGGAGTTCCTCAAAGTATGAAAGATAATGAAATGAACGATATCGAAGGTGTTTGTGCAAGACAATCAGGAGGTGAAATCAGATTCAAGTAATGACATTAGGTCATTCTTGGCCATTGCACTTCATGATCCCGATGAGAGTCTTAAACTTCATTCTAGGTATAGCTGGTGTTTACGTCAGCCTACGAATAAATGAATTGAACGATTTCGAAGGTGTTTGTGCAAGACAATCAAGACGTGAAATCAGATTCAAGTAATGACATTGGGTCATTCTTGTTCATTGCACTTCATGATCCCGATGAGATTCTTAAACTTCATCCTAGGTATAGCTTGTGTTTACATCATCCTATGAATGAATTAAATGAATAATGTGAAGTACGAATGAACGAATGAAGCAGATTCTGTGTTTGCTAAATAAGAACCTCGGGTTGAGGTCCCATATGTTGGGCCCTCACTTGAGATGTCTTAATGCTACATCAATGATTCCAAAGTCTCATGTATATGAAATATATAATATATAAAATATTAAAGTAATGAAATCAATGGCATGATCAATAGAGAATTGCTTATGAAAGGTAATGAATCTATTGTAAAGAATTACTCATTATAAGGTAGGGAAATGATTCTTTAGTCCTTGGATTACTTACATCGATTCATTGTCGATATGGGACTACAATGAATCATTGCACTTGTAAGTAAAACATAGGACCAAATTAATTATTGAACTACACAACAAGAAGAAGAAAAAGACTGAAAAATAACCTAAGTGTACAAAGAGTAACTCTCGGCCTAAGAGAATCAAAAATCTCAAATCTTCGCTCGAGTTGTTCTAAAATCATGTTGATGATACTAATGTTTTGTAATCATATAGAAAATGAGTTTTGTGCTTTGAATGCATTAAAATACATCATATTCATACCACAATTCACATCTAACAATTTAGGAATGTCTAGTCACTAGGCTTTCCAGAAATAGCATGTTGTTTAGGAAGAGCTCTCTTTGATCATGCATAGCCTTATGTGTATGTGTGCATACACCCATAATTAGTACAAGTGGCGTAATAACCCATACTATTTACTATTTTATAGATGCAGGTTAAGGGACATATTGACGACTCTTGCAATGGTTTGGACATCAGCATTTGTCCATACCATTTAGTAGGTCCTCTTGATTTTGAGGATGCTATAGTTTTAGTCTAGCCTTAGTTTTAGACAAAGCTAGTGGATGTTTTCCCTTGCGTTTCTTTCGTAATTTTATTTTGAAGCTTTTGTAATAAGGCCGTGTTTGGCAAACTTATTGATGATATATTCTTATTCTGTTTGGAATTGACTCTTATGATCGACTGTTGTTCCATTTATGTTGAGCTTAGTATATGATGAATTCATGAAATAACTATATGTAGTCTATGTATACTTCATACGTTTAGAAGTATTAAATTTTCTGCTAAAATTAACCATATGAATGTGATGAATGCAAGATGAGGCTTGTCTGTGAACTCTGAGAGGTCAACGACGCTGGTTGTGATTCGGATTCTAGAATCCGGGTCGTGACACCTTTCCAATCGATTCCATTGGGATCAACCTCACTTTTAAAAGATTTGGATATGAAACTAGAGCATACTTGAAAAGGTTCCCGCCTGTATAAATAAGAAAAGTTTTTTAGGAGGGCTATCATAAATCAAAATTCATATTCATCAAAAAAGAACAAAACATGCATTTCGGCAAAACAAAAACACTTTTTAAAGTTCTTCACTAGGCAGACTTAATCCCCCAAAATTGATGACAAACAAAAGGTATTAGAGCATTACAGTAAAAACAACATTTTCCAGTGCGTGAGAAACTAGAGCAAGAAATAAATTTGGAGCCAATATTGCATTTCATCAGCAACAAACAGAAGCACATTACGTGAAAAACTTTCTACTAAACAAGCAGTTTGCTAACCTAGTTCCTTTTATGTGGAAGCTTTTTAACTATTTTTTTCTATTTACTTTTTTTTTTATTCACTTGTTTTTGTTCATCCTGTCATTTATTTTCTTCCAACACTGATATGAGATAGTTGAAGCAACATTTTTCTTTTCTACTTTAACAAAAAATCTTTTTATAATAGTGGAAAGAAGAAGAAGAAGAGGAAACAGAACACTAACCAAAATTTTATGTCTTTCTTCGAGCTTCACAAACACCAGATGGTTTACCTTCAAAACAAATGCGAATTAGAGGAAATAGATGAAGGAGAAAGAAAGTTGAGGCAGAAATTTTTTTAAATCAAAACTGCAATCTTAAATACCAAATCACCTAAATAAGTATATTCAATACCAAAATAATCAAACTAAATTAAGTTTTATCCTTATTCATCTTATTTAGCTTCAAGATTCTATCTTTATTTTGAAAAGAAAGAGTCATTAACAGTAGCAAAACTTAATGTAAAATAGAGGCTTACGGACAATGAAAACAAAGAACATACATTCTATGACATAGCGAAGAGCAGTCAGCGAAAACAAATTCAAACAAAAAGGACCATGTAAGCAACAATACTAAATACTAAATATAAAAGCCAACTACCACATTAATATGAATCAGGGAAATTCATTAAGAACACATGTATAGCAAATTAAAGTTATCAGTTCTCATCTACAAACAACAATGATACAACAACAGACTAGCGAGGCATATCATGAATAGAAGAAGACGAGGAGAAGATTATGGAGAAAACGTTACCTTTCTCCGGACAGTGACAGTGAAAAGTTTGGAGACTTCTTGTCACTGTAATTTTTAGATATCGAGAATTTTGTCAAGAAAAGAAAAGCAAGCAAGGTTAGAGACTAAAATAGATGTGAAAAATATTCAAAAACATAAATTTTGGATCAACTCTTCCCAAATGCAAAAGGCTAAAACAATGAATTCTTCTTCTTTTTTTCCTGATAAGTTAAAATAATGAATTCTCTCTTAAACCAAACAACTTAACACAGAGCACATGTTCCAAAAAAGGAAGGACAAAGAAGTTGTATAAGAAAATAGCAGAAGTTATATGTTGCCAAAAGCAATGCAAAACCAAATTAGCATCACATTTGTAAGGAACTACTTAGTATACTTTTTATTTGAACACACTATCATCAAGTGTTCCAAGAATAACTTAAGGCTTTCTAACTATTAGTTGTTATGAAAAAAAGGGTACCAGCTAAAAGGGCAAGTCAAAAGAGAACATACAATAAATAAATACAAGAATCTCATAATGTGTACATCAATAGCAAGTAATATTTAATCAAGTAAAAGCCATAGTGAAGCTTAACATCACGTATCCAAGCAAGTTCCAGAAGACTAATGGTCTTCCCTGTTAACCCCATCCGTTCTCCTAGTTATTTTTCACCAAATAGAAGTGAACACCATCCTCGTCACCGCACTAGAAGCTCACGGAATAGATGAAAAAAGAGAAATTACCAACATAGTGAGACTAAATAGTGGTAGCACTTTAGGGCACTTGATACAGAGAAATCACAAAGTTTCAAACAAAGAGCGGAATTTGAATGAATTAATCAGTTAAATCACCGATTCATAATCATTAGTCAATCAAAATCCTAACATTTAAACATCTCATGTAGTTAATGATCAAGCCAACCATTATATGGACTAAAATAGAAGAGTTATTAATGCCTAAATATACAAAGAAAACAACAACTAGTTCATGATAAGGGAGGATCGAATCAGTACAAGACGCATATCAATCGAAAAGAAAGAACGAGATAAGGCAGAAGATCACCTTTCTCCTGAGGATGAATGATACAAAAGCAATTTCACCTTAGAAAGGAGCAGGAGATGGGAGAAATCGAAAGAAGCAATACCTAATAGACGGGAGCAATTTCACTAAGCTGCTATTGCTGCTGTTGGGAGAATACCCTATTTTTTAGGGATTGTAACATTTCGTTTCCTTTTTGTGTTTTCAATGGACTGATGAGTGTGACTTGATTAAAAAAATAGCAACAAACTTAGCGACGGATTATGACATCCATCGCTAACAATAAATTAAATTATCTACATTAAATTTTAGCAACGGAAATTTTGTCACTACATAATTTAAATTCCATAAAAATATATTTAGAATTCTAGCAACCCTATTCCGTCACTCATTCTGTCGCATTATATTGTTAAATTTGTAACACCTACTTTGTTGCGAAATTCGTATAGAAATTTAAGGTGCTAAAGTTACCCGCTATTGTTTAGTGACAAAAAACATATCCCGTCACAATCCGTTAATGTATAATAACTCAAAAAATATTTGTAATTTTTGCAATGTAATGGCTACTTCATTGCTAATCCGTTGTTCTATAGAGACGAAATTGATTTCGTTGCTAATATATGTCGTTAAACACTATTTTTTTGTAGTGCAGGTTGTATCACACTTTAAAAGGCGAGTGAAAGTATTAATTTTCTTTTAAAATAATTAAATAATAAAAATAGAAAAAGGAAAAAACAAATTAAGGATCCCAACCCCATGTTTCTTGTCCCTTGCTCTGACGTTCTCTTTTTTTCTCCCTTTGCTCCGACGTTCTGAGAAATCGACACAGATCTTGGTGGACCTTGCGACTGCGTTTTCATCTGCATCTCCGTCTATTTTTTCCATTGAACCTCCGTTAATGAGTAGGTGTTTTGGTGAGTTATAGCAATATCAATGGAAGTTTCAGATGTTGAACAAGAAGGCTGATTTCGCTCCGGTGGTTATTGGTCTTCTACGGTGGTTATGTGACGATATTGTTTTGAGGGCGATTTTGCTCCAATTGCTTGCTTCACCCACTTCTATTCATAGATTTCTTTTTTCTGTTTTGAGATCTGGGTTTTATTGTGCGTGGTCGTGTTGTTCGAGCTTTAAAAATCTACTATAAAATTCAACTTTAGAAACATTGTCTGCTCGTATGAGTTTTGAGATCTGGATTTGACTTGTGTTTTTTTAGATTCATACTCATTTTCAAAGAAGAAAAAAATTAGGAGAAGGGAGATTGTTTGTTAGTCTATATAGCACCATAAAATTTAAGTGTGCTCAACTAAGCTGTAAAAGTGGAATCAGGTAAATTTTCTTAGCTTAAGCATTTTAGATCAATGAAAAAAATTCTAATTTTTTTATGGTTGGCTTGCCCAAATTATCAATTGAAATTGAAATTAAAGGAAGAAGAAAAGTGATTCTATAGGATAATAACTACGTCTCACTAGATAATTTGAGAAATTAATTTTGGGTTTCCATATTTTGTCTCTGCGTTTGCTTGTTGGTTGAAGGAGGTGGAGGAAAATTTTTGTGGTTGTGGATTGAGGGAGGTGGAGGAAAAGTGAGAGAAATGATTTTTTAAATTTTTTTATTTAAGTGTGTTTTTAGTTAATAATTCAAAAATAATTATGACATGGTATTAATATATATGATGTGGATATGGCATGTCATTTATGTTAGGGAGAGTGAACTACACACATGCTTGGAAAGGTTGAAAAGTTTCATTTTAATTGAGCTTAAGGCTTTAGTTAACAAACAGTCAAGTAAAAGAGTTCAGAATACAAACGCATACAAGGGTCCACTAGACCATTTCGTCATTATAGATTTCACCATTGCTTTACAAATATTTGTATGTTGTACAAATTTCAAATTTTTAACTATGAAGTTGTTGAGTTTGTTTCTAAATCATCTTTTTAAAATCATCCATATATATGTTATAGCCTTTAGTATAGTAGTAAGCAGACAAAGAGTTCAATTAGGACCGATAATGGTTCTGAGTGTTGGTTCACCCAAAATGTAGGCACAAGGACTGACTTTAATGAGATAAAGACTGTTATACATCCTAATCATTAAAACTTATTCAGACTCATTAAGCAGTTGTAAATTATGAAAAACAAACACACTTGGTAATTAAGATCATAATGGTTACAATTTAGACGTTGAAAATGAATAGACGCATCACTTAAATATGAATGATTAAGTTTAACACATTCACTAAGTGTAAATAAATGATGCTTAAATACTAATAAACTCAATTGTAATGAGTCCTTGAGTCAATCCCCTTATGTACCTGTCATGAATTGGTTGTTTTTGGACATTCGGAAATTGATATGTTTTGAATTTTAATTAATATTTATATATTTTAATTTTAATTTGTTTGTCTTACTTTCTTTTGAAATATTTATTAAAAATGTCTTCCCGTTTTCATGACAATTTTTACTTTAACGTTTCAATATGACATGTTTAAAATCACATATTTAAATAATATTTTAGTACACTAAAATTGTACATATTTTATCGTTTAACTGTACAGTTTTTTTTTTAAATTATGAATGAAATAAAATGACTCAAACAAATAAAAATAGGTAGGAACTGGTACTTCCACAAAAAGTTAGAGTTGATTCAAGGATTAGTTGAGAGCACGTTAAGACTTAAGGTAGGTGGATAAGTGATTGGGTTTTTTGGTAAAACAAAGTTAAGATATGCCAGTCGGCTTGAGTATCACTTGTTCAAACGAAGGTAGCAAAACAATCGATGGAAACCAAAACAAAAATTACGCTCAATCTATTGGGTAGAGTACGATACAGACTGAAGCCAGGGTAGGAGTAGTGATGGATGGAGAAAGTAGCGCCGCCGGTCGAGCAGTGTTGTGGAAGGCGGACCTTCTCGAAAATTGGTTACTCAGCACCGTCATTAGTCTCAGATCAGAACGGTTCCTCAGCTTCTTGCCGGTGGTGTTGCTGGTGCCATTAGCAAGACATGCACTGCCCCTCTAGCGAGACTTACTATTCTCTTTTCAGGTTCTAATTTTTACATGAGGTTGATTATTCTGATATCAACCGAAACTTGGTTTCACTGTGATCTTTTATTTTTCTATGTGATTTTTATTGAATTCATTAGTAAGTGATGGAGTTATACACAGAGAAACTATAGAAGCTTATGCCTATTTTCCTCTGTATCTTTGGCCAACTATAGAAGCTTATGCCTATTTTCCTCTATATCTTTGGCCGGCAACAACGACAAGGAATTCACGCGAATGCTGCTAGCTTAAAAAAGGCTAGTATATGGAAAGAGGCTTCAAGTATTGTACGTGAATAAGGATTTAGGGCATTTTGGAAGGGTAATTTGGTAACAATTGCTCATCAGTTTCCATATTCCTCTATCAGCTTTTATGCCTTTGAACGCTACAAGAATGTTTGTACAAACGTTCTGTGAACTCTATATTTCAAAGTAATAGTGCCACTAATTTCCGTATCTCAGCTGTCTAAAATGTTTGCTTTTTCTTCATATTATATGCAACAGGTGTTGCAGTTAATTTTAGGAGTTGAAAGCCAATGAGAGTTTATAGCTGCAGACCTTTGTATACGACTTGTAGGTGGTTGTTTGGCTGGAATAACTGCTGCTTCTGTTACATACCCGTTGGATCTTGTTAGGACACGCCTTGCTGCTCAGGTGAGTGGAATTCTGATGGTGTTTTGATTTAATTTATGGAAATTTGATTTGGATCCAATAACAATTTTGGTTTTGGAGCCATCTTTTGATTTGCCAATTAATGTATTATCCACAATGCCTTGGAAAATAATTATAAAAAAATGCTACTTTTAATTGGTGTACGATGAAAGATACTTACAAAGATCCCATTAAATCCGCTGGTTGGATTTCCTCTTCTATGTTTTGTTTTTTACACCAAAAACCTAGTGAAGTAATAACTTTCCACTAAAGCGGATGCATTGTGCATAGGGTTGCCCTGTGTGGTCTTCATATTCAATTGGTGACACAACCTTCTTCCTTTTCAATTCTTTTTTTTGATGACAAAACAATAAAATGGGATTCTAGCTGGATCAAACTTTGGTCATGTGGGTGGTCACATAGGCTTGTACCAACAATACCAAATGCCTTTCTATCCTTCTTTCTTTTTTGTTCGGTTCATCAACTAACTGACATTCTATTTTCTTCTCTACCATTTTCTACTTTTCATTCTTTAGATTCAGTTGTTGTCACCACCACCACCTTCTTTTCATTCTCTAGACTTGGTTTTAGCGACCTCCTCTTGTGGTCACCATCTCATCCTTTTTAGTTGTATTTTTTGGGTCACGTTCTGACCATTTTGTATTTAATATCTTATGTATCTCTTTTTTCCCTAATTTATATTTTTTTAATTATCGTGGTTTGCTACTTCAAATGAGAGTGAAGCTTACACACTAGATTTGGTTTGAATTTTTTTAAATTTGGTTAATAGGAAAAGTTTTGTGCTATAATAAGTGTTCTATTGTTTGCAGTCTTATTTCCAATGTCAAAAAGCTAACATCAAACAAGAATAGGGCCCTTTTGCCTATTTTGCCCGTTTTTGTTCCGTAGAAATTTTGACTTGGATTTCGGCCCCACTCCACTGGTTCAAAACTTTGAGGAGTACTTGTCTGCCTTCTACCCGCTTCCCAACCAAAATACAAGGTTTTGTCCTTGGTTGAGTTCTAACACATTTTTTCAATCTGATTATTTTGATTGTCGTTTCCTAGGGGAAAGGGGAACGGTGTTGGTAATGGAATGTGAGTTACGACAAGTGTTGTAAATAGAATGTAGCAATTTTTTCTTGAGCTTCAATAGTTAGTGTTATAAGTGGAGAAATACACATAAAAGATAGGTTCTAAGGTCTGTTGAAACTTTAAGCTCTAATAAACAACTAGTTTTAAATAAGAAAGAATTTTAAAATATGTATAATTCATTCTTATCTAGGTTGTTTGAAATTCATCAGAAAAGAAATGCTCGTAGACACATTCTCCAAAACACACTCTCCTACTTCTTGGGGTGGGGTGGGGTGGGGGGGTTTCTTTCTCTCCACTAGGTTTCTGCCGGAGTTCCCGACCTTCTTTTCTCATCTAACTTGAGTTATCTATTTCAGTGTAGGATTTAAGTTTGTTTGATATAACAAGATAGAATTTTGAGAATGCAGAGTGGTATGAATGGGTGTAGAGTTGTGTTTTAGACAAAGAAAGGCGATAAAAGGTGGCAAGGCGAGGCGAGCGGCGAGGCGCTTGCCTTTTTTATGTGCGGCACCAATTAATACCAAAAATTAAAATATGTAATTACATATGTAAATAATCAAAATATCAAAAGCAATAACATATTAGTAAATATTTTAATTCGAAAACTGAAAATAGATAGTAAATACTGAAAGTCTAGAACTTGAATGAGAAAAAAATAAAACAAAAGTTAAAACAGAGGTAGAAGTTCCTCTGAAGTCCAAAGAAGAAGGAAAAAAATCGAGGAAGAAGAAATCTGAAGAAGAAATGATGATATATGTATTGGTTGGATTTTGGAGTAGGCGGAAAAGTTTCGCTAGTCACCGGAGGAGTCCAGTCGTAAACTCTAAAATGACATTCTACCTTTTAAACCCTAAATTTATCGCCTTTTTTAAGAAAATACAAAAGGCGATGCCTTTATCGCTTTTCTTGCCGCTCGCCTATTGTACCTGTGGCATATTTTTTTTTGAAGATCCCCTTGCCACAAAACTAAAAGGCGATGAGGGGTCGCCTTGCCTCAGCTCTCGCTTTAGGTGATCTCCTTTCACAACACCGGAAGAGAGAATCCTTAAGATGAAGAGGAGATTCCGGATGAGCCGCAAAATTATGGAGTGTATTTGTGCCATGCTAAGAGAAGCTTCTAGCTTACCATATGAAGATCAGAAGGTGAAAAATGCAAAGAAAGGGGTTCAACATTTTAAACAAGGAAGTACAATGAGCATGAGAGGTTTATAAGAATCGTAACTATTGATAACAGGGGAGATTTGTTCAAGCCATCCCAAAGTTGATGTTGGATGGCTATACTTTGAATTTAAGATTGAGAATCTCATCATCTGCCTGAAAGAATGATAGTAATAGGCCCTCTAGAGTAATGGATGTAAACTACCCTAACACGAGAGTTGTACGTTATAGTAAATGGCATTCCAAAAATGCACGAGATATAGACATCAAAACAAGGATGGAAACATTGAAGTTAGATTCAATAAGATAGCTACGACACTCGTATTGAAAAGGTGTCTGGTAAGGAAACTAGAAGGACTAGAAGAAAGGAGTGAAGAAAAATCACTCCTAGCAAAAATAAAAAGTTGGTCAAGTATGCTCTAAAAGTAGGCTTTCGAGGTGAACATTTATGAAATGTATCCCCCTTTTCGAATTCCCCAACAAGCACATGACTAAGCAAAATCTTACAAGCGCAGTGAAGTTGGAAGAATTAAACTTTAAACCTAGAGTGGTGGGAACCTAATGGTAGGTTGTGTACCTAATCATACATTGTCCATCATAACTTCATCCAAAATTATCGAAATCCCTCTGCATCTATGGCGTCAAACACTCTTCCAAGTAATTGGAAACCTATGTGGGTGATGAGTGGTGCACTGAAGAAGAAACGGAGCTGAGAACCACATGTAATGGGCTAGAATCTTGATTTCCGACGATGGGAAGAATATACCTAAAGAAGTGGCATATCAAGAAACGGTATCAAGTACTATTTTTTGATCTGGTCAGAAAGTAAAACCAGATTCAAAGAATCACTGAAAATGGACGGAAGAGTAGCTGGAGAAGAAAGGATAGACTAGGACCCAATTAATCCTGTTATAAAGAGGATAATAGATTGTTCCTATTATTGTGAAGTACAATAATTCAACTTTTCTAGGGATTTGCCAACAACATAATACGAGGAAGGCGACTAGCCAAAAATTGTCGCAATGTTTAGATAAGTAAAGAGGAGCATATGAGAAGCATGTGACTAATTTAAATATAATTGAAAAACTGGGCCAATTTTTGAAGCCCAATAAAGAGCCCACAATTTCAAGAAAAGGTGGGCTTGATTTCTCAATCCAAGTCTTTTTTAATGACTTAAACAACAACAATGCTTTGGAACAGAGTTGGGACATCTCTATTGAAACTCTGAAGTTCGATATGTCCCAGTAACATAGCCAACAACCATGTAGATTCGAATTTTATTGATATTTGAGGAGAGGGAGACAATGAACATGTCAGGAGAAGTGACCGTAGAAGTTGAGAAATAATTAAAAGAAACAACCAGCATGCAGTTGGTGGAGGAAAAGAAAACCAATAATATCCAACATAGATTAATTAAGGTAGGGGAAGAGAAACTCACTTGCTATAGTGGGGGAATGGAACATTGAGAATGGAAAACCACTGCAACACCAACAACAATAAGTAATATGCAAGGAAAGGGAAACATCATTGTGGGTGAAATAGTATATGTCTTGTATCTTTTAATGCCAAATTCAAAAACAGTGGGAATATATGGGTAGAACTGAAACAAGCAATAATTGGTGAATTTCAATTTACTCTCATTAAATGTTAGGGGGTTAAACAATAGGAATAAAATAATATTAGTCAAGAGTTCAATAATAGAATGGAATGCAACTATTATTTGTCTGTAAGAAACTAAATTGTTGCAACTAAATTTGAGGGGAATTAATTGAAGAGGTGAAACAAATTTGAGGTGGGTTAAAATTGCTTGCTTAAAAGTTAGAAGCACCAGAGGGGCTATATTGTTGCTATAGGACAATCAAGCATGTACGAGAGAAATCCTAAAAGTAGGTGCTTGATTGTTAACTAGCAAGTTTGAGGAATAATTGCTAGAATTCTTGTCATATCAGTGGTGTATATGCTCCCAACTTTTGCATATAAAGAAGATCAGTTTTGGAGGAGACAGGGGCAATAAGGTCCTTGTGTAATATGTGTGGATTTTAATGTGGCCACACATACTAGCAAAGTTGAAGTTGAAATGAGATATTTTCTAAGAAGATCAAAAGGTATGAGAGAATTCGTTGATGTCATTAAAGACTTAAGTTGATTGATATGTAACTTGAAGACTAAAATTATAGTTGGTTCAAAGGGAATACCCAGAAGATAGCCTCTAGGATTGATATGATCAATCACCTAATGCCTTACAAGGGGAAGTGTGGAACAAGAAGAAGAGCTACTTTAATTTGAATATTGGTGTCTTGTCACAAAAGGATTCAATGATAGAATTAAGGATTAGAGGAGGCCTTTCAAATTTTTTGGAAGGCGGAGAATGGAAGTAGTAGAGTTTGACAGAATGATGGAAGAAAGACGGTGAAGAAAGAAGGCTGACAAAAGAGGAGACAAAAAGGAGGGCAGCAAGTCTACTAGAGTCTAGAGTATGAGGAATTTATTAAAAATAAAATATCTTGGAGGAAAAATTCAAAGTCATTGTGGCTTAAAGAGTGATAGAAACACTACTGGTTTTCACAATATAGCAAATGATCAATAAAGGCTCAACAACATTGACTAACTCATGATTCAAGGATAATTATCTTAAGATCCTGGAAAATTAACAGGGAAATTGTGGAATATTACAGGAAGTTATATTTTGAAACCACAAGCTAGGGACTAACATATTTGGTTCTTAACTGTTCTGGACTAACCGATGAGAAAATAGGGATGCTATAAGGGGTTATTGAGGAGAGTTAAGTTTTGAGATGTCTAAAATGATGTGTATTGGACAAAGCACCAGGCCCATATGTCTTCATAATGGGTCACTTCATGAAAATTGTTTTGTTACATTTCTCAAAAAACACAAAAAAGCTTTATTTTCTTTGACCATTCATAATAGGAATAGGAACAAAACTTTTTTCAGTAAGATGTTAAAGTCATGCTTAAAGTCTTGCTCAATTGGGGAAAATAACATCTACTACAATGCTGGTTTTAAGTCATATGAGATCACAAAATTTCAAACGGAGGCAGAATCATGGTATGAATGGTCGGACACAGCAGACATGTATCTCGAAAGTTAAAATTAGCCATGAAGTCCTGAGATGGCTAACAATAGTATTTTTTGAAGCGTCAAAGGAACAGGGAAAGGTAGTTAGGAGATGGAAAACAAAATACCACTTCTCAGACTATTTTTGCTCTTAGAAACAATGAGATTGGAAGATACATAGCTTTATAGCCATACAAGGACAAAACAAAGCGGTAATTATTACACCTGAAACTAATTTCAGAGAGGTATGGTGGAACCTTGCTCACAAAATAGCAAAGTTCATATATGAACCAGAAATAGTACAGAAGCACCAGCAAGTGTCTACAAAGAAAATTGAATCTTCATACAAAGATGCCTTCAAGTCTAGTAGATGGATGACGGAGAGCACAAAGAAGGCGAAGATACAAACAGAGCAAGTGGCATCAAAATTTCTGGAGAGACGAAAGCCTCTAACAGGGATCTACTGAACATGTGCATAGCAGACAAGTTTTAGCATGGTTCCTCTAAAATGCCACAACTGCACGATGTGAGAAGATGGGCAAGAAAAACTTGGAAGACAGACAAAGGCATCAGTGTATACGCTATGAATAATGGCATGTTCTTGTTCGAGTTCCCGTCACGGAAGACAGTAGCTCACGTTATGGAGGGGGAATGGTCTTCGAGGAGAATGCCGCTGAAGCTAGAATGGTGGAAACCAACTACCGGATTAGAGTTTTAGGTCTTCCTCTGAATCTATGCACAGAGGAAACCTTCAAACTTATCAGAGAGAGATCTGGAGGCTTTATCGAGACGGAAGAGGAGGCCAAACTGAAAAATCATCTTCATTGAGCTCGCATCAAGGTGAAGGGAGATGGAGCAAGAGTTCCGAGGATGGAGGTTAGCAGTGGAGGTTTCGTCTACCAAATTCCGATATGGTGTGAGACACCGCTGACGATAAAGAAAGAAGAGACAAGAAAAATGGTTAAAGGTATTGTGCAGAGGACAATAGAGAGCATGACTTTTTGGTGAAAAAAGTGACATTTCCACAGTTTTCACATGTAGGCACATCCAAGGTAGGTGGATTTTTGATTACTGTAACACATGGAAAGGGGGAAAAGGACAAAGGGTCTCTTTCAGCAACTATGGGCCAAATTAGAAGTGCAGATATATTGGGCCAAATTTAAAAAATAGATCAATTGGGCCTACTTGACCCAATTGCTTATTTCCAATATAATGGCTATAATTCAAAAGACTAGCTGGTCAACATAATAAACATTGAAATATTGGCCAATGCACAAAACAACACAACTTCCAATAGCGGTGAAGAGACGAGGAATCTGCAGGGCAAAGGAGAAAGTCGAGCAATTGATTGCATGCAAATGAAGACAACTGCACCAGTAGAAGTTGAGTTACACATCAATTAGGAAGAAGCATGACAAAGAAAGAGAGAGACAAATGGAAACAAATGATGGAGAAGAAACAAACATAATAGCAGGGAAAACAAGACCTTTGAGAATTCAAATGCCAAATGAAGAGAAGCAGTGTCTTAGCCCCTCAGAATGGATTCAACAAACTATTATGAGGCTGAGTGCAGAATTTGGAGTAGATTTCAGAGAATGTGAAGAAACAACAAAAAAATTGTTTTTGAGGATAGACAATAACAAGCTGGAAAGTGCATAGAAAAAAGCGGACTCATTAATAATAAAAATGAAGGGGGTGTATGAGTTGAAGATGTTAGTGATAGAATCCAACTTCATAAGTAATGGCAGTAGAAGTAGGGGGGTACCTAGCCATCAAGAATAAATGAAGTTGAACGTAGTATCATGGAATGTGAGGGGGTTAAACTGTGCAAAAAAGAGAAGTATGATAAAAAATATGTTGCAATCCGGGAAGGTTGATGTAGTGTGTTTACAGGAAACTAAGTTAGAAGGAGACATTGGAAAAATGATAAAGGAAGTGTGGGGAAATAAATGGTCAAACTATTTTCAACAAGAGGCTAGTGGCACTAGAGGTGGAGTAGTGATCACTTTGGACACAAGGGAATGGGAAGGAGTGATCAGTCAAGGCATGTACACAATTACTTGCAGCTTTACGGGGAAAAACCTAGAGTTTCAATGGCACTTGACAGGAGTTTATGCTCCTAATTACAGGAAGGAAAGGGAAGAAACATGGTGGGATATTGGAGCAGCTAGAGGTATAACCTCAGGCCCTTGGGTGCTACGTGGAGATTTCAATACAACAAGACATCCCTTAGAAAAGAAGAGTTCTAATAGAATTAACAAGGCTATGACAGACTTTTCTAAGTTTATTGAAGATATGGGACTAGTTGATCCGAAACTAGTGTGGGGCAAGTACACTTGGAGAAAGGGAGACAGACGTATCAGTGCGGGGAGGTTGGACAAATTTCTCTTTTATGAAGAATGGGATACTAGCTTCAGGAAAATTAGACAGTCCACCTTACAAAGGGTGATCTCAGATCGTACACCATTGTTGCTACAATGTGGTCAGTGGGAAATGGGAAGCTCGACACAATTGGTATTTTTTTTGAAATTGGATGCAGTTACTGAATCATGATCTGGCATGTACAGAATGAAAACTTCATTCTCGATTCTCTTCGGGAAACAAGTAAGCATATTTCAAATTTGAGAACTGGTGGTTACGTTCAGAATATTCCAATGGCAAAGTCAAGAATTGGTGGGAATCTTTCAACTACAATGGAAACCTGATTGCATTCTAGGGGCCATATTAAAGGCACTGAAAATAAATCTGAAGGAATGGAGCAAAACAATCCAAGGTAATCTAAAAATGCAGAAACAAAGTATCCTAACAAACTTGTTGAGTTGGATAGGATAAAGGAGTAGAGATTGTTAGTGGGGGAGGAGATTGTCTCAAGGCTTACCCTCTACATGGAATTTGGAGACATTGTCAAACATAAAGAGATAGCATGGAGGCAAAGATCTAGGGCAACTTGTTGAAACATGGTTATAGAAATACAAGTTTTTTCCATAGAACAACAAATGCACACAGAAGAGCTAACCCATAGACAAGTTGAAAATTAGGGGAGAGATAGTGACAGAGCCAGAGGAGACAAACAATGAAATAGTTTCCTAGTATGAGAATCTCTACAAAGAGACAGAAAGGTTGAGGCCTCAATTAGAGATGAGAGACTGCCCCAAGAATGAAGAAGCAAATAACATCTTTTTGATGGCAAACTTTGAGGAGCACGAAATACTGGAGAGCATCAAAGCTTGTGCAGGAGACAAAGCCCCTGGCCCTGCTGGATTCTCCATGGACTTTTTAAAACACTTTTGGGAGATCATCAAGAGTGATTTAGTTACAGTTGTGCAAAACTTCCACGAGGAATGCTTCTTTGAAAAAAGTTTTAATGCGACTTTTGTGGCTATAATCCCCAAGAAGACTGAAGCAGTAGAGTTAAATGATTACAGACCTATCAGTTTGATTGGGGGAGTTCACAAGATTATTGCTAAGCTCTTGGCAGAAAGATTGAAGACGGTCATCCATAAACTGGTGGATAGACAACAGATGGCATTCCAAAAAGGAAGACAAATTATGGATGCCATTCTAATTGCAAATGAGTGTATGGAATCAAGACGAAGGAGTAAGCTACCGGGTATTCTATGCAAACTAGATATACAGAAAGCTTATGATCATATAAATTGGGGCTTTCTAATTCAGATGATGGAAATATAGGGTTCGGAGCTAGATGGATCAAATGGATTCAGCACTGTATTAGTACAGTAAAATGTTCAGTCTTGATAAATAGGAAACTAAATGGTTTTTTTCCTTCTCATAGAGGATTAAGGCAGGTTGACCCGTTATTACCATTCTTGTTTATTCTAGCAATGGAGGGCTTGAGTAGCTTACTGCCCACAACTAAAGTGAAGGGATAAATTAGAGGTTTTCAAATTGGTGATGTAAATAGTTTGGAGATCACTCATTTGCAATATGCAGACGATACCCTAGTTTTTTGCGATGTAGTGGAAGAACATATTTTGATTCTAAGGGCTATCTTTATTATCTTTGAAGTCGTGTCAGGTTTTCATATTAATTGGAAGAAATCTTCATATATCCCATAAATGAAATTGGGGAACTGGAAAGCTTGGCCACAAAGCTAGGAGGGACAGTGGGGAAAATCCCAACTATATATTTGGGTATGCCTTTAGAGAGCAAATAACAACTCCACAACAATATGGAACGGTTTACTGGAGAAATGTGAGAAGAAGTTGTCAAATTGGAAGAGTCAATACTTTTCTAGAGGAGGAAGACTCACCTTGGTGAACAGTGTATTAGATGCACTGCCAGCATACATGATATCTATCTTCTCAATACCAGCAAATGTGATAACAAGAATTGACAAAATCAGAAGAGATTTCTTTTGGCAAAGCATGAAGAAAGAGAAATTCCACCTAGTTAAATGGGAGGAACTGATAGTGGGAAAGGAAAGCAGGAGGGATTGGTATGAGAAACATGAAAGCACATATTCAGAGTCTAACGATGAAATGGTTGTGGAAACTTGGAACAAATGATAACATGTTTTGGAAGGAAGTCATTATTTCCAAGTATGGGATGGAAGATAACTGGACAACAAACATGGTCTCCATACCACAGTTTTAAGAGCGATCAGAAATTTATGGCCCTTGCTGAAGAGAAGAATTAACTACAAAGTAGGTAATGGACAAAAGATTTCTTTTTGGAATGATAACTAGATAGGTGCTGCACCATTACAACATTATGTGGATCTCACAAGGATGGAACCTAAACTTAAGGAGAAACTTGAACAATTGGGAAGCGGGAACAGTAGCAACTTTTTACACCATTATGGCCAGCTTCAACAATCTATTTGAAGAAAGGGATACCATAGTATGGAAGAAAGAAACAAACAATATTTTTTCTGCGAACTCAGCCTATAGAATATTGAATAGATAAAATCATAGGGAGGAAATCTGGCCATGGAAGATGATATGGAAGACCAAGATCCCATACAAAGTTAATTGCTTTGTATGGTTGCTGGATAAGGAATCAGTACTGACACGTGACAATTTGAACAAATGGAAATTTCAATTATGTTCAAGATGCTTCTTAAGTGGGAACAAGTGGAGACAATTAGCCATCTCTTCTTGCACTGCAAATGGACGGAGCAGCTTTGGAGGATGTTCATCATCTTGAGAAAAATAAATTGGGTAAAGACAAGGAGCATTAGAGGAGTCCTTAACAGTTGGAATGGTGATGGTAAGGAGGAGAGATGAAAAATTGTCCCAGCAACCATATGGTGGACTGTATGGAAAGAGAGAAATCTGAGGTGTTTTGATGACAAGCATAATGGACTTTAGAGCTCCAAGATGAATTGTCTAGCGTTATTTTGTGTTTGGTGTAAAGAGATCATTTTAGTCCAAGCAGAAGATATCTGGGATTTTTTAGATTATTTTAAGAAGTAGAGGTGATAGACGACAATATGACTCGACTGTAATACCTTTTAATGGGGACTACATATTTTGGATGTAGTTTACTTGTGAATATATAGATTAGTGTTAGCATCCTCAAAAAAAAAAAAAGGGTCACTTCATGAAATGTTGGGATATACTAAATCAAAACATCATGCTGGCCTTTAAGTGTTTCCATGAACACAAAATATTTGAAAGAAGTCTTAGTGCCACTTTCATAACTCTTATTCCAAAGAAAAAAGGAGCCAAATAGTTGAGGGATTTCGCACCAATAAGTTTGGTTGGTGTTATGACCAATTATTTGCCAAATTATTGATAGAAATATTGAGAGTTATGATAACCAAGTTGATTGATTCGTAACAAATGACATCCATCAAAGGTAAACGTGGATGCAATGCTAATAACTAATGAAGTTGTCAACTCTCGACCAACTAGAAAAAAATCCGGAGTCATGTATAAGCGAGACATGAAGAAGGCATATGCCCATGTTAAATGGGAGTACTTATGGATTTTATGAGAAGAATAGGTTTTAGTCAAAATTGGATAGAATGGGTCAAACACTGCAGATTGATTTGGATATTTTTAGTGCTTATCAATGGATCACTAACGTTATTTGTCAGTACACAAAAGGGTTTAAGTCAAAGAGGTCCTTTGTCACCTTTTCTCTACTTAATAACTATGGAGTGTCTTGATAGCATGTTCAAAACATCAAACATAAATGGGTATCTTAGAGGATTTGATGTGGCCAGAATTGGACAAAAGAGCCCAAAGATAACTCACTTGTAATATGTGGATGATATTCGTATACTATGTGATGTAGAGGATCAAGTCAAGACCTTGAGGATGGTTTTTGTACTTTTTGAAGGGATTTTTGGGTTTCATTAATTGGAGGAAAAGTTTCCTGTTAATGAAATGCAAAACATGGAGGTTTTGAATGCACTCCTAGGTGGGGAATCGGGTAATCTACCCACCATATTTCAAGTGATGAAATGGGGAGAAAATTAACAATCAACTGAAATATGAAGTAGTGTAATTGAAAGGTGTGAAAAGAAATTTGCTAAATGGGAGACTCAATATCCCTCCAAGGGAGGCAAACTAACTCTCGTCAACTGAATCCTTTATTTACTCCCAACCTACATGATGTTTGTTTTCCCATTCCGACAGGGGTTATCATGAAATGGACAAGGTGAGGAGGATATTTCTCTTGCAAGAAACAATAAATGAAGAAATATAATTTTTTCAAATGGTAAGCAATGACATATGGTATAAGTCAAGGGGATGAGAATCAAGAACTTAAAATTCCAAAGCAAGGCCCTTCGGATGGGTTATGAAAGTACAGTTATTAGAGCCACGCTCGATGGGGGATGTTATTAATGCTAAGCTAAGTATGATAAGGAAGACCACTCGATGACTAAAGAAATAACGACACCCTATGAAATTTGTTTATGGAATTCTATCAGAACGCTATCAAGTAAATTGAAAACCAACATTATGATTGGATTGGTAAATAGGGCCAGAACTCGAGTAAATTGAAAATAACATTACGATTGGATTGGTAAATGCAGCTAGAACTGATTTTTAGAAATTTGAATGGCATGAGGCAGGAAGACTGGAAAAAATTGTTCCTAGATATTTATGCATTAGTCTCTCACCAACAAAAGACTATTGCACATTTTGGGATACCCCCTGGATGGAGCTTCAACTTTAGAAGACAATTAAATGACTGAGAGATCCAAAGAATAACAAATTTCTTCAGTATCATAAAAGAATTCAATGGACTAGAGGTAGGTCAAGAAATCTTAAAGTGGAAAGGTAGTAAGAAGGGTTTGTGCAAAGTAAGCACTGGTTACATGTGGACGAATCGGACACTGTGCATATACAACTACACGACACAAAGTCGCCTGCTTTATCTAGCTGCTAGTCAAGGAAGCGACTCTCACCCACGACAATCTGACGAGGAGAGGGATACCACTTTGTCCTAGGTTCTTTTTTGGGAAAATGGTGAGACAGTTAACTATCTATTTCTTCATTGCAAAGTTACTGAAAACTACAGAAGGTTTTCTTAAATCTCAAAGGCATCTCATGGACTATGCCTGGAAAGAATACTAAAGTAATCTATAGCTGAGAGAAAGCTGGTGTGCAAGCAAAAAACAAAGATAGAAGGAGAATTGCCCCTACTAGTTGGTTTAGTAACATTTTTAATTTTTTTAGAAGGTAACAGTCTTATATTATATTCCAAAAAATAAAACCTGCCACAACTTGTTACAGATTTACTAATTACAAATGATTATCTGGAGGATCTTCAATCCTAAATAAACAAAACTTACAAGGTGCCTAAAGCATTCATTTCTGATTCTAGATCTTCCATAAACTCCTGTTTACACCAAAAATGGAATAAAACCAAGCAATTCATCTTTATCTTCTGGATGCTGTTAGTTTTGTTCTGGAAGCATCTGATCTTCCTGTCTTTCAACACAGACCAGCAGATAAAGGTTGGGATGATCTTTCATCTTTATTTGTGACCAGAAATGTAGGCAAAGCTACTCCATATCTTCTGGGCCTGGACAATATTTCTTCGCATCACCCAAAGAAGGTCCTTTGAATTGATGAAAATGCTCCACAAAATATTAGTGATCCTACAGTGAAGAAAGAGGTGGTTGACTGTTTCATCCTCTTTTCCTCACAAGAAACACCTAGGACTCAATTGGATACCCCTTTTCATGAGGTTCTCCTGAGTCAAGACAGCCTGCTTCACTAGTAGCCAAGTGAAGCAGGACACTTTAGGAGGTATTTTAAATTTCCAGATAAGATTCCATGGCCGGCCAGCCAGTAACCTGATGGGTGAAAGAGTTAAACTTTTTGTAAGCTTCCTTCACTCTAAAATTTCCGTTGCAGTTATGATTCCAAATCAATCTATCTTGGTGGGTGGAGGTTCCTTTGAATTGTTCAAGGATTAGAAAGAAATCTACTAGCCTTTTGATCTCCCAATCGTTTAAAGGTCTTCTAAAACTCAAATTCCATCCCTGATTTGACCAAACTTCTGCTATAGTGTCTTATCGTTGTTGGTTCAGAATGTAGATATCTCGTAAGAGGGTTTTTAAGGAGCCTTGTTCTAAATAGTTCTACTCCCATAAGAAGACCTTCCTGCCATTTCCTACTCTAATGCTGCAATTTTCTCTTAATTTTGGCTAAAGGTTTCCGATGGCCCTCCAGATGCTAGTTCCATAAGTACTAGTGACCATTTTGGTAGACCAATTATCCCCCATTTAATACTTCTGCTTAATAAGTTCTTTCCATAGTGATTGTTCACTAGATGCTAGTCTCCTTAGCCATTTCATCATAAGGCTTTGGTTTTGCATCTTCAAATTTCTTACCCCAAGCCCTCCTTTCTATTTGCTCCCAATCAATTCATCCTACTTAATTGAGTGGAATTTTTTAGTGTCACTATTTCCTTCCCATAGGAAACTCCTTCTTATTGCATCAAGTTTGTCAATGAACCCATCTGTGATAGGAAAGATAGACATCATGTAGGTAGGCATGGAGTCGAGAACACTATTGATGAGAGTGAGTCTCCCGCCAAGGGAGAGATATTGACTCTTCCAGTTGACCAATTTTTTTCACACTTCTCAACCACCTCATTCCAGATTCCTGAGGACTTGCTTTTTGCTCCTAGTGGCATGCCCAAATATACAGTTGATAATTCACAAGTCCTTCCCCCAAGTGTACCAACCAGAGAGATTAGATTGGTGACGTCATTCGCTTGGTATAGAAAGCTTTTTCCCCAATTGATATGTAGTCTTGATATGGCTTCAAATAGCACAAATAGAACTATGAGAACCATCCGTTGATTTCTGTTGGCATCACAGAAAAGCAGAGTATCATATTCATATTGTAAGTGTGTGATCTCCATGTCACAACCCACTCTATTTGATACTCTGATGCCCTTCAACCATAGTTTCTCTTGAGCAATCTTCAACATATCATATCATTGAGTCCCTCCATAACTATAATGAATAAGAAAGGAGATAGGGGATCTCCCTGTCTTAATCCTCTCTGTGAAGAGAAGAAACCAATAGGAGATCCATTGAATGAGAACAAAATATTTCATAGTACTAATACAAAACTTTATCCATCTCATCCATCTACCACCAAAACCTCTTTTGGATAACGTCTCCAGCAAAAAATTCCAGTTAAGATGGTCATATGCTTTCTGAATGTCCAGCTTGCATAAAATGGCTGGCACCTTGCTTCAAATCCTAGAATCCATACATTCATTAGCCATCAAAATAGCATTCATGATCTGTCTTCCTTTAATGAGAGCAAGTTGTTGTGTGTCCACTAGCTTATGCATAACTATTTTGAGCCTCAGTTAACACCTTGGAGATTATTTTATACACACCACCAATTAAGCTAATGAGCTAAAATCTGTGAGTTTCTTTGCACCCATCTTTTTGGGAATTAACGCTATGTAAGTGGAGTTGAATCTTTTCTCAAAGAAACATCTCTCCTGGAAATTTTTTACTGCAACAATGACCTTCTTCCCGAACAACCTCCCAACAGTGGGTACAGAAGGCCATGGTGTAACTATCAGGACCCGGAGCTTTGTCTCCAGCACAAAGCTTTATAGACTTCCATATCTCTTGGTTCTTAAATCCCCCCTGTAGCATCCTTTTGTCTTCTTAAGAAATTTGTGCCCTTCTCTGCAGCCACCAGAGGGTCTTCATGTCTCAGTTTTAGAATATAACTTTGGGTAGAAGTCTATGATTTCTTGTTTTAATAACTCTGGATCTTTGGTTGCTTCACCATCCACATTTAATTCATCAATGTTATTGTATCTCCGGTAAGAGTAAGCAATTTTGTGAAAGAACTTTGTGTTCTTATCTCCCGCTTCAACCAATTAACCCTCGATCTTTGTTGCCAAAATATCTCCTCAAATTTTGCTAAATTTTCAAACTCCATAAGGAGATCAACCTTCAGTTGAAACTCATCTTCATGAAGAGCTCTTTGATCTTCCACTTCTTCCAATTCTGCAATTTGATTAAGAACACTCTGTTTCTGAGAGGCTAAGTTTCCTTTGGATGTTTTACTCCATTTCCTCAATATATCCTTAAAGAGATTTAAGTTCGAAAGCTAGGATAAACACTGGCATCCCTTCACATACTATATAGCTCCACCATTCCTTTACTCTATCCAGGAAACCCTCTGTGTGTAGCAACCAATTTTCAAATTTGGACCTCATAGGTTTCCATTCCCACTTTGAAGCATTATGGGATTATGGTCAGAGGTAACCTTGTGCAATAATGTTTGGTTGATATTTCTGAATATTTCATCCCATTCATTAGACAAGAGAAATCTATCTATGTTGGATGATGTGTCATGCCTGTCCCCTTTCCTCCAAGTATACTTGCCCCCTACTAGATGGGGATCTAACAATACCATGTCCTTTATAAAGTCAGATAGATCTGTCAGTTTTCTAGATATTTTTGTGCAATTCTTTTTTTCAGATAAATCGATGTGTTAACATCTCCGCAAACCACACACGGGTCATCAAATAAACCTCTAGCAGAGCCAACTTCCCACCGATCTTCCTCTCTTTCTTACCTACTATTTGGAGCATAAATGCCTATGAGAAACCAAATTAAGTCTTGGTTTATCCCAGTGAGCTTAAATGTAATAGAGTGAGCTCCTAGGCTGCTAATTTCGCCTGACCACACTCTTTCATCCAGCATAATTAAAATACCACCTCTGGTTCCATTGGCTTCCAGTTGGCAATATTTAACCCATCTGTTGGCCCATGAATCTTTCACGAAGCTCTCAATCTCTCCCTCAATTTTCGTCTCTTGAAAGCAATAAATGTCAGCTTTCTAGATATGAATTAAGTTCTTGAATATACACCTTTTGTTCGCCTGGTTCAAACCCCTCACATTCCATGATATGATGTTGACTATCATTGATCACCTGACATAGTTTATCCCCCCTTACTTCTTGTTCCCTTGCTTCTAAAGATGCTACCACATTACAAGATCTTTAGTTCTTTTGCCCCTTTGACTATTGAAGTCACTTTAGCAATTTCCTTCCCCTTATAACTGTTGATCTGCCTCATACTATCTTCATAAATAAGGGGATGAAGGTACACGAAGATAATTCTTACCGGCGCCTCTACCCATATTTGTACCTTGAAGGTCAACCCTTCGTGTACCAGTTCTACAAAACTCAGATTATTGTCTCCATCTCCTCTTATCTTAAATCTCTCACCCATTTAAGATGATTTCGCAACTCAGTTTCTCTTTTCAGTTTGAATCCAACCACCACATAAGTTTCCGATCTCAAGGAAAACTTTTTGGGACCAAAGTTGAAAGTGTATGCCCACTACCCTAATCCATACTTGGTTCAACCTTTCAGGTGTGGCGGTTGAGGTCGGCGACCTTCATTCCAGAGAAAGTTTATGAGATATCCAGAACCATTCCCCACTGATAGTATGGTCTGTAGCGGTTTTATTTGGGAACTCAAAGAGAAATCAGTTATGACCCAGCTCATATATGTTGATGGCCTGATAATGTTTCCATGAGCTCACAACCCACCGACGAACATCCGACAGAGTGACATTGGGAATCTTCTCCGGGAGACTTCCCACCACACTTTTTCTAGAAGTTCGTTTTGACTCTTTGTTGTGGTCTCAGAGATAATAATCGAGTTTCCTTTTTGTTGAATCTTTGCAGCATTTATTTCTCTTGTTGTCCATTTATTATTCCAGACAGAATCAAAATTCAATAAACCCTCCTCTGTTTCCTGTGAACAACCGTAGATATCTTTTGGGCCTTTGCATTAATGAATCTGGTTATTTTAGTTGATATGTCCATCCAACTGGAATTTAAAGACCACTTTGGAATAAAGATGACAGCTCTCCTCTTCCCCTGTGTTTCTATGATGCTAATATACCTTCCATCTTTATTGAAATTCTTGAGCAGAAAAATTCTGTGGAGTGATCCCATATCTTCCATCTACGAACAGAGTTGCCTTGGCCCTTCGAAGCTTCCGTAAGGGCATAGAAAAGCCACTCCATTGTCTTCTTGCTCACGTATTCCTGTCACCCTATTTCGCCCTCTCTCTGCCCAGTCGTACCAAGTTTCTGCTTTGGAGACTACCCTTGTGATGTCGTAGAATTTGAAACCCACCGCGAAGTAGATGGTATCATCTGCCATGGTGGATGTTTTGAAATAAAGGGAGAAAGAAGAAAGGATTTGGAAGAAGTCCGGCAATAGAAGATCGCCGGAGAGGGGGCTTTCCCAGAAGGGTTCTCTAAAAATTTGTCATGGTAACCGTGCCTGGAAGCATTTTAAAGAGTTTGGCGTAAATTTGTTATCAATCAAGTAATATTTATTTTGTTGATTTTTATTTTTGAAACGAAAAATAACTGATTTTTTCTTTTGCTCTTCTTTTTCTTTTCTTTATGGTAGTTTCTTTTGTTTCTAAGTTAACTATGTGAACGGTGGAGGGGTGAGGATCGAATTGGTTCATAATAAAAAATGTTACTTAGGTCAATATTTGAATATCAAACTACTTTTGAAGTCCCAATATTTTAGTTAGTTGCAAGGGCAATTTAGGTTTAAAAAATGTGTATATTGCTAATCTATTACATGTGTAGTTTAGCAAGACCCATATATTTTCCCATGTTTATGATTTGAAGAAATTTTAGATCTATCTAGATAACTACCTCCCATCTAATGGTAGGTCTACCTCGTCTCTTTTTAATATCCATCGATCAGAATATCTCAAGATTGATGCGGGACATGATCAAATCTTCTCAAGTGACATTCTATTATTTCATCATCAACGTGTGTTATTTGCACCTTTTCTGGAAACCTTGGTCATTTTTAATCTTGTATAATCTTTGTATGACCACACATTTGTCTTATCATACCACATCTCTGTGACACTCATCCAGTTGATGTATTTGGCTTTAGTTGCCCAACATTTTGTGACACTCATCCAGTTAAAGTATTTGGCTTTAGTTGCCCAACATTTACTCGTATATAATTGTTGGATTGTAGCTAATATAGAGCTTATCTTTCACTTTGCTAGACATCTTGGCAGCACTTCTCTATTTAAACCATTTGATTTTGATTTTTTCATGACAATTGAGAAATCCTCGAGTGTCGGTGGTGCACACTTGAAACTCGATAGCTGATGGACCCACCCATGTACCCTTTTCCATTCAATTAGCAGGCCTTTGTTTGCGGCAGGATTTGATTTTCCTGACCCCCACATTATGAGTTGCGCTCTTACTATTAGACCAAAACCCTAGGGGCAATTTTATCTGGAACAAAGAGCTTAGATATCTAAGAGCTGTTTGCATTTATGCGCCACAATTCCGTCTACTTTCACCTCAACATCACTTTTCTCATCTTGACTAAACTGGCAGTACATGTATTCAATCTTACTTTTACTTATTCTAAAATCAATAATATGATATTTATTTTTTAGAGTCATCTCTTCAAAGATTATGCCCATTGGCAAAGAAACATATGCCTTAGAGCCTTGGTGGCTTCGCTGATATGCCCCCTAAGCAAAACATGTATGTGGTTTGTTTTTCAACTGGTTTAGGGTTTAAACCTTTTAGGTAAGCCGTTGACAACATTTGTTTAATAGATACTTTTTACATAGATCAGATTTTAGCTTTAGGAGGCTCTTCTTTAATTATTCACTAGTAAATGAGTTGTACATCAATTGCAAAAATGTTGAAGGAGTTTATTCTTACATAGTTTTGTTATACAAATTATCATTGCCCAGTTTTGTTATTTTTCAAATAGTTCGGGTTGCTGTCTATCCTTTAAGTTATGTCCTGTATTTTATTCTTTTGCTCATATTGAGTTTTGTAGACAAATATAATATATTACAGAGGGATATTGCATGCATTACAAACCATCAGTAGGGATGAAGGGATAGCCGGCCTGTATAAAGGAATGGGTGCTACTCTATTGGTATCTCTTCCTGTCCTTAAGATTCTCCCTGCGCTGAATAGTGTTTTCTGATTTATTATGCTGAATGAATATCTCAATCTCATGAAGGGGGTAGGCCCGAATCTGGCAATCAACTTTTCTGTTTATGACACTGTGAGATAATACTGGCAGTCTCATAGGTAATATTTGATAAGAGTGGTACTGTCTGTTCTCAAGTTTTTTCCTTTGTGTATTAACCTCTAGATAGAATTATATTAACACACTTCTTGAAATCAGACCAGATGATTCAACTGTCTTGGTTAGCCTTGCTTGTGGAAGTGTTTCAGGTGTTGCGTCATCAACAGGTTAGTAATCTGATGTAACATGAAACGTGGTTAGAAATTTTGAGCTTCCAATTATGTTTTGATTTCTCTACAGGGAAATAGTGATGAGGAAAAGTATTGTCTTAACTATGTTTCTTGAATTTTGTCTAATATCCCCAAGCTTGTGGGTGTTGATCACCGCATTCTGTTAATGTGTTGTGTTGGGTTTTATTTGTCCTGATTTCTTACCATAAATAGGTTTTCCTTTTAGGAAAAGGTTTTGGATTGACTAATCGTTTTTCTAGTAGGAAAAGGTTTAGGACTCTATAAATAGAGACATGTTCCTTCTAACTTTATCAGCATTCACAATGTAGTCTTAAGGGCTTTGAGAGTTTTTGGTTAGAGGGAGAAATTGTGGGTCACAAGCTTGATACGTTATCACTTGTGTGAACCTCCCATGTATTCTGAGTGAATTTGGTTGAGGTTGTTTCCCTCTGTATTTTGTACTGTCATATTTATAGTGGATTGCTCAACTCCTTTGTGGACGTAGGTCGATTGACCGAACCAAGGTAAATCTTTGTGTCTTTTGGTATATTTCTCGTTGTCCTCTTACTCGTGGTCTTTCGAGGTTTGCTTTGCTAGCTTCCGCGTTTACACCTGCTGATTTTCGGTCCTAACAACTGATATCAGAGCCAGATTCAATGACGGAGTCAGGTACAGTGGTTCGATAATCGAAGATTGAACCAGGTTAGAAAGAGGTGTTCATCTTGACGGGTGTAGTTCTAGCCGCACCCTTTTTGACAGTAATGAAGATTTTGTTGGAGAAATTGTTTCAGAGAGGTTCTCTGTGTTGAGACATAAATTTTGCAAAGGAGATTATGGAGCAGAGAAGCAAGTTGTTGAAGATTAAGTCAAGAAGGTGGACAAATTTATTTTGTTAGAAATTCAGGCCAAGGGGGAGATTTGTTGGGTTTTATTTGTCCTGATTTCTTACCATAAATAGATTTTCCTTTTAGGAAAAGGTTTGGATTGACTAATCATTTTTCTAGTAGGAAAAGGTTTAGGACTCTATAAATAGACATGTTCCTTCTAACTTAATCAGCATTCACAATGTAGTCTTAAGGGCTTTGAGAGTTTTTGGTTAGAGGGAGAAATTGTGGGTCACAAGCTTTATTTATTATCACTTGTGTGAACCTCCCATGTATTCTGGGTGAATTTGGTTGAGGTTGTTTCCCTCTGTATTTTGTACTCTCATATTTATAGTGGATTGCTCATCTGCTTTGTCGACGTAGGTCGATTGACCGAACCACGTTAAATCTTTGTGTCTTTTGGTATATTTCTCGTTGTCTTCTTACTCTTGGTCTTTCGAGGTTCGCTTTGCTAGCTTCCGCATTTACACCTGCTTATTTCAGACCAGATGATTCGACTGTCTTGGTCAGCCTTGCTTGTGGAAGTCTTTCAGGTGTTGCGTCATCAAAAGGTTACTAATCTAATGTAACATGAAACGTGGTAGAAATTTTGAGCTTCCAATTATGTTTTGATTTCTCTACAGGGAAATAGTGATGAGGAAAAGTATTGTCTTAACTATATTTCTTGAATTTTGTCTAATATCCCCCAGCTTGTGGGTGTTGATCACCACATTCTTTTAATGTGTTGTTGCCTCTGAATTTTTTTATCTCAATGTCTGGTTACTACACGGAGACATATCTATACTGCCAAAGCTTTCAATTTCTACATGCTTCCTATTCCATGTGTTGGGGCAGAAGAAAACACTTGTTTATCTCCCTCTGGGCTATTTCTCCTGGCAGTCTGGCACCTTATAAGAAACTTTTCTATACTATGCTTCTCTTTGATACATGTGTTGTGTTGGCTCTCCATATTAAATGGAATATTTAATTGTGATTCTATATTCTTCACAAAATAGATGAAGATATAGAAAAGCTGACATTGTGGTCAACAAGTTGTTTCTCCAGCTCAAAATTGGTGGGGCACTAACTTTGTTCTACATATACAGTATTAGGCCTTACCCTTAACTAGTATACTCTTACACAATATTTCAGGTATTTGAATGTAGATGTCGATGCATGGAGCTGTCTCATGGCTTTTGATGCAAAGAGGTTAGGCTGCTGGCTTCTCACTAAGTTTCTAACTGGACCGACTCTTAGAGCCTGAGATTGAGCACTTTTATCTGGCATTTGAATTTAGTAAGAGAGTTCACTCCTAAAAAATAATTTGCTTCCTTGTCTTTCTCGACACTAACTTATTGTTTCTGGCTCGAAATGTCAGATATAGTATTCCTCTCATTCATTAAATTGATAATTTGCATCTTCAAACATGCAGTTGGCTCCACCATGGTGGATCTTTGCACGGGAGCCATATGTATTTGCAGTAATCAAAGTGTGAGAGGCTTCCTCATTGAGGTATGCTTGTCAATTAGGCTTGAAATGTTCTGTTTCAAAAATCAATTGTAGGACCGGTCTAGAACTACATCTGTTTATGCTGGTCTTTGTGTGTAAAATATGGACAATTCCGTGTATTTCGCAGAAACCCTAAAAAAAGATAGGGACAACAGAGAAATAACATGAATGCGCTGGGCAACTGAATCAATGTCAATTGCACAAACTAAATAACAAGTTAACAAAGTGAGAGGAGAAAACATATAAGAAGTTCATGATCGCAGAGAAATAACATGAATACACTGAGCAACTGAATCAATGTCAATGGCACCAACTAAATAACAAGTTAACAAAGTGAGGAGAAAACCTATAAGAAGTTCATGATTGCATCCATTCCATCCCATTGCATATCTGAAGTCCCAATTATGCATCTGTTGGTATAGAATAGGAGGCTTCGGCATTGTGGAGCATGCTTTTTTATTAAAATCTTACCAGATTAGATGCATTATCCCAGTATTATGTTATTCCTTCCTAAAGAATAGAAACTTATATTGACAAATAGTGATATGAAATTGGGATATAAAAATAGTTTATGTAGTCCCAGTTGGTTTTATGTTATTCCATTGAACAAGCACCCGTGATTTAAAAGGAAAAAGTGGTACAAAACTATCCTGAGGCGATTGGTAAAAAACAAGGAACAAAAAAAAGAACACATACTATAGCTGTAGAAGAGCTAGCAGAATAGAAGGAATAGGAGAAAGATCAAAGTGGGAAAGATGATCAGAAGAACAAGAAGAAAAGAAATTAGACAGACAGAAGTTGAACAATAACAGGATGAGGACGCAAGAGAAGAAATTAAAACTTAAAAATTGATGGAATTTTTAATCATCAAGAAAGAAGATGAGAAACCTTCCTGGAGCAAAGTGAAAAGGCATTTAGGACCTATTTTCTCTCCACCTTTTCTTGCATTGTAGCAGCATACAGTTATACTGCGTCTCCATCTGTGTATGCAGATAGTAATCTAGACTCCTTCTATTTTTTTTCCATTGTTTTTCTCGAGTACAACCGAAATCCAGACAGGAGCTCTCATGTGATGCCTCTAAAACTTGCGCCACTATGGCGAGCACTTCTTTTAGAGTCGCATCACTTTGCTCTACCAAGGCACCATACCTACACCTCATGGTGGCTCTCCTACTTGATGAGTTAACACTAACTAGCACATGTTTTGTCTTCTAATTTATTTTGATGTCTAATGGATGGGCAATCACTTTCAGTGTTCCCATTTTGATATTATTGATTGTCGTAAGTGATCAATTGCTTTTCAATTCATTACTTAAATGAAAGAGTTGGTTTTGGTTCTTGTGGAATCAAACTAAATGGAAGATGAATTAATATGAATATTTGGTAGGAAGATAATTAGTACAAAATACAAGTCAAAGATTGTATCTTGGTAGGTGAAAGTTAGGCAAACCATAAAATGGTTTACTATCTTAACCTTGACAATTTTTACACATAGTGATGTCATGGATGACATCAATAGGATGAATTTATTCCTATAAATAGGTAGCTCTTAATTCATTTTCAAATCATCCTTTCACTTGCCTTCTCACCTTCTAAGGCATTGTGTTCTCTCTCTTGTAGTATTTCACTTATATTCTTTGTATAGTGAAATAAATATTGGTGCAGTTGTTCTTTGGTGGACGTAGGATCATTTTGATCCGAACCACGTTAAATATTGTTGTTCTTCCTTGTTCTTTAGTTTCACGTTTCCGCTAACAATTGGTATCAGAGCAAGGTTCTGTCTGAGTATGCTCTGTGGTTGCAGCACAGTCTGAACTTCCACATCAGAAAAGGATTACTTTGGTTTTCTATAGTTCCAAATACATTGTAGTAGAAAAGGAAGAACAAGTAAAAAAAAAAAGAGTTCCTTGAAGTTTGAAATTGATAGATTTAGTGGGCGCAACAACTTCAATATCTGGAAAATCCAGATGATAGCGTTACTGCGGAGGGAAGGTTCAATCCATGCTATTGACGGAAAGTACCCCGATAAGATATCGGATTCCGACAAAGAAAAGATTGAAGGAGATGCATTGAGTGCAATCCAACTGTCCCTTGCACCTAACGTACTTTGTGAAGTGAGTACAAGTACCGAAGAGACGGCCAAAGAGTTATGGGAAAAGCTGGAAGGGCTTTACCAGGACCAGTCAGTGACAACAAGGATGTTGTTACAACGGCGTCTTCATACATTTAAGATGGATTCAGGTACTTTGTTGCAAGACCATCTAGATGCGTTCAATAAACTTGTGATGGACTTACAAACTGCTGGAATTAAAAAGGACGAGGAGACACTTGCATGTTCTTTACTATTTTCATTGACTTCAAAATATCGTGATATTGAGAATTCAATGATGTATAGCAAACAACCTATTAAACTTGAGCAAGTGCGGCAAGCACTAAACTCTTGTGATGTGCGGATGCATTTTGAAGGAGACAAAAGTGACGAAGCTAGTGGACTCTTTGTAAGAGGTCGTACTAGCCAAAAGGGAAGGAGCAAATCGAAGTACAGATCAAAGTCTCGTGTGAACAAAAAGAATGCGGAGTGTTGGGGCTGTCACAAGAAGGGGCACTTTGAACGAGATTGCCCTATGTCGAAGTCCAAAGAAAAGGCGAGTGCATCCATTGTTGAGAAAGTACATGATAATGATGATGATTATGTACTAACAACATCATGCAATAATGGAGTCTATGACAACAAATGGATCTTAGACTCTGGTTGTACTCTGCATATGACATTCCGAAAAGATTGGTTCAGCAGCTATGAAACAAGCAGAGGAACTGTATTAATGGGCAATAATGCAACTTGTAAAATAGTTGGCATTGGTTCAGTTCATGTTCGCTGCCATGATGGAATCATGAGGACTATTACAGAAGTCCGTCATGTTCCTGATCTAAAGAAGAATTTGATCTCCCTGGGTACTTTAGATAAACAAGGCTATAAGTACATGAGTGAAGGAGGAACTATGAAAGTGACTAAAGGGTCTTTAGTCATGTTGAAGGCCAAGCTGGAGGATGGCCTCTACACACTTGCGGGAAGCACCATTATTGGCTCTGTAAATGCATCTACAGTGCAGTTATCTAATGATGACAAGGCAAAATTATGGCACATGAGACTAGGCCATATGAGCGCACGAGGATTGGAGATGTTGAGCAACCGCAACCTTTTGAATGGTGAGAAGATCAGCACACTTGAATTTTGTGAGCACTGCGTCTTAGGGAAGCAGAAAAAGGTCAGCTTCAGCACTGGCAAGCACAAGACGGGAGGGGTGCTAGACTACATCCATTCAGATTTATGGGGTCCCTCTAAGCTTCCATCAAAGGGAGGAAAGAGGTATCTTCTCACATTCATTGATGATTTTTCACGAAAGGTTTGGGTGCGTTTCCTGAAGACAAAAGGTGATGCTTTTGAAGCATTTAAAGAGTGGAAGATTTTGGTTGAAAATCAAATTGAGAGGAAAATCAAGTATCTTCGCACGGACAATGGCTTGGAGTTTTGCAGTGAAGAGTTCAATGATTTCTGCAAGGTTCATGGGATCGCAAGGCATAAGACGGTCAGGCACACACCACAGCAGAATGGAGTTGCCGAGAGAATGAACAGAACTCTTCTTGAGAAGGCTCGTTGTATGCTCTTACAAGCTAAGATGTCCAAAGTATTTTGGGCTGAAGCAGTTCATACTGCTTCTCATATTGTCAATCGGTCTCCAGCATCAGCGATTGACTTTAAGACTCCGAATGAGGTCTGGTCAGGTGAACCCTCTAACTATTCATACTTGCGAATATTTGGGTGTCCAACTTATTATCATGTTAATGAAGGTAAGCTTGAACCAAGGGCTAAAAAGGCCATATTCGTAGGGTATGTTGATGGAGTAAAAGGGTACAAACTATGGTGTTTGTCTTTACTCAAATTTGTAGTTAGTAGAGATGTTACCTTTGATGAATCCTCTATACTTGATCCTCGTAAAGTTTCTATGGAGTTATCTAGAAACGAGAACAACGAGCAGGTGGAGCTACCGGTGGAGCTTACCAAGAAACGGGATCAAGAGACTCAAAGTGATGAGTCAAAAGATGCAGAAGAACTTGCTTCCAATGAACCATACACAATTGCGAAGGGAAGGGACAAAAGGCGGATACGGAAACCGGAACGTCTTATAGAGCAAGAAAATCTGATTGCACAAGCGTTCGTAGCTGCAGAAGAAGAGATTAAGGATCTCGAGCCCTCTTCGTATATTGAAGCAACTTCTTGCAAAGATGCTGCACAATGGCAGTTGGCCATGATGGAAGAGATGGAGTCTCTTCACAGAAATGAGACATGGGTCTTAGTTAAAAGGCCAAAGGGGATGAGGACAGTTGGATGCAAATGGGTCTACAAAAAGAAAGAAGGTATTCCAGAAGTGGAAGCTGCTAGGTTCAAGGCGAGATTGGTTGCAAAGGGTTTCAGTCAGAAGGAGGGAATTGACTACAATGAGATCTTTTCTCCAGTCGTGAAACATAGCTCAATTCGCGTGCTGCTAGCATTGGTTGCACAATTTGATTTAGAGCTTCAACAGCTTGATGTCAAAACTGCTTTTTTACATGGTGATCTAGAAGAGACAATCTATATGGATCAGCCTGAAGGTTTCCTAGCTGAAGGAAAAGAAGACCATGTATGCCAACTGAAGAAGTCTTTGTATGGTTTGAAGCAATCCCCTAGACAGTGGTACAAGAGGTTTGATGCATTCATGACTACACATGGATTTTCGAGGAGTGCATTTGATAGTTGTGTGTATCACAAGAAGATGTCTGGTAACTCTATGATTTATCTTTTGTTGTATGTTGATGATATGCTTATTGCTGCTAACAACATCACAGAGATAAATATTTTGAAGAAACTGTTGAGCAAGGAATTTGACATGAAGGATCTAGGAGTTGCAAAGAAAATCCTTGGAATGGAAATTTCAAGAGAAAATGGTGTTGTACATCTTTCTCAGAAGAGGTACATCCGAAAAGTTCTTGAAAGATTCAATATGGATATGAGCAAGCCTGTAAGTACACCTTTAGCTTCTCATTTCAAGCTTTCAGAGTTACAAATGCCTCAATCTATGGATGAGGTGGAGCATATGTCAAAGGTTCCTTATGCGAGTGCAGTTGGTAGCATTATGTATGCTATGGTATGCACACGTCCAGATATTGCCCAATCTGTAAGTGTAGTAAGCAAGTACATGGCAAATCCAGGAAAAAGGCATTGGGAAGCTGTCAAGTGGATATTGAGATATCTCAAAGGAGCTCCTGATGTTGGCCTAACCTTTCGGAAAAGTGAAGGTATTTCAATTCTCGGTTATGTTGATTCTGACTATGCAGGGGATCTTGATCGAAGGAGGTCCACAACTGGATACATCTTTACTCTCGTTGGCAGTGCCGTTAGTTGGAAATCGACTTTACAGTCGATTGTCGCTTTGTCTACAACAGAGGCAGAATATATGGCAGCAACGGAGGCAGTGAAAGAAGCTATCTGGTTGAAAGGTTTGGTGGCAGAATTGAGTTCAGCTCAGCTTAAATCAATTCTAAAATGTGATAGTCAAAGTGCTATTCATTTGATTAAAAATCAAAGATTTCATGAGCGCACCAAACACATTGATGTCAGATTTCATTTTATTCGAGATGTCGTAGAAAAGGGAGCTATCAAGGTTGAGAAGGTTATCACAGACGATAACGCTGCAGACATGTTGACCAAAATAGTCCCGCTTGCCAAGTTTGCACACTGCAAGGACTTGGCGGGAGTATGATGCAACTCTAAGAGAACAACTGCTAGGTGGAGCTGGTATGTTCAACAAAGGTTTGATTCTTCTTGTTTCTTACAATGGGATTGCCCAGTAAGCTTAGAAGTTTTGGCCGGAGTTGTTTATACGCATGCTTGGAACACAAACCAAGGTGGAGATTGAAAGAGTTGGTTTTGGTTCTTGTGGAATCAAACTAAATGGAAGATGAATTAATATGAATATTTGGTAGGAAGATAATTAGTACAAAATACAAGTCAAAGATTGTATCTTGGTAGGTGAAAGTTAGGCAAACCATAAAATGGTTTGCTATCTTAACCTTGACAATTTTGACACATAGTGATGTCATGGATGACATCAATAGGATGAATTTATTCCTATAAATAGGTAGCTCTTAATTCATTTTCAAATCATCCTTTCACTTGCCTTCTCACCTTCTAAGGCATTGTGTTCTCTCTCTTGTAGTATTTCACTTATATTCTTTGTATAGTGAAATAAATATTGGTGCAGTTGTTCTTTGGTGGACGTAGGATCATTTTGATCCGAACCACGTTAAATATTGTTGTTATTCCTTGTTCTTTAGTTTCACGTTTCCGCTAACATTAAACGTGGTCGATGTTTTTAGCATTTTCATCTCTATGTCATGGATGCTTTTGCAGTAACATTTCCTTTGGATCTTGTGAGGCGCCGAATACAATTGGAAGGAGCAGGTGGTCGGGCCCATGTTTATAAGACTGGTTTGTTTGGTACATTCAGTCATATTATCCGGACAGAGGGCCTACGTGGTTTATACAGAGGAATTTTGCCTGAATATTACAAGGTTGTGCCTAGTATTGGTATTGTCTTTATGACGTATAAGAAAATGAAGCAGCTTCTCTCAGATATTGACTGATGCATTGGCGCTTGACATACTTGGAGAGTAAAACTAACAAATACAAGGTGCTGCAGTATTATATACCAGGAGAATCTGGAATTCTTTGGAAATATCTGCTTGTCGATGTAAATTCACACATTCATGATGTATAGACTGTCAAAAAAAGCCACAGGTTTAGTAACCATGATTCCTTTTGGGGTCTTGATGAGGCTATGCTCTGAGCCTGAAGTTTCATGTTGCAAAAGTATCCGCAAAAACCAAGTATTTGCGTTCTATTACTTGTATGATTCTTTTTGGTGTCTTTGGTAAACCTATGCTCTGAGCCTGAAGTTCATGTTCTGGTCATTTATAACAAAATTACCTCATCATTAGAAAAAGGGGGTGTATATGGATTGGGTTGGCTTGGAATTTTCAAATGCCAAATTAACTTATTTGTATCGGGTTTTGAATCTCTAGACCAAAAGCAAAACTAGTAATGGTGATGTAAATAATTAATTCGTGCTTCACACATTTTTTTTATTCTATTAAAATTAACTATATAAGGTGTTTTTATTGAAAAATGAATAAAAAATAGTACAAGATATGGGTGATGATATTAAAATCACAAAATAAATATTGTCAATAAATAAGTCAGTAGTGAAAATGTGTTAGTAAAACGGTTATTCACACTAGTGGTTTACAAGCCAAATGGAATCGACAAACTAAATTAAATTTAAAAAAAATGATTTGCGGTTTGATTTTGGTGTTAGAGAAAAATTGATCACTCTTGGCTTGGTTTGATGTTGAGAGAAATCGATCGCTCTTGGATTAGTTTGGAATTAAATGACAAAGTCCAGCTAAACTCAAACATGTGTGTGTGTATATATATATAATTTACTTTGTTAATATACTTTTAGTTAGTTTATAGTTTTTAATGTATAGATATATTTTTTCAAATTTAGGCTTGTAAAATTTGTAATTATTTTATTTTGTATTAAGATCGGAAAATACAATTATATTGTTATAATTTTTCAAATTCGAAGTTAACAATTTATTTCCTAAATATTTTGTTTTGTATTCAGTTTGACTATAGTCTTTAATCTTGTAAATTTAATATGATGAATGTTAATATTTCAATAAAAATATTTTGTACTAATGTGAATTTTATCGTCTTTTTGAAGATTTATATTTATTTAACATTTTTATATCATACAGGTAAATAAAAATATAGTTGATCTCTTTATCAAACATCGTATACTTCTTAAAAATCGAACAAATTGAAAAAATTGAAAAACCTAACCAAAATTGAAATTCGGAAAACCTGTCTTTATGTGTTTGATTTGCTTCTAGATTTAATAAACCAACATAAACGATTTAGGTCTATTTTAATGAAAAACCTAAACAAACTGACATATCTTACACCCCTAATTCACACTGTATACTTTGTGTTATACAATGTGTAGCCTCACAATATATTTTGTGTCCAAATAAAGTAACGTTGTGTTTAAGTAAACTTTGCTTCAAGTGACTTTGTGTCCAAATTTTATAGCCTATATGATAAAACATGTTTTGTAGTACAATAAAATGATAGGAAGAAAAAAAAAAGAGAAAACGTAGTAGTAAGCAATTTGGTTTTCATTTTTTTGTGTTTTTCTCATACTGATGAGTAACTAATAAGCTATTTATGAGCCTCGTGAATTCAAGCTACTTAGCCATAGAAATGTGTTATAATCTGCTGACCTCATTACTGGTGCATAATAGTTAGGTACAATAAATGGTCACATGGTCATCCACATAGTTTACAACACTCCCACTTGGATGTTTGATACGGGAGTTGATATTTGAATACTAATTAGTTCACTAATTTATTATGTTCGGCAGCCCACGCCTGTAGCAAAATTTAGGAGCGGTTTGGCTATACTCGAAATAGAAGTAGTAATGTTTTAAGACTAGCACTTGGACGTTATTAGGCAACATAAAACATTCGGCAAACGACATAGAAGATAGCCAAAACAATGTAGGAAAAGAGAATAAGACAATCAACTTTATAGAAAACTTGCCCCAACTCGTATTATTTAAAGTAAATACAAGAACACTTATTTGTACCAGCCTCAGCACTATAAGAATACCCTAAACTTTATGCTAAGATTCACCCTCTATTTAGTATTTCTTAATAGTTAGAGAATAAAATTGAAATTCCTCTTTGAGCATGCACATTCATAATTCTTTGTGCAATCAACTGCTGAAATGTGGCATAAAAGGAACTGACATGTGGCATAAAAGGAAGGAAACACTTGTTGACATTATCATGATCCTATTCTATGTAGTTGATAACCAACAATTATTTGGGATATTCAAGTTAATTAAAACTAGGCACCAAAATCAAGTCTCGTTCGAAATAGGATAAGGTTGCACTTTTTATAACCGCTAGTCATGTCACTGGCATGTGCTTTGTAACTGCCGTTGGCTTTTCTTGTCTTCTAATGGAGTTATACACATGCATACCACCACCTTACTTAGACTTTTCAGTCTTCCATTGCTCCCACTCAATGTTGTCACACCAATTCCAAATCATGTCAGTCCCTTATCTCACATCGGCATGAATGCCCCTTGCATTGCTGCCTTATCTTTGCCGGTCGTTTTCCTTTGTCATTTCTATGAATATCAATGTCATTCCCACGTGACATTGTTAAGACTTCACCTTGTCAAATCTTCACCAAGCTTTCTTTCTCTCAAGTGCTTGGGCTTCACTTGCGATTGTGCACACCTTAGCTTTTGATGTACCGTGGTTTCACGGTACTTTCAATGCTTTTTTCTTAAGTTTAGTATGTGTCTAAGGCCTTTTTATAGTAGTTTTAATGTATTTTTCTCTTTATTTTTTGGAAAACTGTCCAGAATGAAAACGCAGAAGAACTGTGCTGAAGTTGCAGAAGTGATGACCTACGGAGCCATCGACGGTCCGTAGGTGGCAACCGTCGTCTGAAGAAAATGTTGCTGAAGGAAGATCGGGGAATTCTGACCAGGTGTGGGTCTACGGAAGCTATCGATGAACTGTCATCTCCACGAAGGACCGTCCTGCACATCCGTCATTGCTAACAGAAAGTAGCCCTAGTACCCGTCTTGAAAAGATTCTAAGTGTGGAGAAGCAGAAGCCATAAATGGACCGTCGTGAACTCAACGAACTGTCATCCTGGTCTGTCGATTGTTACAGTTAGTTGGAGAAGAAAGCAGCTGAAAAAGGTTCTAAGTGTGGAACAACGGGAGGCCTTGACGGTCCGTCGTGGCCTTGACGGTCCGTCGTGGCCTCGACGGTCTGTTGGTCTGGTCGTCGACTCAGATGCGTTTTTGGGCAGATTTTACTTAAATAGATTTCCTTTTTATGTTAGGACTTATTTATTATAAATACTTGTAAAAACCTTGTTTTCAGGGTTAGACACTTTTGTATTTTTCAGTTTTATTATATAGTTCTTGAACTTGAGATTTTGGGAAATATTCTACTTTCCGGAATCGTTTGTTGCAAGACTTTGTTTTATTCAAGTAATTTTCTGGATTTTCTTCAATATCATCAAAGTAAGTACATGAATTCTTGTCTAATCAATATGAATTGTGTGATTGTTAACATGGGTAACTAAATCCATAACTAGGGTTGTGGGAACCATGAGTAACTAACAAAGTAAAACTAGCTAAAATAACAATTCTAGAATAGTGTCTTGCATGTTTTGATAATTTTTTTGCTTTAAAAGTATTTTTAACGAGTGCACGTGTTAAAACTCGCCTTGTTTTTACTGGTCGGACCAAGGAGGTAGATAATAAGAAAAGAATTATCAACGTAGATTTAGTATACACTATCTAATAGGTTAGTGTCGATTGGTGCGAAGTAACAAATAAGCCATACATCGATTATGATTCTTAATATGAGGTAAAACTAAGGTTTAGTAAAGCTTACACATGTATAAGGACCAAGGTGCGGAGTAAAATTCTCTAGTTGCCGGACCAAGGAATTAGGAATACATAACTTACCACTTTGCATGCAGGATACTATGGAAGGATTGTTATAGCTAGAATTCCGCGTTATGAACCTGTTAGGAACACTTATGCCCTAGTTACTCTCATCACTTGATAAATATCAAATATTCATACTTGATACTTGTTTACTTAGAAATATTTTATTCCTTTTGTTACTTAAAACCCCCCTTTTGTTACCTGTTTTCGGAAAGGACTTGATTAAATAGAAGTAATTATAGGTTAAAGTTATGTCTAAATCATTTTCCTCGTGGGATCGACCCCAACCGAATAGTTGGGTTCTTTACTTGATACGACCACTTGTACTTCTTTTCAAGAAGAAAATTTGAGCGTATCAAATTTTAGTGCCGCCGCCGGGAAAAGTAGCTTTTCGATTAACTTTAAGCATATTGCCAGATTTTAGTCAATAATTTCCTAATTTTAATTTTTCTCTTTGTTTTTGTCTCTTGCATATCTAACTTCAGTGTATGCCAAGTATATGGAGTAGTGGAGAACCCATACTCTCACCCGACCCCAAACTGTACTGTACACTGCGCAGAACGAACCAAAATCTGGGTTATCTTGAGGATGAGATCGACCAGGAAATTCCACCACCGGTTGAAGCTCATGATCAATTATTAGCTGAAAATCGTTGGGAAGGTGAAATAAGGAGGCAACCTCCCACTCCATGCCATCAAGAGTACTGTAGAGGAAATGTAAACATCACTGACTCTGACGGTCCACTTGTCCTACCTCTTCTACCACAGGGTCATACTTTTGTGGTAACTAGTAGTTTGATGCAAATGCACACAGCTAGAGGTTTGTTTTTGCAACTATTTTCTGAGGACCCACATGCCCACATCGCCAAAGTGAGGTCGGTGTGTAAGATTTAAATGGGGAGTCGTGATTTGAACATGGATTTCATTGGATTAAGAGTGTTCCCTCTCTCACTGATGCGAGAGGATGCGACATGGTTTACCGAGCTCCCCTATAACTCAATCTACTTCGAATCAATTGAGGGATGTATTCTTAGCACGTTACTACCTATTGTCTAAGAAGCTAAACCACAAAGATAGGGTGAACAACTTTGTGGCATTACCGGGAGAACCAGTCAGTAGTTCTTGGGATAGGTTCACCTCGTTTTTGAGAAGTTTCGCCAATCACCGCATAAATGATGAGTCACTGAAAGAGTCCTTCTATCAGGGACAAGATGATAATAATAAAGAAGTACTTGATATGATAGCGGGTGCTTCTTATGGGGAGTGTCCTTATGCTGAGATCGTTGAGAAGTTAGACAAAATCTCCCGAAATAATAAAGCTTGGAGCACTAGGAAGTCAGATACTGGGCGAAACACTTTTGTAGTGCAATCTGCACACTACCCAGCCACAAATGAGATTCGCGATGGGTCAAATGAGAACTGAGCTTGCGTTGTGTTGAAACACGTCACTGGGGTGCAGAAAAGGTAAATACTGTGAACTACTTGTCTAAACCACCACCGCCGACTGATGAGTATTACTATGAGGAGGACTCTTATGTAGTATATGAGCAGACGGGGGGTTTCCGACCAAACGCCCAAGGCTCCAATTAGGAGAATTGGCGCCAAGGTCAACGAAATCAAGGTCAGAACTATAATAAACCGAGAGGGTCTTTATGTCCGAGATGGGAATTACAATTGCAACAACAACTTCAATCGAGGTAACTATGGTAACAGAAATGATAGGAGTGGCCCTATATTCCACCTCAAAATCATGAAGTTGCTCCTAGGGATGGTGAAGGCAGTATGGCGCGAGTTGAGGATATGTTGCAAAAAATGATAATGAGGTTTGATGCTAGTGAAGAGCACACTAAAGAGTTGAGGAGTGACTTAGCGAGTATTGAGCAAAAAGTTGATGCACATGCAATTTCGATCAAGCATCTTGAGTTGCAGATGGCCCAATTATCTTCGACTATGAACCCACGCCAATTGGGCACTCTTCCTAGCAATACTGTCCAAAATTCGAAAAATGGGGGACATTGTATGGCAGTCACAACTCGAGGTGGTAGGCAAACCATTGACCCACCGATGCCGTCTAGTGTAGAAAATGTTGTAAGGGGTGATGATGAGGTAGTGGAGGTTAGTGGTGAGTTACGAGACAAAAAGGGGAAAGAAGTTGAGGTACTCCAAAAGGTGACCCCCATGCCTAGACCACCACCTCCATTCCCACAACGGTTAGTGAAAAGACCGAGGATGGTAAATAACGGTGTTTTATCATTATGCTCAAACAACATTCCATCAATGTTCCTTTGATAGAAGCTCTTGAACAAATGCCCGGTTATGCCAAGTTCATGGAAGATATGGTCACTAAGAAAAGATGGGTCAGTTTTGAGGATGATGATAAAATGCAGCATTGTAGTAATATTTCTACTTGGTCTTTAGAGTAAAAGAAAGAAGATCCGGTGCCTTCACTATTCCATGTATAATCGGGTTATTACACTTTGCAAAAACATTATGTGATCTTGGGGCAAACATAAATCTCATGTCTCTCTCTATTACCAAGAAGTTGGGTTTGGGTGACCCAAAGCCCACTGCGATGCGGCTACTAATGGCCGATCGAATGGTGAAGAGGCTTATTGGGATACTTTACGATGTGTTAGTAAAGGTGGAATCATTCATATTTCCATCCGATTTTTCTAGATTGTGAGATCGATTTTGAGGTGCCTATTATTCTTGGGAGGCCATTCCTTTCTACGAGTAGAACCTTGGTTGATATGGAGAAAGGGCAAATAGAATTTCAGTTGAACAACGAAGAAGTGACTTACAACATTTGTAGGTCCATGAGGCAGAGTGGTGATATCCAATCGGTATCTGCCATATGTTACAGGGTTGAGAGGTACAAATAGAAGAGTGTCTAGGTGTAGAAGCACTAGAGGCAGTGATCATGAATTTTGATAGTGATTGCATTGAAGACTATGGGTCATTGGTCGTGACACTGGATCGAGGTGATGTTCGGTTTAAACCAAAGAAGTTGGATTTAGTAATGAAGCATTGCGAGTCTCCAACCGTAAAACCATCTATAGAGGAGGCTCGAAAAGTAGAACTTAAGGCTATGTATTCTTGGGAAAAGGTGACACATTGCCGACAATTATTGCATCAGATTTGGCTGTGCATCAAGTTGAGAGTTTGGTGGAGGTGTTAAAAAGGTTCAAAAGAGCTATTGGGTGGACTATTGCGGATATTATTGGGATCCATCCCGAGATTTATTCACATAAAATCCAACTCATGCCCAATCATAAGCCAAGTATTGAGCACCAGAGACGTTTAAATCCACCTATGCAAGAGGTGGTGAAGAAGGAAATTATTAAGTGGTTGGATGCTGGAGTGATATATCCAATCGCTGATAGTGGTTGGGTATGCCTTTTTTCAGTGTGTACCTAAGAAAGGGGGAATGACTGTGGTCCCCAATGAGAAAAATGAGTTTGTCCCGACGAGATCGATGACTGGATGGAGGGTGTTTATGGATTACAGGAAAAGAAACAAAAAAAAGAAGAAGATTTCACCTTGATGAATAGAGGTTAAACGGGTGGAATGAGCTTGATGAATTTCGCTTTAAGGCATATGAAAGTTCAACCCTCTACAAAGAAAAGATGAAGAAATACCATGACCAAAAGATTGAGAAACACAATTTTTTGGTTGGAGATTTAGTGCTTTTGCTCAATTCTAGGTTGCGCTTGTTTCTGGGCAAACTCAAGACCAAATGGACTGGTCCCTATTTGATCACCCAACTATTCCCTTAAGTGCAGTTGAGTTGGAGAACAAGGAGGGTGTAAGGTTCACGATGAATGGGAAGCGAATCAAAATCTATCTAGGGCATGCTGAAATGACGAATGAAGTGATCCAGGCATACAATCTTGATGAAGTCTGAGTAATCAAGAGTCCTCCGTCGTGCCACAACGTTAAATCAACTGCTGATTGGGAGGCAACCCAATATGTATCCTCTAGCCATCTATAGGTTTTTCGTGATTTTCTAGGCATAGATGCATTATTTTTGCTTTTATTACTTATGTCACGTCTGCATATTCTTTTTTTTTCTTTATAAGTGTTGGCTAGAGCTTAGAGTAGTGTCCGTGTTAAAAAAAATATCCAGTAAACACAAAAATATTAGCTTAATGGGTGTTAAATGTGCAGGGACCAAATCACCAGAAATCTGCAGAAAATTGGTCTGGTGCACCCATCGACGGACCGTCTGTAGGATTCGTTGTGCCCAGGTATGTTATTTAAATTTTTCTAAGTTAGTGTACTGTCGACGTAGGGGTCAACATGTTGATCGTCCACGCTTTGCGCTTCAGGTTTGCTTCACCTACCACCCTATTTTATATACTTTTATGTATTGGGGACAATTACATGTCTTTTTGTTGGGGGTGAGGTAAATGGAAAGTGAGTGCTAGGGTGAAGTCTGAGTAGCCCAACTCAAGATCCTCTCTTGGGGTTTTCTTGTATGTGTTCATTTTCCCCAAGAGAATGGTTATTTTATTGTTGAACCGGCATATTGGTATCTTTTGTACATAGTATAGAAATGGAACCTGAAGCATGATGGCTAAACAAAATGATATCCTGATTTAAAGAAAATGATGCATGACTAGGCATAGTAGCTGATGAATGTGTAGCTCTAAGCATGACATAGAGATACACCAGTGCATGACCCTAAATCTAAAACTCGAACTAGGTGTCTGATAATCTGTTAGAGTAATGAGATGTCAAGTGAGTGTGAGGAAAATCTGAAAAGTCCACCATTGGTAATGAGCTAGAACTTGCCTGCTTAGTCCTGCTAAAAGTAAGCTGTTATAGACAATTAGGAAAAGATCATAGGCCCTTGTTCAAGACAGCCAATCTTTAGCCTAGATAACCGAAAACCGAATGAAATTAATCCCTTCTTGATCCAAATGATTTGAGTTTAAAATAGACCTTTCTTTTTCACCCCAACTGATCTTTTTCGGGAACAATGTGTTGGCCCTGGTCCCTCCTTGGACACGTGCAACTCAACTTATGCCAAAAGCATAAGTTGAGGGTGACTAATGCAGAAAAACAACCTTGTCGTGGCCCTGAACCAACCTTGGGTATTGTGTACCTTGACTCATAACAAAACCATGAGTAGAGGGTGGCTAGTTGAGGAATACTCCGGAAAGTGGGGTTGAAAGAATAAAGAAAGAGAAAGAACAAAACAAAAGTGACTCAATAAAATATGAAATCAAAGTGAATTTTTTTAAAACAAATCACTTACACAAAAGGAGAAAGAATGGAGAAAAGTAAGGCGAAAGAATATAAGAAAATTAAGAAATAGGGAGGAATAAAACTATGAAAAGATAGGACGCTTAGCCGTTATGTAATGGAGGGAAATAAGTCACTAAAGTACATCCAAATGTACCCTACCTGACCCTGAGCCTAAGTTACAAGCTAAGAAAGTCCTATCGTGATCCTAAGAGTCTATTATGATGAACTTAAAACAGTGAAAATAAGGGCAAGCCTATGGAAACAAGTATAAATGAGGTATGTAGTTATTTTGAGAACGAGTGTTGAAAAAAATAATACTTATACTCAAACTGAAATCATTGCATGAAAACTGAGGATATTGTTTTGAAGTGAGGACACTAGTTGCAATACCAGAAAATTGGTACCTTGGTGAGAGATCAAAGAGGATAGGTGTCGGTGTGTGGTGAGTCTGTGTCATGGTCTGATCCACATGAGCGATCCTAATAGTGATAGCATGCATAAACATGATGAAAATAATCGGGATTGATAGTTAGATGATTGCGAAAGCTAAAATAAGATAGTCTTGTACAAAGGTTTTATGGTGAGTCATAGTGCGTCGCTTGAGGACAAACAACAAATTTAAGTTGAGGGTGTTGATGTACCGTGGTTCACGGTACTTCCAATGCTTTTTCTTCAAGTTTAGTGTGTGTCTAAGGCCTTTTTGTAGTAGTTTTAATGTATTTTTCTCATTGTTTTTTGGAAAACTATCCAGAATGAAAAGACGGAAGAACTATGCTGAAATTGCAGAAGTGATGACCTACGGAGCCATCGACGGTCCGTCGACCCCTCGAAGGTCCGTAGGTAGCAACCATTGTCTGAAGAAAATGATACTGAAGAAATATCGGGGAATTCTAACAAAGTGTGGGTCTATAGAATATATCGACGGACCATCCTGCACATCCGTCATTTCTAACAGAAAGTATCCCCAATACCCGTCTTGAAAAGATTATAAATGTGGAGAAACGGAAGCCATCGACGTAATGTCGTGCAGTCAACGGACCGTCATCCTGGTCAGTCGATGGTAATAGTTAGTTGGATAAGAAAGCATCTGAAAAAGATTCTAAGTGTGGAACGACGGGAGGCCTCGACGGACTGTCGGTCCGGTCATAGACTCAAATGTGTTTTTGGGCAGATTTTCCTTGAATAGATTTCTTTTTTATGTTAGGACTTATTTGTTATAAATACTTGTAAAAACCTCGTTTTTGGGGTTAGACTCTTTGGTATTTTTCAGTTTTATTATCCTAGTTGTTGAACTTGAAATTTTGGGAAATATTTTACTTTTCGGAATCATTTGTTGCAAGACTTTGATTTATTTAAGTAATTTTCTGGATTTTCTTCAATCCCATCAAAGTAAGTACATGAATTCTTGTCTAATCAATATGAATTGTGTGATTGTTAACATGGGTAACTAAATCCATAAATAGGGTTGTGGGAACCATGGGTAAATAACAAGGTTAAAACTAGCTAAAATAACAATTCTAGAATAGTGTCTTGCATGTATTGATAATTCTTTTGTTTAGAAGTTTTTTTAACGAGTGCACGTGTTAGAACTCGCCTTGTTGCTACTTTTCGGACCAAGGAGGTAGATAATAATAAAAGAATTATCACGTAGATTTAGTATACACTATCAAATAGGCTAGTGTCGATTGGTGCGAAGTAACAACTAATCCATACATCGATTATGATGCTTAATATGAGGTAAAGGTAAGGTTTAGTAAAGCATACACACGTATCCATACCAAAGTGCGGAGTAAAATTCCCTAGTTGTCGGACCAAGTAAGTAGAGATACATAACTTACCACTTTGCATGCAAGATACTAGGAAAGAATTGTTATAGCTAGAATTACCGCGTTATGAACCTGTGGGGAATACTTATGCTCTAGTTACCCTCATCACTTGATAAATATCAAATATTCATGCTTGCTACTTGTTTACTTAGAAATATTAATTCCTTTTGTCATTTAAAACCCCTCTTTTGTTAACTGTTTTCGGAAAGGACTTGATTAAATAGAAGTAATTGTAGGTTAAAGTTAAGTCTAAATCATTTTTCTCGTTGGATCGACCCCAACCTCATAATTGAGTTCTTTACTTGATACGACCGCTAATAATTCTTTTCGAGAAGTAAATTTGGGCATATCAGCTTTATCAACAGTCTGTCGCCAACTTAGCCTTGCATATTTGTTCCCTTGGCTTATGCAAGTGACAAAGTCGACATGCGTTAAAACCTTGCCAATGCTTCCATCCAATTGAGTCATTAGATAAGGGGTTGAACAATGTTCATATCTTAATAGATAATGTGCCTTGTTAAAACCTTACTAATAAAAATTCAATTGCGAAAATCTTAGTGAAGAAAAAAGAGTACATATATTTTATAATATGCATTATGAGATGAGTCATTAAAATCCTTACCATGAAAATTCAATGGGAGAAAACCTTTATTAAGAAAGAAAATAGTGCAATGCATTTTAATATACTACTTCTAATTAATACATCACTTAACAGTTCAAAGATGACACATTTTAATCTTATAGCTCAACTTCTCAAAGGTTGAACTAGATAATGTACTCCAAAGTGAATGGCAAAATGATAGGAAGCGAGACATATAGATCGGGTATATATCCATCTATATTGAATTGCAGATTCTGAACTGATAAATCATTTTTGATTGGACAAAAAAAGGGTCTCCTATAGAAGATAGTTAATTAAATCAAAGAGGAGAAAACGCGTTTTCGAGATGAATACGAAGTGTTAAACATATTCTACATCCTTTTTTTGAAGATAATGACTAAGGACATGTTTGGATTGACTTTTGTCTTATGACTTATAAGTCGAAAGCTATAAGTTAGGATTTCTAACTTATGACTTCCGACTTATTTTTGTTATTTGGCTTTAAAATAAGTTCTTATAAGAACTTTTTAAATTTAACCAAACACTTCAAAACTTCTTAAAAGCACCTAAAATAAGTTTATTAAAACTTACACTAAGAAGAAGATTTGTGATGAAATATATTTTGTCTAGTCTCCTTTGATGTGTCCTCCTCTTAGTTGAGCACATACCACATTGTCTTAATACAACATTGTTGGAGTATCTCTTTAAAAAGAAATCACATATTTTCAGGATATGCTTATTAATCTCAACCAAATGTTTTTCGACAATCACTCAATTTGTGATCTTGATAGTGTAGAAAAATTGCTCGTTTGATACAGACACTTTCAATAAAATTGATTGTCTTGTGGAATGATTTGATATGTCAATATTTCCAAATGGAAATAGATAATTTAATTAAGATCAAACTTTATAATTTTCCACAATCTCATGATCAATAAACACAACTTATCATAATAAATAATTCATATTGATATTTGATTCATTTTGATATCTCCACAGATAAGTGTGATATTTTATTTGCATACATATTAATAAAATTATCGTACCATTGAATAATAATAGTAGGATACATAAGTAATGCACTAATTTCAGTACAACATGGTACTTTCTTACCATTATTGATATCAATATTGACCTTTGTGGTTAAGCAATCTCACAACCATTAAAGTACTATTCAATCAAATCCCTTTAAAACCTTTTAAACCCTTCAATTTTTTTCATATAATATATATTGTCTAGCTAGACATGATAATCAATCATTATATAGATTTACGTTTTTCACGTATAGTAAGATTGAAAGAAACCTCATTGCATCCACCATAAGAGAATACATCTCTATACCATATTGTGACGACTTTTGTGAAAAATCATTATTTTTAAATCAAGAAGTTGTACTTTATATTTTATGATTTTACTTATCGCAGAATAATTTATTTGTAACCCCACTGACATTATATTCTTGTATATAAACAAATAAGTCAAGAACATCACTTTCCAACAGAAATAAAATATACTTGATTTGTAATTTTTGGCCAATCATTTATCTATCAACTCTCGACATATTTAATATAGAGATCATCATAACCATTTATAATTTTGAGTTTATTTAATAATATCGATGAAAATTTATTTGATATCGATTCTAATGTAATATAACTTGTCATACTTTCTTTGTTTTTCATAATATTTAGGTACCTGAATCATTGCCAAGATTTTAGAAAGTGTTATGTCGTATACTCTTTTTAAGAGCATGCCTCATTATTATTACCATCTTGATCTTATTACCCTTTTTTCTCAAAAAGTTTTGTCCTCCGAACCGATTTAATCTAACACGCTCCAGGCGTGCCATAAATTATGCTATTCAGGAGCTTTTCATTGGAGAATTTAATTGAATTACAATATAGATCAGTGAATGCGTCTGACAATTGACTTAAATTATCTCTTCAATGAGGATCATACCAATAATAATTGATTATATTTAACTTATTTTTCAACTATTTGCCCCCCTCTAATGTTAGAGAATCTAACATTCACCCAACCTTATTTGGGGACTCATCTTTGTGTATTGCATATTTGTTGAATAATTAAATAATATACTTAATATATAAATTTCTAATTAAGAATTATTTTATGTTTTACCCTGAACCAATTGTGATTGGGGAACCTTGTTGGATTGATACATACAAGTGTTGCTACACTTCATATAACACATCTCATACCAAATATGTGTTGAGAGTTTTGTTCTCATAAATAATGATTTAGCTATCAATGGAGGCATATAAGTTCTTCTTAAACCACTTGGATATAAACCAACATCATCAATATAGTTTTATAATTGGAAATGTGCTCTTGATTTTAAATCGGCCAAACAACCTTTGCAAAAATTAAATTACGAGTTAATAATAAAACACATGTGACCATAACATAGTTGCATCCATAAAAATCATATCATGGGAAATGATACACATACTGAGTGAACGGGCCCATATTCACCTTTTTAAACATTTTAAAATTTTAGTAGATACAATCTTAACCTTAGCTGACACAACGATAT
>NC_028642.1:23385082-23477793 GCF_001406875.1 Solanum pennellii
TACATATATATATATATATATTATATATATATTTTCGTATCATATTTGAAGTAGGATGGTCTTCAACCGGCATGCCAACTAAAATTTATTTCAATAAATTTATAATTTATTTCGCATATGATTTTATCATCATAGTCATATTTAGTTACCACAAACAACATAAAAACATGGGTAATATTTCATGTGTAACCTACTTTGATTATATGAAATCTTAGATCTTTTCATATTTTATAGTCTCAATATATTTTTTTTCTTTGACTATTCATTTGAAACATAAAAAGTTTTTTTGAGATTTTCTATAATTCAAATTTCATGAACAATTTTATTTCTTTGGGTAGTAGCACATTAGCTTATCAAAAATCATAATTCACGTTGGATACTACTAAATATTTCATAACATTTTTTGTGTGAATGAGAAATTTATATCGTTATTGTCATGACCAAAATCATTACCAACAAAACTTGTTTGTTGTTTTACTTTTGTCAAGAGTATCTCATTCTTTTATTATCTAATAAAATATTTTTAACATACAAAGATGTATAACTAATGACAATTTTTTTTTTTAAAAAAAATATTTCCTTTTTTTTTTTTGTAACATCTCGCAATTTAAAACAACTAGGAAGAAACTTATAATTGGAAATAGTCATTTTCCGAATGAATTAAAAAATTGGAAATTTAGTTACGTTAAGAAAATTGAGTTTTTGGTCAACTTCAAACAACCATAAATCCTATCTCAGGATGATTTAGGTTTAATTCAAGATATTGTTGGAAATCTCTTGGAATGATCTTTACAACACCATCAAGTTTGCGCCATTTTGAGTTCGGATGAATGAGTTATGCCCTTTGGAAGTTTGGCTGTTCGATTAAGGAAATGTCCAAATCCCGGATTTTAAGGGGTATTTTAGTATTTTTAGTGACCTATATTTTAATTTGCGTTTACGAGTTTAATATGAGTCAAGTAAGATTTTAGTCAGTTTTAGAACTTGGGATTTCATGCTAGGGCTAAAGAAAAAGGAGAGGACTAAAGAAGAAGAAAAAGAAAAAATTCATCAAGATCGATCAAGGAAGTTAGGGTTTTCGCCAAGGGTTTGCTCCTACCAGGTATGTGAGCCTCTCATAACTTTTGCATCGTTCTCCCACGCGCTATGCATATAAGTTTCAGTTTGGATTTGTCCATAGGTGTTTGAATATTGATGATCTTGATGCCTACTCTTGAATTCATATATTTTTCTTGCATTTGCCTAAGTTTGGAAGTTTCTGAGTTCGTTACATGGTGTGTTAGAATCATTTCGAGTTAGGTTCTTAGGTACATTGGCTGGATATCTGTATTTAAAGTGATTTAAGAAGCATAACTGAGATTGTGTGAACCGGGGCTGGTATATGAAGAAAAAAATTTGTCCAACAATATTTGAGTATGGTGGCGCGTCGCACACCTAATCCCTAGAATTTAAATTTTAGCTTCGCGTTGCAGAACCGACAGGAGGTGTTCTACATCAAAAGAAGTTTTCAAATCCAAAATTTAATTATGCATCCACATCGCGGACCCACCCTCAAATTTGGATTTTTGGTCTTTTCTCATGATTAGCTATCTAAAATCATTTCTAACCAACATGAAATTCTTCCAAACACAAATATTGATCCTTGAATCCATAATTCAATTCAAGGATTAGCTACGAGTCAAGACAAGAGTCAAGAAAAGTCAGAGTTACGTCAAGATAAGTTCTTAAAGTTTTTCAAAAGTTTTTCACAAATGTTTTTACCTTGTTTTAAGAATTAAGTTTAGAGTTCAGTAAAGAGTAAAAATGAAGTTCTTTTCTTCAAAGAAGCATATGGGAACTATGAATTCCCAAAGAGATTCAAAATATTTTTACATTTTAATAAGAAGGAACTGAGATTTCCAAAAAGCCTTTGGGCTAGTTTCAGAAAAGAGTAATCGCTTTCTAAATGAAGTAATAGGGAAAACTTATATTTCCAAGATATCATTTGACAAAATTCTATGAGCACTAATCTCAACTCACAGAAAGAAGTATGTTTATAAAACATAAAAGAGCTAGGATATTTTTGGGACTAGTATTGAGCACTGATATGGGGATGAGAGTTTCATACTAACTCAAGTCTCCATAAAACATGTAGCCATCAATGGGTAAAAGGGTTCATACTTTTTAGATGAATTCCTTTCACAATAGACTAGTGGATCCACTTAGAAGTTCAGGTCCCATACTCCTTTAAGGTGTAGGATGGCCCGGGTATCTTGGGCAAATAACGTGTATCATCAATATAGCAATGAAGTGATGATTGTCGGTTAGAGAAACTCCCACATTAGTAATTGCATGGTTCCTCAAGGTTCTCTACTTAGTATTTATGGGGTATGAGACTTCATTCATGCATTGCACAAGTAGATCTTGAGGGGGAGCATGGTAGATCTTTTATGATATTATTATTATGAGTTGACATCATGCTTCAAACAATTTTCTTTTTTCTTTATATTAAACTTGTTTTAATATGCTTTATAATTAAATGAGTTCAGATAATTGTTCATGAGTTTCGAAGAGTCAATGTAAGTGTTTCTTTCAGAATCTTTTCAAGCCCATGTTGTTTTAGCATTCTAACTCGCATACTGGTACAGTAAATGTACTGATTCCAGTTGGCCTACATCGTATTATGATGCAGACATAGGTAATTAGGATGAGCATCCAGCGCACTATTGATCCAATAAGTATTTCAGAGTATGTTGGTGAGCCTCCTTGTGTTTCAGAGGACTCCTTTTATTGCTTTAAGTTCTTTTCAGTATTTTATTTATTACGATGTTGTGGGGTTTACCCCAACATCCATCTCTATTATTTTAGAGGCTTTATAGTCAGTTAGATGTTAGTCCTTTGAGTCTTTACATTATATTTTCTTACTGGTAAGACTTAGGTTGCCACTTTTGGCCAAGTTGAATGTTTAATCTTTAAAACATTCTTAGTTGCTAATTTTTTAAAGTTTATTTAAGTTCATTGATCATTATCAATATAAATATTGTCTTCCGGTGAATATGTAAGCCAGGCCAAGGGATCATTTGAGGCCAACAATGGTCTTCGAGGGTTTGTCTCGCCCAGGGCGTACACTTGGGGCGTGAAAACCTTGGTATGAGAGCTTGATTTAAGGAGTCCCATAGAGTCTATGAAGCCTTGTTTGTAGAGTCCTATTTATCGATGTGAAGCACGTCACATAAGTAATTAGGAGACCATAACATTTAGGAATTTCTTCACTTTTTTCATAGTCTTTTGTTGCGTTAGAGTGTATCTGTAGAAGTTTCTTTCTAATTCGTGCTTACGCGTAACAATTTGTTTGTTGGACTATTTTTAGAGTGCTTTCATGGGACGCTTCTTTCCCAATGAGAGAAGAGAAGCAAAGATATGGTTGTCGATATGAGGAGCAAGATGGGTTGATTCATTGTTGGGTTTCCTCGCCTGTCAAGCAAAGAAGGCAACACATCTGTGCTAATAGGTGACATGGAGATAGTAGGACTATGATCCATACGAAGTAAGTTAAGGAGGAAAATATGAAGGATAGAAAAAAGTTTAATACTAAGAGGTCTAATGCATCAGGGAATGAATCCGAGAAACAACAGAGTAATGCAAACCAGTCTTCTTTCCAACATAAGCATAAATGACCTGTTTCATTATCGCTAGTGCACCCGCACCTAGAAACAAATGTGAGTACAATAGTCAGAATTCTCAAAACTTCAGAACTAGACTTGCACATTCACAGGGTAGTAAGGCACAAAGAAGTATTAGAACTCTTGCATGTGCTAAGTGTGGTAGGAGACACACAAGGATGTGTTGTGATGACTCCACTAGTTGTATCATGTGTGTCCAGAATGTTCATATTACGAGAGAGTGTCCTAAGAGAATAAAGAGTAATAGAAATAGAGGCAATAGGGCCCAGTCTTCTTAAGTTTCTCCACCCGGCAGAGCTGCATCTAGATGAGCTACTTCAAGGGTAGGTAGAGAATGAATTCGTCTTTATGTGATCACTAGTCGCCTAAAGCAAGAGGATTCACCAAATAGTATCACTACTATGATCCAAGTCTTCAGTTTTGATGTTCTTCATAAGCGACATCTTGAGCCCTTCAATGTTTCTACACCTATTAGTGAGTCTGTTCTAGTAAAGAGAGTCTATCGTGATTGTCTTGTTTTCATCAATCACACGAGTACCATGGCTGACTTAATAAAGTTAGATATGGTAGATTTTAATGTCATTCGTGGTATAGGTTGGCTTCATGACTGTTATGCCTCAGTTGTTTGTAGAGCTCGAGTTATTAAGTTTGAGATTCCTAATGAGCCAGTCATAGAGTGGAGTAGTAGTTCAACAGTGCTTAAGGGTCAGTCATTTCATACCTTAAGGCGAGAAAGTTAGTTTCAAAGGGGTGTATCTATCACTTAGTTCGAGATAATGACTCTAGTGTTAATATATCTCCCATCCAGTCAGTTCCTATGGTAAGAGAGTTTCCAGAAGTCATTCTTGATTGATATATTTGGAGTCCCTCCTGAGAGAGAAATAAACTTTGTCAAAGACATCATTCCAGATACTTATCGTATATCTATTTTGCCCATACAAAATGACACGAGCAGAGTTGAAAAAGCAACTAAAGCATTTTTAGATAAGGTCTATATTCGACCAAGTATCTCACATTGGGGCACTCCGTTCTTATTTGTGAGAAATAAGGATGGTTCTTTTAAATGTGTGTATATTACCGTCAGCTGAACAAGGTTACCATCAAGCATAAGTATCCTCTTATGAGAATTGATGATCTTTTTGATCAACTTTAGGGTGCTTCCTATTTTTTTTGAAAATTGACCTCATATCAGGCTATCATCAGTTAAGAGTAAGGGAATGTTAAATTCCAAAGAAAACATTCAAAAACCCGATATGGTCATTTTGAGTTTTGGTTATGTCCTTTGGATTGATTTATGCACCAGATGAATTCATGGACATTATGAATAGAGTACTCAAACATTATCTAGATATGTTTGTTATCGTGTTTGTTGATGACATACTAATCTATTCAAGGAATGAAGAAGATCATGCTAGACATCATAGAGTAATTCTTCAGACTTTGAAAGATAAGGAGTTGTATGCTAATTTCTTAAATGTGAGTTTTTGCTTGAGTCTGTAGCGTTCCTGGGCCACATAGTTTTCGGTGATGGAACTAGAGTCGATACTCTGAAAATTGAGGCAGTGCAAAATTGGCGTAGACCCATATCTCCAACTAAAATTAGGAGTTGGTTGAGTTGGGATGGCTACTATAGAAGGTTTGTAGAGGTTTTATCACCCATTTTGTCTCCTTTGACGAAGTTGACTCAGAAAATAGTGAAGTTTCAATTGTTTCACGCTTGTGAGGAAAACTTTCAGGAATTGAAGAAGAGGTTGACTACTGCCCCAGTTTAAACTTTACCAGAAAGTTCTCAAGGTTTTGTGGTGTCTTGTGATGCATCTAGAGTTTGTTTGGGTTGTATTTATTGTAGAAAGGTAAGTTTATAGTTTATGCATCTAGACAATTGAAGGTTCATTAGAAGAACTACCTAACCCATGACATAGAATTAGCTATTATAGTATTCGCTTTGATGATATGACGTCATTCTTTATATGGTGTTCATGTTGATAAATTCACTTATCATAAGAACCTTCAATATGTGTTCACTCAGAAAGAGCTGAATATCAGACAAAGGAGGTGGTTAGAACTACTCTAGGATTATAACATGAGTATTATTTACCACCCAAGTAAGGCTAATGTTGTTGCTGATGCCTTGAGCAGATTGTCTATGGGTAGTACTGCCCATGTTGAAGAATAAAGAGATAGTTACCAAAAGATGTACATAGTCTTGCACGCTTAGGAGTCCGATTTAAGGATTCCACATAAGGAGGAATGGTGGTGATGAATGGGGCTGAATCATCATTAGTGTCAGTTGTTAAATAAAAACAAGACCAAGATCCCATTTTTCTTGAGTTGAAGACAAATTTTCAAGAGCAAAAAGTATTAGCTTTTGAACAAGGGTGATATGGTGTATTGAAATATAAAAGTATATTGTGTGTACCAATGGTTGATGGAATCTAAAAGAGGATGATGTAGGAAGCTCATAGCTCCATATATTCCATTCATCCGGTTCCACTAATATGTATCACGATTTTATTGAAGTGTATTGGTGGAGTAGCATGAAGAAATGAATTGCAGAATTTGTTGCAAAGTATCCAAATTAACAAAAAAGTTAGAGCATCAAAGGCCCATGGTATGTCTCGGAATACGAAAATTTTGGAATGGAAGTGGGAGATGATTAACATGGATCTCATCAGACATTTCATAGGTCTCGCAGACAACATGTTTCTATTTGGGTGACAAAATCAACCCACTTTTTGCCGGCAAATACTACCCAGTTTGCATAAGATTATGCTAAGTTGTATTATTAAGAGGTGGTAAGACTTCATGGAGTGAAAATCTCAATTATTTCAGATAGAGGTGCATAATTTGTTGCACATTCTGGAAATCTTTTCAGAAAGTCTTGGGTTCAAAGGTAAACTTAAGTACTGCCTTTCATCCTCAGATTGATGGGCAAGAAGCGCGTACTGTTCAGACATTAGAAGATATGTTGAGGGCTTGTGTGACTGATTTCAAAGGGAATTGGGATGATCACCTACCTCTCATTGAGTTTGCATACAGCAACATTTATCACTCTAACATCCAAATGACTACTTATGAAGCTCTTTATGGGAGAAGATGCAAATCTCCTAAAGGGTGGTTTCAAGTTGGTGAAGTAAGGTTGATTTGACTAGACTTGGTTGACCAAGCTTCATTGAAGATCAAAGTGATTCAAAAGAGATTGAAAACGGAACAAAGTCATCATAAATCCTACATTGATATTAGGAGAAGGGTGTTGGAGTTCGAAGTAGATAATAGGATATATTTAAAAGTTTCACCTGTGAAGAGTGCTATGAGATTTGGTAAGAAGGGGAAACTTAGTCCCTGGAATATCTGACCTTATCAAATATCCAAGCTAGAGAAATGGCAATGTATCTTATGATTTAGAGCTTCCACAAAAGTTAGCAGCCATCTGGTGTTCGACATCTCCATGTTTCAGGAGTGCATGGGAGATACTTCATTTATCATACCAACTGAGGATATTGGTATCAAAGATAGCTTATTTTATGAGGAGGTTCTGGTTCAGTCTCTAGATCGCCAAGTTTGCTAGTCGAGAACAAAGGAAGTGTCATCAAGTCAAAGTTCTGTGGAGAAATCAATTTGTAGAGAAGCTACCTGAGAAGCTAAAGAGAATAAGAAGAAGAGATATCCACATCTCTTTGAATTCGGAGAAAATTTCCGACCAATGTACTAATTATCTTCTTAGAACTCATTAAATTATGAGTGAGCATATTGGTTGTTTGCATTTCCTTGTTGGGTGTTTGAACTAGATGTTACACACTTATCCTAGTAAGAGCAATCTCATTTGAGGACGAATATTTCGAAGGGGGAGATATTGTTACATCTCGCAATTTGAAATAACTACAAAAAAGCTTATAATTGAAAATAGTCATTTTTGAAAAGAATTTAAATCTGAAAATTTAGTTAAGTTAGGAAAAATGAGTTTTTGGTCCATAAATCATGTAGCCATCATGGGTAGAAATGCCTCATACTTTTTAGATGAATCATTCACAATAGACTAGTGGATCCACTTAGTAGTTCAGGTCCTATACTCCGGCAAAGTGTAGGATGTCCCGGGCAATGTGGGGCTAATAACTGTGTAACATCACTATAGTTATGAAGTGATGATTATGGATTAGAGAAACTCCCACAAAAATAATTGCATGGTTCCTCAAGGGGTTTTACTAAGTATAAATGGGTGTATGAGAATTTATTCATTCATTGCGCAAGTAGTCTTTAAGAGGGAGCATGATATGTCTTTTATGATATTATGATTATGAGTTGACATCATGTTTCAAACTTAATTCCTTTTCTTTATATTGCACTCGTTTTAAGCTAATTTTTTAATGAAATGAGTTTAGTTCAAAATCTTTTCAATCCCATGATCCAACTCGCATACTCATTCATTAAATGTACTGATGCTAGTTGGCTTGTATCATATTATGATGCAGACGAACATAACTAGGATCGACATCCATCGCACGGTTGATCCAGTGAGCAGTTAAGAGTGTGTTGGTGAGCCTCTTTGAATTTCGAAGGACTCCTTTTATTGCTTTCAATATTTTTCACTATTTCATCTATTACGATTTTGTGGGGTTTGTCCCAACATCCATCTCAGTTGTTTTAGAGGCTTCATAGACAGTCAGAAGTTAATCCTTTGAGTCTTTCCGTCATCATTTCTTATTTTTATGACTTGGGTTGCAACTTTTGGCCAAGTTGAATGTTTAATCTTTAAAACATTCTGAATTATTATACTTTTTCAGTTCAGTTAAGTTCATTTATCATTATAGATATGAATATTGTCTTCCGCTGAGTAAGTAAGCCAGGACAAGGATTCTCTTGAGACTAACATTAGTTTTCAAGTGCCGGACATACCTAGGGTGTAGGCTCGGGGCGTGACACTTTTACCCTTTCGGTAGTTCATAATAAAAAATAGCATAATATTTGTAACGTACTCAAAGTACTTGACCAATGATCATTTATACCGTAACAAATTTTCTTTATTTCTCTCTAACCTCCCTTAGGAGTGAATTGTGGTATTTATTAAATCATACATGAGTATGTCGTTACTATATTTTTTTAATCATATTTTTTACTCATTCACTTTCAAGAATGATCAACTTTCCAAGATACTTATCGCAAGTCACATTCTGGTTCAAGGAATTGACTATCCACACATATACATGCGTCATAATTTATTTATTTGTTTTTCATTAGAAGTTCATTGTTATGCTTTGAAATTTATCATATTCATATGTCATACCTCAACATCACTTTTGAAAGGTCAAATGAACCTTCACTTTATATCTCTTATTTTGATAGTGGATTAATAAAATCATATAGTTTGCACGATAATTGCGTGCCCAATATATTTCTTACCAAATATTATTAGAAAAATCACCTTTACTCTTTGAAGGACCATTTTGAGAACTCATAATATTCTTTCTTATAAGTATCACAATAGTGACTATATTTTATACTTTGACACGCTCATATTCATTTATACGATCACGTTTATTATTTTTTCATCTCTCAGATTTACTATATACAATTACCACATTCATTTTAAAGAATGGACAAAAATATGTTCTTCATAATTTTTCATGATGAGCGCATTAGTTTTGTTCATTCATTATCATATTATCAATATATTGCATTGAAATTTGAACAGAATGCTTTTTTATAAGAAGACTTGTGATCATATTTAGTGGCACTTGAACACAAAATCTTATCATCCTGGTGCATCAAAACTTTAATCGACATCTTTTCTTTTTGGTACGATAAAACTTGAATTCACCGTCTTACCCAAAATCAATGAAATTATATATATTCCAAAATAAAATAAAATAAAATTCACCCTTGAGTCTTGAAGATATTATCACTTTGTTATTAATAGCACAAATGTAGATATAATAACACTTCAAAGATCATATACAACTTATTACCTTTTCTGAACGAAGCAAAGCTAGTCCTCATAGGTGGCTCTGAATAATATTTTAAACTTAGTTTTATGAATAATTCAATTATTAAAAGATGAAAAAATTAATTCTCAGCATTAACTTTATTTATTGCCAGTTAAGAAAATTTATTTATGTTGGGTTTTAATGGTGTGAACATGAAATTAAGGGTTGTAACTCTCTTGAAGGGTTGTGACTATGACGAAGGATTTTGACGTTTATAAAAGATTGTGTGCTTTCTAAAGGGTTGTGACCGTTTGAAAGGTTGTGTCTTTTCCAAAGTGTTGTGATCTTTCTGAATGATTTTCTTTTTTCCAAAGAATTATGACTTTTACCCTTTGTTGCCTATAAATAGAGAGTCTTTCTCTCATTTTTCTACATCGAATTCTTCCCTTCTACTGCATACATTTCTTACAAAACTGAATTGATTGATCGATTGTGACGAAAAGATGAAACCGAAAATCTAACAATGTGGAACACCAAGTTTAACGTGGAAAAACCCTTCAAACCGAAGGTAAACACCACGGGATCGACAAGATCCGAATTGCTTCACTACAACAATAAGAGGGTTACAAATATTCTTCTAATGGCTACACAACAACTGCCAAAAGAGAACAAACAATAGCTACACCAACAAAAGTTAAATAGAAAGAAACACCACCCAAACCCAGCTTCTGTTCTGGACCAAAAACAGGATCTTGATGACCTTCTAATCCGATCTCCACCGTTAAAATCAACCACCAATATGTCAGGGACACTCAGTCCAAATTTCAGCCCGATCCAACAGTTAGTTAATCGGGAAACACGATATGAACGTGACTGGTCGGAGAAAAGAATGCAGCAAAAGTAACCTTTTTTTTCTCTCTTTTTCTCTTGTTGAAAGATCTCTCAAAAACCTCTCTTATGTTCTAATGTCTTTCAAAGACAATACCTATGAACAATTAATTATTCTCTCAAGACAATTCTCTATTTATAGAGTTGTGCTTTTCCTTACAAAGTCAAAACCAACTTCAAATAGGATTACTATTCCAATCCTTTTCCTATTAGAATTGGAAACCAAATAAAGAGAATAATTCCAATCCTTTCCCAAGTAAGATTAGGCCATGGGCCTTTGTCTGGAACATGGGCAATAACCCAACAAACTCCCCCTCCAGCCAAGAGTCCAAATGGACTTCAAGTGGAGGATCTCTTGGCAGGCTGGATGCCTGCCGCACTTTTACAAAACTCATGCTTATCTACAATCACCACTTTCGTAAGCATATCTGAAGGATTGTCATCATTGTGTATCTTCTCAACCTCAAATAATTTCTCTTCTAGGGCCATTCTAATCCAATGATTTTCTACTAATATGCTTGCACATAGAATGAAAGGTAGAATGCTTGGTGAGATAAATAGCGCTTTGATTATCACAAAATAAGACAAATCTTGATTGTTCAAAATCAAGATCTTTGATGAACTCCTTCATCCAAAGCAATTCCTTGGCAAATTCAGTAATGGCAATATATTCGGCTTCTGTGGTAGATAGAGCTATGCACTTCCGAAGTCTTGATTGCCAAGAAATATCTCCCCCTCCAAAAGTGATCAAATAGTCTGAAGTAGATTTTGAATTGTCAAGATTTCCTCCCAAATCAGAGTCCGTGTAGCATACTAGTTCAGACTTGCCACTACCAAAGCACAACTCCATATCTGACGTACCCTTCAAATATCGTCGTATCCATTTCACTGCACCCCAATGTTCTTTTCCAGGATTGGAAAGAAATCTGCTAACGGTACCAACAACATGTGCAATATCTGGTCTAGTGCAAATCATAGCATACATCAAACTACCAACCGCGGAAGAAAATGGAATACTCGACATCTCATTCTTGTTTTCATTAGCCGATGGACTTTGAGTCGTACTCAACTTAAAGTGTTTAGCAAGAGGTGTACTAACCAATTTTATCTCTGTCATGTTGAAACTCTTGAGTACTTTCTCAATATACTCCTTTTGGGATAGAGATAACTTCTTCTTGAGTCTATTTCGATAGATTTGTATGCCTAAGATCTTCTTTGCAGGCCCCAAGTCCTTCATCGAAAACGAATTGCTTAAATCTTTCTTAAGGATTGCAATTCTAGATTTATTTTTGCCAACAATCAGCATATCATCCACATAAAGTAGTAAGATAATAAAATCATCATCAGAGAACTTCTAAAAGAAGACACAATGATCTGAAGAAGTTTTCTTGTATCCCTGATTTTCAATGACAGATTCAAACTTCAAGTACCACTGCCTTGGAGCTTGTTTCAAGCCATACAAAATCTTTCTCTATTTGCAAACATGGTTTTCTTTCCCATTAACTACAAAACCTTCAGGTTGCTCCATGTAGATCGCCTCTTCTAAATCACCATGAAGAAATGCAGTCTTGACATCCATCTGCTCAACCTCTAAATCTAGAGTTGCGGCTAAGGCTAGAACCATACGAATGGAGGACATTTTCACAACAGGAGAGAAAATTTCATCAAAGTCAATCCCCTTTCTTTGACAAAAACCTTTGACGACTAACTTAGCCTTGTATCTGGGTACAAATGTATGTTGATCTTGCTTTAATCTAAATTTCCATTTATTTGTTAAAGCTTTCTTACCTTTCGGTAACTCTACTAGCTCATATGTGCCATTCTCGTGAAGTGACTTCATCTCGTCTTCCATGGCTTCTACCCACCTATCTTTATGAGTATCTAGCATGACTTCATCATAACCTTCAGGTTCTCCCATGTCAGTCAAGAGGATATACTCATTAGGAGAATAATGTGGTGAGATTCGCTTCTCTCTAGTAGATCTTCTACAAGAGGTTTCTGGAGCATCCGAAGTAGTCATCCCAACATGATTTGGTTGATTATCAACCACAACATCATCAGTAGGAACAAATACATGTTCTACACTCTCATAATTATCTTGATCATTACCTTGGGTTCCCTCATGTGCAAAAGATGTATTAATAATAGGAATTGGATCAACATCAACGAAGCTCTCATCAGTATGAGAATCTAGTTTCTCAGTCTTGTCAATATCTTCAATAGTTTGATCTTCAAAGAACACAACATCACGACTTCTAATGAGTTTCTTATCAATTGGATCATAAAAGCGATATCCAAACTCATCTTGAATATAACCAATGAAGATACATTGCTTAGTTTTAACATCCTATTTTGACCTTTCATCTTTTGGAACATGCACACAAGCTTTACACCCAAACACTTTCAAGTGATCATAAGAAACATCCTTATCAAACCAAACTCTTTTTGGAACATCACCATCCAAAGCAACAACAGGAGACAAATTGATAACATAAGCAACAGTGTTAAGTGCTTCAGCCCAAAAAGAATTTGGAAGTTTAGCCTCTGAAATCACACATCTAACTCTCTCAACTAAAGTTCTGTTCATCCTCGCTGCCAAACCATTTACTTGAGGAGTCTTTGGAGGAGTCTTCTGATGATGAATTCCTTGCGATTTGCAGTAGTTATCAAAGGGACCAATATACTCACCTCCATTATCAGTGCGAATACATTTTAATTTGTTTCCCGTTTGACTCTCAGATAAGGCTTGAAACTGTTTAAACACATCAAGCACTTGATCTTTGGATTTTAAAGGATATACCCAAATCTTGCGAGAATGATCATCAATGAAAGTAACAAAGTAAAGTGCACCACCTTTTGACTTCACTTTGAAAGGACCACACAAATCTGAGAGTACTAGCTCCAATAGCTCAGACTTTCTTGAAGGAGGATGACTGTGAAAAGAAACTATTTTCTGTTTCCTAGCTAAGCAATGAACACATCTTTTCACCTTTGCTTGTTTCATACCAGCAAGCAAATTCTTCTTAGCCAAACATGTGATCCCCCTCTCACTCATATGACTAAGCCTCTTGTGCCACAATTCTGATAAAGTCTCGCTCTCCACCAAATTTATAGAGTCACCAAGAATAGATCCTTGTGTCATGTATAAATTTTAATGTTTTCTTCCTCGAGCTAAAATCAGTGAGCCTTTGGTGAGCTTCCATTGGCCATTGCACAAGTCACTATGATAACCATCATCATCTAGTTGTCCTACAGAGATCAAATTTAAGGGAATGTGTGGAGCATGCTTATCATTCTGAAGGACCAACGTTGAACCGGTATTGGTTTTCAAACAAACAGTTCCAACACCAAACACCTTAACCTCACCAGCATTACCCATCTTTAACACCTCAGAGTTAACAGAAGTATAAGATGAAAAGAAGTCTTTTCTTGGTGTACATGTGATGTAGCTCCAGAATCTACTATCCAACTTCTATCTTGAGATATAAAATTGATGACGTCTTTATCACAAGCGAAGAGAAGGTCATCATGGACAACAACAACAACATTATTTTCATTGTTTTCTTCCTTCTTCCCTTCTTTAAGATCTTGCTTCAATTATTTAAAAAATCTTTTAATATGTCCTTTCTTTCCACAATGATAACATGTAATATTTGGATTCTTGAATTTTGACTTGCTTCTACTTTCACCTCTACTCCTCGGATCTCTTGTCTTATGTCTCCCTCGATCTTCTGTATATAGAACATCTGAATATGAAGATGTGTCTTGATATTTTCTTCTAACCTCTTCATTCAACACACCACTCTTTGCATATTCCATAGTCACCTTTCCACCAGTAACAAAATTTGTTAAAGAAACACGAAGAGTTTCCCAAGAATCTGGTAGAGTATTAAGAAGCCAAAGTCCTTGTATTTCATCATCAAAATTAACACCCATTCCTGATAGCTGATCAAGAATACCCTGAAAATCATTTATATGATCAAGAATAGGACTTCCCTCCTTGTATTTAAAGGTCATCAATTGTTTTAACAAGAATAACTTGTTATTGCCAGTTTTTGAAGCGTAAAGCATTTCCAACCTTTCCCACAATGTTCTAGCATGTGTCTCATTCACAATATGGTTGCGGACATTATCTTCAACCCATTGTCTAATATATCGACATACTTGTTGGTGCTCAAATTCTCAATTTTCATCGGTCACATTCTCGGGTTTATGAGCAGAAAAAACCGAAAGATGCATCTTCTTCACGAACAATAGATCTTTCATCTTGCTTTTCCATATGTTGTAGTTTCTTTTGTTTAGACATACCATCTTGCTCATATTCCCCTCCATATAGATAACCTTAACTCTGCCAGTTGTTGTGACAAAACGATGAAACCGAAAATCTAATAGTATGGAACACCAAGTTTAACGTGGAAAAACCCTTCAAACCGAAGGTAAACACCACGGGATCGACAAGATCCGAATTTCTTCACTATAACAATAAGAGGGTTACAAATATTCTTCTAATGTCTACACAACAAGTGTCAAAAGAGAACAAACAATAGCTACACCAACAAAAGATAAATAGAAAGAAACACCATCCAAACCCAGCTTCTGTTTGGGACCTAAAATAGGATCTTGCTGACCTTCGAATCCGATCTCCACCGTTCAAATCAACCATCAAGATGTCAGTAACACGCATTCCAAATTTCATCCCGATCCAATGGTTAGTTAATCGGGAAACACGATCTTAACGTGACTAGTCGGAGAAAAGACTGCAGCAAAAGAACCCTTTTCTTTCTCTCTTTTACTCTTGTTGAAAGCTCTCTCAAAAACCTCTCTTATGTTATAATGTCTTTCAAAGACAATACCAATGAGCAATTAATTATTCTCTCAAGACAATCCTCTATTTATAGAGTTGTGCTTTTCCTTACAAAGTCAAAACCAACTACAAATAGGATTACTATTCCAATCCTTTTCCTAATAGAATTGGAAACCAAATAAAGATAATAATTCCAATCCTTTTCCAAGTAGGATTAGGCCATGGGCCTTTGGCTGGAACATGGGCAATAGCCCAACACGATCGTGTCTGTGTGCATTATTCTTTGCTGTCATTTTGAGTTCGTTGACATTTTTAAAGTTTGAGGAAGCACTAATTCTTCAATTGTTTATCCATTTTATCATGGGAGGAATTAACCTTCATCCTCGTGTACTTGAGGGGATTATATTTATTAAGAGTACACAGTGAGTTCTGTTGACTCGGATAGTTCTTTGTGATTTTCTTTTAATCTTTTATTATTTCTGGTTTGCTAATATGAATACAAGAGATAACAACCTTAAAAAAATTTGATTGACGGTATTTGTTGTGGTAAGGAAATTATATATGTTTGATGTGTTCTTTTTGTTGGATAGAAAAAGAAGAAAAACAGAATGATTTTATCATATGATAAAATAGAATTGGGATGAATTCGTACTAGAGTTATATGGACTCAGATAGTTCTTTATATTATTCTTTTGATATTTTATTATTTATAGTTTGCTAAATATGAGTACAGGTGATAACAAGATTAAAAAATTCAGATTGATGGTATTTTCTATGGTATGGAAATTCTTTTTGTTTTCCGTGTTCTTTTTGTTGGAAAGAAATAGAAAAAAAAGAGAACTATTTTATCAAATGATAAAAGAGATTAGGGATGAATTAATACTACTTTAATATGTTCGAGTATATTTTCCGTAGTAAATTTACCTTGGATGGGTAAGATTATTTTATTTTCTTCCCAAGTGCATTCAAACATTGCTCCCCTTTAGTCTTCTTTTGAATGAGAAAAATTGTATTGTGCATAAAGCCAAAGATGATGAACACTTCAATTATTTTTTGCTGTATTCTTGATTTTATATAACTATGAGAAGAATTAAATGAACAAATGTTATCTCCTAATAATAATTGAACATGAGTTTAGTTTCTTGTTGAAATTAAATGTCTTCTTGAGAAAAATAGGAATATGATGGAAACTGAGAAAAGGAAAAAAAAAATAGCAAGAAAAGTTACTTGCATGGAATCATTGCTGACAAATAGAATATGATTGAGATAAAGTTAAAATCAAGTTCTATCATTATTTCCCATTGATTATTATTTTCTTTTTCTATCCTTTATAAGTTATGAAATCTATTTCATAAATATTAGGATTGATGGTCATTATATGATGAACTCAGAATATGTCTTTATTAATATTAATATGTATTCTATAGAGGAGGCATTTTTTTGTAGTTTACTACTCCATGTGAAATTTGATTGTGTTTGATTTTGGAGACTAAAATCTTCTGATTCTTTTTTACTCCTTTTGTTTGAAGAATATAAGAACTCCACGAACAAATCAAATTGTGCATTGGTTTGAACAATATAGAAACTTCACCAATTTGTTTAATACTATGTTTGAATGAATATTCTAACTTGAATAGTACAAAATCATCATCAATCATATGAAGACTAAATGATTTGAATAAAAAGGATAAAATTTTCATCGATAGCTAGAAATAGCGTTATATTTGAGATTTTTGGAGATTAAAACATTGTTAAGTTGTATGAAGATTTAATATTTATTATAAGTATTCTAATTACTAAGTGATTTGTCTAGTTGTGACAGAAAGGAAAAAGACACTACTGATATAAAATTAGTGATTTTTATGCCTGCAATGGGTGGTTATATGGATTAAATCTCCAAAAGAAGGCTTCATGATTCTAATGTGTATTTTGATGGTATACAATATGAAATCATGGGGGAAAATATGTAAAAATAATTTCAAATACTTGAAAATATTTTTGAGAACGTATTTAAAATGTGAGGGTTCTTCACTTATGATAAAGACAAAATTACAATCTAATTTAAATTTGAAAATACAAGATATGAAATTTAATGACATTCTTGTATTATGTTAGACCCACAAAATATTTGTAGTATCTTTCATATTGTGGTCGCTAAGTCTCTCTTTACTAGTATATGATATAACTAGTGTAAAACCACAAAATTATATTACTCGTTCAAAAGAATTGTGTACTTTAAAGAAAAAGTTCCAATGAAAATTTTGTGATTTTCATGTAAAGATATTTCTATTAAAATAATTTTTTTGCATAGACATGAACATTGGTGAAAACTGATATGTTATGTTTGTGTTGTAAAACAAACATTTGCGTCATATTGCCCTTATTGGACCGATGAGACTATAGTCATGGGTAATTGTATAACAAATTGAATGTTATGGAAAAGTCCTTATGAAAAGGGCATATGGAAAGGTGTGACTCTTAAACAATTTTTATACTTGAGAAAGTTATAAAAAGTAAAGAACAAAATATTTGTGGGAAAAGGTTACCTCACAGAAGGTCTTTTTAAAACTTAATATTTCTATTTGTTCTTACTGGCTTGAATCAAATTGTTTATGATGTAAATGATTGGGACATGTCAATTACATAACCTTGTAAAAACTAATCAACTTAGAAGTTTTGTCAATCTTCTAGTGCAATAAATCAATATGTCAAATATGTGTTATTGAAAGGAATTTTAATAACCTAGAATTGATTTACGTTAACATTCGTGATATGAAGTCAAAACCATCTTATGGTAGGAAAAAATGTTTCATAAATTTTATTGATGATTGTACTATATAATTTTATGTTTGTTCTCTTAATGGTAAGGATGAAGCAATATAAACATATACGTAATATAAAACTGAAGTTGAAAATCAGTTTGATAAAAAGATTGTCTTTAGAAGTGGTAGATGTGGATAATGTGAATCTTCTTTTGCATAAATATATTTGGAAAATGGACAAATCACTGCACATTCTCACCTCAATCTAATAAAATTGTTGATAGGAAAAAATTGAACTTTGAAGGAAATGTTGAATGTCGTATTTATAAAATATATGCGGGGTGCTATCATTATGGCAAAAGAGAACAACAAAAAGTTTGTCTGCTCAGAAAGAGAGAAACAAAAAGTTTTGTTTGATAGTAAAGGGATCAACAAATTAAAAAAAATCTTTTGTTTATTAAGAAAGGGAGGCATAAAAAGTTGTGTTTGTTCAGACTTTTTGTATCCTGATAGAGAATTGATTGTCCTCGCCTAAAGTATATACAAGTAATAACTCTTATAAGATAGTGATCCAAAAATTTCCAATACAATTTATTCCATATGAGAAATGAAAATGAGTAAACTATTTCTTAAAAGGTCAAAACAGGACCTAAGACTGTGGATTGTATATTCATTGAATATACTACAAATAGTAAAGCATGTGAAGGGTCTAAACGACCTTGGAAAGAACCAAAGGAGAATGTACTTAATAGAGAGATTCAGAGACGTAAGGAATGTTAATGGACAAATTACTTCCTTCGACTTTGATTATGAAAATTTCTTCTTGAAAATGAGTCACATATATTCTAAAAGTTATGTCCTTTGTGGTTTCATTCTCTCTGAAAAAAGTTGTCAATAGTAATATAGATTAAATCTTGAGCAACAATACTTGAGAGTTGGTTGATCTTCCTTCAGAAAATAAATTTTTGGGTTCAAAGTGGATTTACAAAAGGAAAAGAAAGATGATGAACTATTGAAAAATACAAAACAAGAGTTACTGTCATAGGCTTTACACGATAAGAAATCCTCTTTAGACAAACAATAGCCAATAACTTGGATTAATTCAATTCAGATGTTAATTGCGCTAGTTGCGGTATATGGCCTTCAAATTCATCAAAATGAATGTGAAAACAGTTTTTCTTAAATGGAAAATTTGAGGAAGAAAGTTACATGGAACAACCCAAGGTCTTTGTGGTTCTGGTAAAGAAAAGAAAGTCTATAAACATGTTAAGTCACTCTGTGGACTAAAAACAAGTGGCCAAATAATGACATGCAAAGTTTGACCAAACCATGTTTGCAAATGAATTCAAGATTAATGAATGTGATAGATGTTTCTATGTTAAAGACACTCCAAATCACAAGGTCATTGTTTATTTTTATGTTGATGACATGTTGATCATCAAAAGAGACATTTCTAAGATAAATGCTACTAAGCATATTCTAAAAGTAACTTTGATATGAAAGACATAGAAAATACTGATGTGATTGAAAATGTAGTTGACAAATTCAAACATTTGGATTTTAATATTGTCAATACTCCAATAAATGTGAGATTTGTGCCTCAAAATATTGAAGCCAAAAGTGACTCACTATTGGATTGTCCTAGAGTATTGAGAAGTATGATATCATGAAGTGTACGCCATCTGATATAACATGTGCTATTAGTAAACTAAGTTGGTTCATGAGTAATCTCAATTAAACTCTGACAATGAAAAGAGTTTTGGAGTATTTAAAAATACTTAAAAACTATTGCTTTGTATTATAATTAATATTCATTAGTATTGGAAGTATATAGTGATGCAAATTGAATCACAAGGTCAAATGAAGTAAAATCCACGAGTGGATACGTATTTACTCTTGGTGGAGGATCATTCTCTTGGGAATCTTCCAAACAAAGATGTATTGCTCGCTCTAGTGTGAAATCTAAGTTTATCCCTCTAGATAAGGCCGATCAACAAGTTGAATGTCTCCAAATTTCTTCAATGATTTTTTGCCTAAACCTTTTAGCTCCAATATGCTACACTATCAGATTTAATTTGCAATCATTAGGACATGGAGCATGATGTATAATGGAAAGCCTCATCATATATGACGTAGACATATTATCATTAGAGAACTACTCTCTAGTGAAATTATCATAATTGACTATAAAATGTCAAAGGATAATGTGTTAGATCCACTAACAAAAGGCCTAACTAGAGGGGGAGTTGATAAATTATCAAAGGGAACGAGACTATGGACAAGAACAAGTCATTGCGACGGTAACTCTACCTACAAGACTGGAGATCCCAAGGTCTAGGTTCAAGGAGATCAAACAAAGTCATTGATGACTGTTCAACATTATCAAAATATTTTTATGGTCCATTCTCATATTAAGACAATGATAAGTAATGGAGATAAAGGCATTAGGACTTTTTAATGGTTTCTAAGTTTGATACAGGGTGTATCTACGGGATAACACATTTAGAAATCACCTATGTAAGTGTGAAGTGTAAACCGCTTCAAGGAGAATTCGATAAGGACAATTCTCTACGAACTTATAAACCAAGATGTGTTCATGGCAGAAACAAACAAAAAATGAGAACCAAAAGCAGTTCAAGGGTTGATTATGTGACTTGTGTTGTCTTGGTATACACAAAAGCTCGACGATTCAGAGATAACAAATCTACTAATTGACCGAGTATATCCAATATATGTTCACTATGAAAAGTTCAAAAGGAAGCCACTTATCCAGATGCATTTAATCCTTAAGTAGGAATTATACAGTTTTCATGCATATGTCTAACAATATCAATTCCCTATTCATGTTGGGGATTGATGGTTTTTGAAGGTGTGAAAATGAAATGAAGGGTTGTGACTACGCGGAAGGGATGTGACCTTTATTAAGGGTTGTGTCCTTTCTAAAGAGTTTTGACCGTTTGAAAGGTTGTGCCTTTTACAAAGTGTTGTGACCTTTCTAAAAGGTTGTCTTATTTCCAAAGAGTTCTGACCTTTATCCTTTGTTAGTTACAAATAAAGAGACTTTCTCTTATTTTTCTACATCAAACTCTTCCCTTCTATTGCATAAATTTCTTACAAAACTAACTTGACCGATCATGTTTGTGCGTGTAATTCGTTGCTATCATTTTGATTTTGTTGAAATTATCAAAATATGAGGTACCACTACTTCTTTAATGGTTTATCTATTTTATCTAGAGAGGAATTAATTTGCAACCTCAGATACTTGAGGGGATTAATTTCTTAAGGACACAATGAGTTCTGTGGACTTAGATAGTTCTTTATTTTTTTCATCTTTTATTATTTACGATTTGCTAATCTGAATACAAGACATAACATTTTCTTCAACTGCAATTCGAAGATAAAACAACTAGAGGTAAACACTAATCATCAAAGTAAATGTTTTAAACGGCAGGGGTGTTAGGCGAGACATATATGCAGTATAGAGCGAGGCGTAATCCCCATGACACATGGCGTAAGTCCCATGGATCTACGGGTTGTATTATCATCTATATTTAATTTTATAGTTTTATTACTTTTAAACTAATCAAAAGTAAACTTTTCAATGATTTATGATTTTTATATGAGATATGTATAATAATCAATAATGAAAAAAAGTATTATAATTACCATTTGACAAATATCGTTAAGAGTAATATAAATATGGTTTAAAGTAAAAGAAGGTTCAAAAAATAAATTAGAAACGCTCAGGCGTACATTTTTACGCCCATGACTTACATTTTTATGCTCAGGACTTATACCTCAAATATTAGGACTTACGCCTTATGAATCTACGTCTTTAATTTAAACCTCGGAGCATTTTTGGTACGCCCCGCCCCCAAAATGTTTTTGAAACCACTGATCATAATAAATAAAATGATACCTCAAAATTGAAAAAATAAATAAACACTTGACAAACGGACCAAATAAAGTCTACATGTCAAATAGTCTTAATGACATGTAGGTTGTGTTAGCATATATTTAATGTATTTAAGAAATTGGCATACTTTTTTTTTTTGTAGATATATACATATCAGAATTAATATAATTAGTATTATGAAGGAAGCTTACCATATATCTAAAATATACCATTGACAATTTGTTAATTGCCAACCTAAATGAGAAAAATCAAATAAATAGTCGCTTAACTATAGGATTAGGTCTAATATGGTCTTTTAAATATACACTTAACGGATTTAGTCCTTTAACAATTCAAAAACTTATTAGCTTTGGTCCCTTAACTATACACTTAACGGTATTAGTCCCTTACCTATAAACTTACCGATTTTAGTCCTTTTATTATTCAAAAACTTATCATGTTTGATCTTTGTTCATTTTTAATACAAATAACTAAGATTTATATTAACAGAATCTATGCCTCGAGAAATTAAATCCTTAGCAATTTTTTTCAGTTGTTTCTCCCTCCGCGCTTCTTTTTCTTCAAATTAACTTTTTGTGGAAAACCTTAACCTCAACGATTTAACATAAAATTCACGATGAAAGTAAATATTAGTCATAATTTATTCAACAAAGGATAAAATGAAACATATTATTGTTACTAAGGACTTGAATATGCTAAACTTTCTTATAGAAAAATAATTACCCATTGAGTTCAATGTTTGTACTCCAATGACTTCATTGAACAAAATTTGTTTAATTTTTAGAAATGAGAATTTATAAAATGATAGATTTGATTTTTTTTAAAAAAAATAGATCAATTATATTATTCTATTCATTTTATTTTACGTAAAGAAATTTGATCGAATTAAATAAAATTCACACTGATTAGCATATTCAAGTAATGATTTAAGTCATTAACAAGAATTATATGCTTAATTTTATCCTACGTTAGATAAGATTTGGAATTATATCTTCTTTCCTCATTAATTTTTTTTGAATCGTTGACATTGTTGTTCTTCTCATAAGAGTAGTTAGAAGGAAAAAAAGTTGGGATAGAGAAAAACTTAATTAAATTAGGTTAAAGATTTTATTTCACACATATTTTCATTAATATAAACCTAACTATTTGTATTAAAAAGTGGAGAAAGATCAATCGTGACAAGTTTTTGAATACTTAATGGACTTAAGTCTGTAAGTAAACTTAAGTGACTAAAACCGGTAAGTGTATAGTTTAGGGACCAAATCTGATAAGTTTTTGAATAGTTAAAGAACTAAATCCGTTAGTTATATAGTTATGGGACCATTTTAGACATACTCCTATAGTTAAGAGACTATTTATGTCATTTTCTAACGTAAACGCATACCATTGCCTATTCAAAGAATTCTTCATGACAAAAAAAAACATTTTGATTTAAATAAAATAAAATAAAATAGAAAACTTCTCAAATATTAGTTTGCCTTTTTTTTTTTAAAGAACATGTAAAACAAGTTATGTTAGTACACATACCATAATATTATAATTCATGAAGTAAATGATAGGTTGGTGAAAGATGAACAAATGTAGCAATAATCAATGATGGTGACTAAAGTTAATGTAGGTCAACATGATAAATTTTAATACCTTTTATTTTTATTTTGATATGCATTCCTTAAACTAAATATATCTCATTTAAAATAAATTATGTATTAATAGGTGATAACCATAACAAAAATATCAACCAAATAAAAGATTCATGTTATTCACTTCTATTCTTCTCACGATTGCAGTGAGTTCGATTCTGCCAACGAGGTTATAAATTAAGTATGTAATAATTATCCTTCCAATATTTATCTCGATAATTCTTGATAACATTAACAGTAATTAAATTAGACACATCAAATTTAGACTATCAGTATAAGAACATTTATATAGAAAAATACAATATACTCCATACTATTTATGTTTGGGCTAATGCACTGTCAGAGATGCTCGTATATGAAGAGAGTTATGATGATAGCGTGTTATACAATAAAACATGTGTAGTAAAATAAAATGACAAGTACAAAAATAGAAAAATATTAGTAGTAAGTAATGTTGTTTTCACTTTTTGTATTTTTCTCATACTTAAGATGAGTAAGTAATAGACTATTTATAAACCTCATGAATTCAAGCTACTTGGCTGTAAAAATATGTTATAGAGTGTTGGCCTCTTTACTTGTGCATGCGTTAGGTACAAAGAATGGTTACATGGTCATCCATATAATTTTACAACATTTTTCTTGTAATGTGAAATGATAAGAAGAAAATAATTGTAATACGCCGCAAAATTTTTGAGCTAAGACTCAAACTGTTCTTCGTAGTGAGTGAGATTTTACCCAGGAATTGAAATTTCTTAAGTATTCAGGTCAGATCACGAAATGTAGCACCTTGAGTTCCAAAAAGAACTAAATTGGAAATAAAAAAAAATCTGAAAATTTGCAAGTTAAGCTAAGTATGAGTTTTGGGTCAACTTCAAATGACCATAACTCCTAACACAGGATGATTTAGGTATGATACAATATGCCGTAGGAAATATATTTGAATTATCTTTCCAACGCCGCGAATTTGTTAATTTTTGAGTTCCGATGAATGAGATATGACCTTTTGAAGTTAGGTTGTCCAGTTAAGGAAAGTTAGCCGAAATAGTGAGGGGTATTTTTCTCCTTTTCTTACCCAATTAGATTTAATTCATTTTTAGTAATACTTTAGGCGTGTAATCCTTTTAGATTCAGTTTTATAATCCTAATATACAACTAGGTTTTTAATTGAGTTTTCAAGAAGAGACAAGAAGTGAAAAGAAGAGAAAAGAGGAAAGGATGAAAACGTTTTTCGATGTTCTTGAGTTTAGTTGCGGATTTTATCCGTGTTCAATCCCTAAGAGGTATGTAAAATTCCATAGTCTTGTGTTAGTTCACCCACACGCCAATCATGTTAATTTTTAAGCGAAATTTCATTCTTAAAGTTTAAAGATTAGAGTTCTTGATGAGTTCTTGAGAGATGTTCTTGAAATTCATTCTAGATCTTGTTGTGTTGGGGTTTTGATGATTTATTGAGATGAAATTGAGTAATGCTAATGTTTTTTCAGTAGATTAGAGTGAAATTAAGTTAAATAATCAAATCCAAGTGATTGGGGAAGAAACCATTCTATTTTAGGCGAGTTAGGCTGAGAAAACGAGCAAGGATGTTGGCAGATTTTCTGAGTTGGGCCTGGCATGATGCGCCTTCCAGAGAGGCCCAAACTCTTCTTTGTACTTCAGGGGCTTGTGCCCCCCACCACCCATAGCCCAGGGTCGCCTTTCCCATCCAGTTTGCCTTTGGTTGCTCAGTTTGAGTACGTCTAAAGTGGACCTTCACTACTTTTCAATTCTACTACTCTAAGATACTTCTAAGCACCTAAAATTATTCATAACATGATCATAACCTTGAATTAATAACTCAAATTGAATGTATAGTTGAGTGTAAAGTTTGAGAATTCTTTCCAACATTCTATTAACGTATTTTTAGTCCTTTAGTGGAGTTTTCTACAACTTCTAGTATCTTGTTTCAAGACTCCAGTGAGTGAGTATATGAGAACGAAGAGAATTTATGCACAAGTCTACCTTGTCATCATGTGATCCCCCATGCCATGAACCAAAACTCTTGAATTCATAATTCTCATTCAAGAGAGTTAACAGTAGAGTTCAAGAAAGCTTTTTAGTTCAATAGTGAATTCTTTGAGGTAAATAATTGATTTGAACTAATTTTTGAGGAAGTAAGTATGAGAATGATAAGAGTCACATACATGATATCCTTATTGATATTTTGTCCCTTGAGTTGAGTCGTTCATGCCCATAACATCCGCATGAATTCTAATTAGTTGAGTACTTTTGAGATGAGTAGCATATTCACGTCATAAGTCTTGAGTAATAAGTTTCTAAACCATTTCAGTTAATATTTCTAATCATTGTACTATTACATGTTATACATGAAGTCTTTTAGTTTAATTGTTCATGCCCATAATACCGCATGAACCCTATAAGTTGAACAATCTTGAGATAAGAAGTGTCTTTGAGTACGTGAGTTGAGAAGTTCATGCTTATAATTCCACATGAACCCTCCAAATTGAATATCATGAAATCATCCATAAACATGAGATTATGAACCTTGAGTCTATAATACAATTCAAGGAAGGTTAAGATCAAAGTCAAAGAAGTTAAGAATAAAGACTAGAAGTTAAGAAGCCAGTCAAAAATAAACTTTTTTAAAGTTTTAAAGATTTTTACTTAAGCGTTTTAAATTCATTTTAATGTTCAAGTTTCGAGTTAAAGTAAAGAGTAGAAATTGAAGTCTTTCCTTCAAGAAATATAAGGGAACTACGTATTCCCTAAGAGTTGATTTAAGATCAAAAGTTTCAAGTTAAGCAAAGAGTAAAGAGTTGAGTTAATTTCTCAAAGTTATAAGGGAACTAAGTATTACCTAAGAGTTACAGTTTTTTTTCACATTTTGAGCAAGAAAGGAAGCTAGACTTCTAACAGAGCCTTTGGCAAGTTTTTAGTAAAGAGGAAACTATGATTTCCAAGTGAGCTTTCAAGGCTATGTATGAGCAATTACCTCAAACCAGAGAAGGAGTTGCTTTGGGAACATATGAGTTAAGTATTTTGGGAGTAGTATTGAAAACCGATAGGGGACACAAATTCATATGAACTCAAACACCCATAAACTATATAACCAACATGGACAGAAGAAATGCCATACTTTTTAGATGATTCCTTGGTGCTTTTTAGCATAGACTAGTGGATCCACTTCGTATTTAAGGTTATATATACTGACGGAAAGGTATAGGACGATCCTCATGCAACGTGGGGTAAGACGTTGTACCATTGCTTAGGCTCATAGTGATGGTTGTCGGTTATAGAATCTCCCACAGAATCTATATTACTTTCTTATATAAGTAAAGTTGAGTTTGTTATTGTATTTTCCTTAACGAACTAGGTTGTTTTTACTGTTTTATAAATGTTTATTTATTTATATATAGCATGTATATTATTTCTTTATATTGAGTTGAGTATCCATAATCAAGTCTTTTAGATGAGTAATTTTGAGTATTCCTTGAGTTGAGTATGTTTGGAAAGAGGTAAGAATCTTTCTTTTTTATCAAGTTCTAGCCTATTTATGCTTTAGTTTTCCCCTAAGGTGCTCGTACGTTTCACGTACTGAGCTATTTGGCCTGTATCTTCTCATGATGCAGACACATCTATTCAGGATCATCAACAGGAGCTTCGTTGATACATCCAAGAGTTTGAGTTATCTATGATGAGCCTCCTTGCTTCTAGATGATTTCATTTACTTTTCGGTTTAGTTAGGAGGTCGTGGGTCTTGTCCAAACTTCCCTCTTTATCAGTTAGAGGCTTCACGAATATTAAGTATAGTTGAGAAGTATGTATTATTCATTTATTTTATTAAATATTTTAAAGACTTGAGATGCCTATTTTGGGGAGAGCTGAATATATTTTATTATTTAGAGTTTTATTTTGAGTTTAAAATTTGTATTTAAGTTTTAAGAACTTTTATTTAAGTTTTTAAGTTTCCACTGTTGAAGTTAGTCATCTACTTGTAGTCATCAAGGATGAGGAGTTCTCTTAGGGACCAACAGTGGTTCTTGAGAGCTGACCATATCCAGGGTATAGACTCTTATCGTGACAATACTAAAAAAAACAACTACTACATTGTCTCTCTCTTTCTCTGCTTCTCTTAATTTTAATACATCAAATTTCTTTTACAACATATTATCAACATGAACCTCTTATTATTTTTCATTAAAGCTTCAAGTGGAACACTTATATATAGTTGAATGAAAATAAATAAGACAACTAATAGATATTGTTTGTCCTGATTACTATAGGATTAATGAACACTAATAATTAGTTTCTTATAAATTATATAATTATTCATATCCCTTGTTGGCAAGCATATGATCTTGATTTTTTTCTCTTAAAATATTGACATAAATGATTCTAGTGAGCAATATTTTTTCAAATTATTTATAATATATTAGTCTAAAATTATATTTAAATTAAATATTGATTCATGTAGTTGTATTTTGTAACACTCCGAAAATTCCATGACTTAGTCTAGAGTCACACTTGTTGAACTAAGCCTTACAACAATACTTCTAATCTTAAACAATGGTAATACATTTAAGTAGGAAGGGTTAGAACACAAAACGTCAAGAAACGACCACGACGTTTAGAGACTAGTGAAATTGAGCTAATGTGCATTGGTGTTTTTCAAGGGGTTTTAAGAGTCGGAATTATGTAAAATTTGGTAAAAAGTTTAAAATACATGTTAGAATGTGTTTATGGTCGAACGTCCTATACGAATCCCCAAGGACCACTCTCAAGGGTCCTTGAGGAGGACCCAACATTTGGACCAAAAACTGTCCATTTGGCAGTGTGCAACCACGAGCACAAATGACGAGCCGTCATTTGAACGACGCTCCATCATTTGGTGCCGTTGGGTTACACTTAGAAGAATCCCAAAGAGGATCAAAAATCAAGACTCTGATCCAAATCACATTTGACCAGTATGGTCTATTGTTGGATCGCGAGACGTCGACGGGGTCTCGTCTTTTGAGACCCTAGTTCACTGTCCAAACACGGTTAACTTAGGGGTGGTTAGGGAATTGGTCAATTAATTAATTTGGGGTTCAGGTCGGTTATAATTGAATAATGTAGGGCTATTTAACTACTATAAGTCAACTAAACTAACACAACACTTCATTTTTTCCCAAATCCAAATAACTCCAACTTCTCTCTAGTTTCTCTCTCCCCAAACTCAAACCTCCATCGAAGGAACAGTAGAGCTTAAAGAAGAGGATAAATTCACCAGTGAATCCAACTCAAATTCGTGTTAATGATCTCTAAGGTATGATTTATCTCACTCTTGGTACTTTTTTGCCAAGAGTCCCCTCCAAAAGAGTATTTCTAAACTCCCCCAAGAAAAGGGTTTCTATCTATACATGGGTCCTATTTTAAGAACAAAATTGTGATTCAAAGGTGCACTTATGATCTTTTATTTTTGATCAAATGTGTAATTATGCCTAATTGTTGGTAATCACTTAAGATTTCCCCTTTGACCCTTGTTCTTCCCTAAACTCATTATACCTTGAAACTTTGATGGTAATTGTGGAAGATCATGAGTATATGGATTATGTTGGATGATAATTGCTATGTATTAATTCTTGAATGATCTTGTTTATATATTGGTTATGTATTCTTTGGTAACATAAGTATGAAGGCCATGAAAGGGCAAGAAGGTATGAAGGTTGGTTCTTCTTGAATTCAATTATGAAAGATGAGTTAGTTAGATAGTAATGCTCCTATGTCAATGTGTGGTTGTGATGTTGATAACAAGCATTCATCATTTTTAACTCTAGACATTGAATTAGCCATGAAGTATGCGTGAATGTTGCGATATGATTATTATATGATTTAGAGTAGTTCTCATGATTATAATGAAGTGTTAAGTGAAAGGTTTACTAACTTGTATAGGGTTTCTAAAGTGAAAGGATTGTTTTCACTTATGAATACCTATGAGCTATTATGATAAGATGTTTACATAGGGGTCTAGTATATACTAATGTGAACTTGTATGATGAACAAAGATGATTACTAAAGGAAATAAGTGCTTAGCACCCGAAGGACATGTAAATGAGATGGGGGTCTCACATTTAATCAGTCCGACTCCATACATGGGTTTTCTCATATTTAGCAAGTCCGTATTCCCAAGTTATGTGTTGTCTCATGAGATGGAAGCCCCCACGTTTATCAAGTTAGGCTTTTTAGTAACAATCTCCTTGACCCTTAACTATGAGCCCACATAGCACTCTATCTTAGTAGATCTACCTAGACAGCTATGTACGAAAAGTTACACCTTAGGCAAGTGTTAACCCTCTCTTTTTGATATTGGAGTAGAACAACCGATTCCATGTAGATCACATGGTCTAATGTCGGTTGTTGCAACTATTTCCCTAACATAAAAGTAAATAAATAAGATAAGTGTATGAACTCTTATTAGGGCTTTTCTTAAGGTTTCTACATAGTGTGAGGGAGGGTATGTGACTTCTCTTACACATTGCACTTGTGGGATCCTAAGGGATGGATATATTCGTGTTCTTTTATGATTAAGTTGATTATATGTTATGTATGTTAAGTTATATGTGATCTTTATGAATACAACATGTCATAATGAAATATAAGGTTATGTGGTATATATGAAGTAGGTGATTTAGTATGATACTTATCTTTGGGTAGGGTTATCGAATTCTTTTTTTTTGCATTAGACAAGTATTTCTTAGGTTGGTTATACGTGTGTTGGGTTAACATCATGTTGGGTTGACTTATGATGTTTCATTATATGTGCATTATAAGGTCATTTGATACTAAACATGGTTTTGAGTAAAATGTCCCTTTCCTCATGCATTGATGATTTTATGCGTAGAAGTGATACTTAGTACATGTGATTTTTACTAACCCATATTTTCTTCTCTTTTTTACCAACAGTGTAGGTTCTGACCATTGAAGATCTTCAAGTCCATTTGCAAGGAAGACTTGGATCTTTTCGCAAGTTGTTGGTAAGTCCTCAAGTCCGAGGATGATGCCACTTTTCTTACTATATTTGTATTGACCATGTCTAAGACAATTTTTCTTTCCTTATATTTGAGAATTTGTTTTAAGCCTATATGAGGCATATTATAATAGTGTAGGGGCTATACCCAAATCTTATACTTCTATGATAGATGGTTTATGTGTGAGACACTATTAGACTACTTTAATGAATTGGTTATATACGCTTTATAGATGAGAAGTCTATGTAAAATTCATATATAATAAGCGAGAAGTCTAAGTTACTTCATATGTAAAAGTTTTAAATTTTCCGCATTTTCTCTACCTATGATTTTTAATGAATTGTGCTAAGGGGTAGTCTAGGGCCTCTTTGAGGGAGAAGACGCCGGTTACGTCTAGGGGGTGCTTGTTGGTCGTGACATATGTTAAGGCATTGATATATGTATAGTTCAAAAAACAAAATATCACTAAAATGAAGTACGATATACCTACTATATCTTATAAATCATTTTAGCAGTTAAACATTAATCCTTGTACCATGATTATATTTTATAAATTTTTGTCCCAAGTTTCTTTGAAATATATAGGACGATGACTACTAAATTAATGATTTTAACAAATTGATCATCATCAATTTATTTTGCTTCAAACACTCATTGAAAACTAGGAGAATACATAATTCTCTAATATTATTTGTAATACCACTTGTAGGTTAAATGTCAGATTAATTTAATACATGTTTGGGTGTTATTTAAAATAGAATATTTTTCAAGTATTATGATATATCACAGATTTAATTTTCTTTGCTCACTTTACTTATCCATTGTGGAATTGTTTTATTGTGGTGTGTATATTAAAATCTAATTGTTAACTTATGATATATTTTTATTCATTACGCCCCAAGCGGTGGATGTGACCGACACTCGTGAGCCGTGGATGTCCCCAAGCAAAACCTTGGCTTGGTTCAACTCTCAGCAGAAAACTTACGAAAAAATAAAGGACCCTAACATATAACTCAACTGATAAAGAAAAATAGTTTAACTAAATATCTTCTGAAATGTTCAAAAACATAATTGTTCAACTCAAGTCTTACACATTTAACCAAATAAATGAAAAAGACTCCTAAAAACACTACTATCTATCTTGGAAGCTCTACTAACTATGAGGAAAGTCGGGACAATATCGCGACATTCTAATACGACTGAAAGTATATGTGGGAATCCTTCGAAAGAAAGGAGGCTCACCAAAGCAACTCTCGAACCATAGGTGGTATCAACGGAAAACCTTTTAAATACCTTGGTTATCTGTATCTGCATCATGAAAGATGCAGGTAAAGTGACATCACTACATGGAATGTACGAGCATGCATGGGGAACTCTAAAACACAACATATATAATCTTGAACTTTAAAAAAAGAAGAACATACTCACCTCATCTAGACTCAAGTGAACTCAAGGATACTCAAACTCAAAAATACTCAACTCAGTTCCATATAAAAGAAAAAACAAAGATGTATTATAAAGAAAACTCTTAAAAGAGTAAATAATAACTTAATGTATTCAAAAATACAATAATAACTCCTTTATTCTTTTTTGGGAGATTTTATAACCGATAACCATCACTATAAGGTATCTAATGGTATAACGTCTCTCCCACGTTGCCAGAACTATCCTATACCTTCCAAGAGTATAATACATCCTCAACTAAGTGGATTCATTAAGATATATTTAAAAGATCCTTTTACCTATGTTGACATGTATGATTTATAAGGACTTTGAGTTGTTTGAACTTGTCCCCCTTTTGGTACTCAATACTACTATTAATCATATAACTCATGCTCATATATTTAAAAACATTCCCTAATACAAAAACTTTGAGATTATTACTCAAAAAGTTCTCTTAAAAGAGATAGTTCTCAAAATTCCTCATGAACTCATTTGGAAATTAATGTTTTCTTGTCAGTTCAAATTTTAAAAAAATTAACATTGGGAATAACTAGTCCCTTGATATTCATTTTGAAAACATGAGTTTAATTCTCTTCATCCTCATACTCATGTACTCAAGTCTTAAAACAAGTTTTCAAAGTTAATAAAAGATTTCTCAAAATGACGCGAAATAACTTCTTCAAAAATTTAGTCTTAACTCTATCTTGAATTCGAATTATTGTGATTTGGATATATAGGATCTCTCATTAATTTAGATGTACTTGGTATAGTTAAAATCAAGAAGAGAGCAAATATACGTTTGAAAATAATTTAGAATGAATAATTGATGGAAAAAGAATGGGGGTAGGAAAACCTAGCGCACTAAGCAACGTGGGGCGCGAACCCCTAAACTACATAACACCTTTTCTGGAGTGCCCGCCCTCCTGGCGCATTGGTGGCACGTCGCCCCAGGCCCTGCCCAGAAAACTCGAGGACTTTCCTCTTTGGGTTTTCCCCTAATTTGCCTAAAATCGATTGATTCCTTCCAAAATCTTTTCGATTAGTATAACAAACATAAGTAAATGAAAAATCTACTAAAATCAACTCTCAAACTCATAACATTCACCTTAAGAACTCATGAAATCCCACTATTAAATATTTAAGAATGAGATTTCAAGAAACTCATGAAGAAACTCAATGCATGGATTGTCATGAATGAATATAACTTAAGAAACTCATGACTAGCGTAAGGGTGAACGAACCCATCACTATGAAATCTTACATACCTCTTAAGGATCAAATCCTTGGTGAAACTCCTCGAAGATCGCTAGAATATTGAATAAATGTTTGAACTTCTCATTGTTCTCCTCTTGACCTTCTCTATAAAACCCTAAGCGTGTTTGGGATTGTGAAAACTGATCTGAATAAGTTTAGAACCCTAAAGTATTACAAAAAATGACTTATGCTAGTGCAGTTTGTAAAGACCAAATACCCCTTCTTAATTCAGATGGATTTCCTTAATCTTAAAAGATAGAATTCAAACAGGCATATCTCCATCATCCAAACTCATAGTTTAATAGACTTGGTGGCATTGGAAAGAGGACTCAAAGATATTTCATTTGATATGGCATGGGCTACCTCATCAAAATTATTAAGTTTACCAATAACTCACAATCTAAAACTAACTAACAAAATTGTCAACTCCACTCTTTCCAATTTATATCTTTTGAAATTTAACTCCTTATAAGTCCGAGGGGTTACAATATCTTCCCCTTGAGAACACTCGTTATAGAATGAGATCACTTTGAATAGACTAAGGGTGGAAACATCTAACACCCAACTCAAAAACCCAACATTCAACTCAACAAAACATAGCATATTAATTTAAGGAGTGTTTACCAATACCTTTATTCATATCCTCCTCAACGAACTGGTTCCTCCATATGAACTTGACTGATTCAACCTCCTTGGTTCTCAACTTTTGAACATGACATTCCCGATTATTAGCGGGTACTTCCACATAAAATAGCTCTTCCTCAATACAATACCCTCAGTATGTATAATATATGAAGGATCATCCATCGACATCATCGACATATATATGTGAAATACCGAATGAACTGCAACCAACTTTGGCGGTAACTCAAACTCATACGCTACATTCCCAATCATTTTGGATATCATGTAGGGACCAATATAATGGGAACTAATTTTCTATTATGGAAAAACCTTGTAATAACCTTCATGGTTGAAACCTTCAAAGAAACCCAATTATCTCCCTCAAACTCAAATTCTCTTCTCCTAACATTGATATAGGATTTCTAACAAATTTTCATTGTTTTCAATCTTTCTTGAGTGATATTCACTTTGTTCATAGCCTGATGAAACAATTTGGGTCTATCAACCTAAATTCACCAACTTCGAACCATCTAATACGAGATCTTCATTTTCTCCCATAAAGAGTCTCGTAAGGAGACATCTAGATGCTAAAGTGATAATTGTTGTTGTAAGCAAACTCATTGAGAGTTAAGTGATCATACTAAATACCCTTGAAATCGACCACACACACACTCATAATATCCCATAAAGTTTGAATTGTGCACTCTACTGACCATCGGTCTAAGGATGGAAAGCAGTGCTCAAATTTACCTTCGAACCCAAACTTTTGTGGAAGGACTTCCAGAATTCTATAGTGAATTGCGAACCTCTATGTGAAATGATGGACATCGAAACTCCAAGAAGTATGACTAACTCTTGAATATATAATCAGGCATAATATTATGTTTAGTAGCTATTCTTTGCTGGAGAGAAATTGACTGATTTAGTCATTTGATTTACAATCATCCAAATCGTATCATGCTTCATACGAGACCAAGAGAAAATATTAATGAAATCCATCTGATCATATCCTACTTCTATTTTGGAATGTATATGTTCTGAGCCATACCACCGGGCCTCTGGTGCTCTACTTTGGCTTGTTGGCAATTAAGGTACTTAACAACAAACTTTGTACACCTCTTCATACTACTCCACCAATATACTTCTCTCAGGTCACGATATAGTTTTGTGAAACCCGAATGGGTAGAGTATCTAGAGCTATGATCTTCCTCCATGATCCTTTGTTGGAGTTAATCCACATTTAGTACATATAATTTACCTTGATCCCTTGATACACCAACCACCCCTGTTCAAAATCCATCACTTTCTGCTTATGTACATTTGCGTTCAATTCAAGCAAAAAAGGGTAATAATCTTGTCTATCTTTAACTTTAGAAAACCCATTCATCACCACCACTCCACCTTCATTAAAATCCAACAACTGGATTCCCAACTGTGTGATTATGTGCACATCTTTTGCTAACTCTTTCTTGCCTTCCTCAACATAGGATGTACTACCGATACGTAATCTTCTCTAAGTATCAACGATAACATTAGCCTTACAAGGGGTGATAGAGATATCATAATCTTTGAGTAACTCCAATCATTTTCTCTGCCTGAGATTAAGCTCTTTCTGATTGAATACGAAGTCTGTTGTGATCGATGAACACATTACATGAACACCATACAAATAGGGACTTCATATCTTCAAACAAAACACTAAAGCACCCAACTCTAGATCATGGGTCGGGTAATTCTTCTCGTGAATCTTAATCTATCTGGAGGCACAAGCTATAAATTTTAAATTCTGCATCAATACACAACCTAATTGGACTCTAGACTCACGACAATATACGACAAATCCTTGTGTACCCTCGGGTAAGGTCAACACCGGAAGTATTAAACTATGTTTACAATTGCTAATAAATTTTCTCACAAGCTTCACACCATTGAAATTTTGTTGTCTTCTGAGTCAAATTTTTCTACGGGGATGAAATAGATGAAAAAGCCTCGACAAACATTTTATAATAACCTGCCAACCCCAAGAAAATCCTAATAGAAGTTGAGATATGGGTCTAGAGAAATTCTGCACTACCTCAATCTTCTGAGCGTCTACTTGAATCCTATCACCAGAAACAATGTGGCCTAAAATTCCATGGACTCAACCTAAAACTCACACTTAAAAAAATTGGCATACAACTCCCTATTCTTGAGAGTTTTGAGACCTATCTGTGATTAGTATCATGATCATTATCATTCCTCGAATAAATCAGAATGCATCAATGAACATCATAACAAACATACAAAGATACGGCTTAAACACCCTATTCATAAGAGTAGTAGCATTAGTTAGAAAAAAATACATGACAAGAAACTCATAATGATTATCGGACCTAGAAGCATTAGTTAGACCAAAATACATGACATGAAACACATAATGATTATAGCGGGTCCTGAATGGTGCCTTTGGGATGTCACTTTCCCTTACTCTCAACTAGTGATAGCAGATCTAAGGTTTATCTTAGAAAATCAAGTTGCACCATGAAGTTGAGAGAATACATTATCGATTCTCGGAAGAGGATACTTATTCTTTATGGTGACTTTGTTCAATTGGTCGTAATCATTACACATCCTAAGTGAACCATCCTTCTTCCTCATGAATAAAATTGGAGCTCCCCAAGGCGAGACACTTGGTCAAATAAAACCTTTATTAAGAAGGTCTTTCAACTGCTCTTAAACTCTTTTAACTCTACTAAAGCCAATTTATATGACGGAATCGAGATAGGTCAAGTATCATATAGAATATTTATGCCGAAGTCTATTTCTCTTCAATAAGACCTAAGGAAGATCATATGGAAAAACTCAAAAAGTCACTCACAACTGAAACTGATTGAATAGGTGGTGTCTCAATGCTAGAGTCATTAACTCGGACTAAGTGATACATGCACCCCTTGTAAACAAGCTTTCTGGTCTTAAGGTATGAAATAAAATGACCCTTAAGCATTGCTAAACTACTCTTCTACTCAATAATTGGTGCATTAGGAAATTTGAACTTAACTACTCGAGTTCTACGATCAACTGAGGCATAAAAATCATGAAGCCAGTCCATAACTAGCATACTAGAAAAGTCCACCGTATGTACGTTGACTAATTGGACCATGGTTTTGTTGTGATTGAAAGTGATGGTACAGTCAAAATAAAATATATCAACAAGAATAAACTCACAAATAGGTGTGGAAACACAGAAAGACTCTAGAAGTTGTTCGAAAAGAATATCAAACCTTATAGGAATATACATAGTCATAAAATATAGACTTTCACCTTGATCAAGTAATGAATATACATTAAAAGTAATGACATTGATCGCCCAGTGACAACATCTGGTGAATTCTTTTGAACTTGCCAACAACTGGTGAATTCTTTTTCTCTTGGCAACTAGTTATAGCATACAAACAATTTTCTCCTTCGTTTTCCCTGAGGTAGTTCCTCTAGATGCATCTCTGTTTGGCGAAGCTGCTCAGGAAGATTGAGATTTATTTCCCCCATTAACATTTCCTTGCATGTTCTTAGGTCACTCTCTCATGAAGTGACCTGTCTAACCATACTTGAAACAACCTGTGGAGCCATCACGTCACGCTCCTGGGTGGTTCCTACAAAACTTAGCACATGGAAGAGTCTAGTTGACCCCATGTGCCATAGTAACTTGAGACTGAGTAGGTCGAGCTTTGAAGTTCTGCGAATTCTGGTTCCTGAACTTACTTATGTTTTTTGGTTCTGGTGCAATAGTAGATAATAGAGCACCTCTAGTTCGCTTTTGTTGAAAAGATGATCGGTTCACATTAGTCTTTGACTTGATGTATCAGGACACGACTTTCAGTTTGAAATCCAACGATAGTTAATTAGTATTGTAACCCAACTAAGGGTTAGGATCACTCCCACATGTAGTGGTTTCGATAATTACTAGAAAAATTGAAATTAGGTTCTAATTAGTCATAGTTATAAACATTAATGAATAAAAACATGCGAAATCTAAGGGGTGACGCAAGTGTCAATTATCAATGGGGGTTTTGTTTTTCAACTAAAAATAGCAAAACTATAAAAATGCAAATATGAAGATGGGATTCTTTGAATGTGATAGAAATACGTGATAAACTAGACTATAAGGTATATGCTTTTGATAGTAACTTTTTGAACATTTGTAACTAGGCTAGACTTTAGTGGTGTGTGGGGGGGGGTTAAGCTTTCTCTCGAACTACTTACCCCCAAACAAATGGTTTTCCTCGAACACCTATTTGCCGCATTAAGTATAGCCTCCGCCTTATCCCACTCCCTCTCTCGGTCTGAGAGTGTGGGAGAAGGACTAGGGTTCACTCTCTCGAGCTAAACCCATGTCGACCCAATACCACTGACTATCAATTTAGTAGTATGTTTTACGACCTCTCTCTCGAACAGGATGAAAACACGGAGGTGAAATTATATTTTCAACTAGAACCCCATTAATTTTATACACCACTACTAACCAAAATCACATCTAAAAAATAAATAAACTATCAACAAGCAAGACACAATAGTTAATGTAACCCATATTCGCAAAATCACACCCCAAGAATTGGGGTTTTATCTAGACATGTAAAAGAGATAGAAATTCAAACAAAATTGAGTACTCATGAAATGGGTATGAAGGCTTACTTATTTGAACAAGTGTAGGATGAAGATTTTTCGAGACCCACCATGAATTTCTTGAAGTTGAAAACCCTCAAAACCATTAAGGTTCAAGAACAATGTCTCCACAAAAGCTATGATTTCAAAAATAGAAACAATATATGAAATTTAAGTGTTTACAGTATAGTCTTGATACTAACCAAAGAACTTAAACAAGTCTTTTAAGTTTCAAAGATTTATGCTACGAATGTTCACTCAGCACAGTAAGTTGGTATTAATCAACTCGCGGATCCCCCATTTGGTGTATTTCATCATTGTATGGTGTTAGTCTTAAGCATCTTCGCATTTTGGATCATTGGGCGACATACTACTGCTTTGCAGAAATGATCGGTGACGCACTGACTACTTCTTCTCATCGCCAATTTAATCAGTTCCTTCAGGGCTCAGCACATTGGAAACAAAGGAGATCTCCAGGATGATCGACGACACACTAACTGGGCTCGACGATCTTTATTTCTTCGATCTTTCAGCCTCTTTGTTCCTTTTTTATCTATTGTGCCGACACTTTTTCTCCAACTTTAAATGCCTGAAACTTAAATTTTTTTTTTCACTCATTGAAACAAAATGCGCAGTTGAGGACACTAAATCTATCAATATATAGCCCTAAATAACTCCAATTTTGGGACTCGTCACTCTTCTACTGCGAGACTCATTTCCTCTTGTTTCAACCTTCTTGTTCCAAAATTCTTCCTTACGCCTAAATTTGTCTTCATCAACCTTCTGCACATGGATCATCAATTCTTGATATTTCCATGTCCTTTAGAAGCACCATGACCTTACCTTCTTTGCTTGGAAGACAAGACAATACAGACACAAACAAGCTCATCCTACTCCTATATCAGCAACCATATCTGGAGCATAATGGGATAATTGAGTGAACATGAGGATGCTCTCATGCACATTCATGGATTCCTACTTAAGAGTAATTAATTATCTTACCTTTGCCTCTTTTAGTTCACGGGGGAAAGAAACTCCTCATGAAAGCCTCTTCGAACACAACCCAACTCACCATTGGTGACCATTTAACTCCGCTCTTCTTCCATTGGCCATGCCAAATCCTAGAAGCACCCTTGAGTTGGTATGCGAGTAGTTCCACACGCTCAAAATCTACAACATGCATAACCTCAAACACTGTATGCAACTCTTCCATAAAGTTTTCCAAATACACAGTGACACTTGAATCGATGAAGTCTTGAGGATTCATCCTCAAGAAGTCACAAATCCTAGATGTATCAGCTACATTGTTTTAATTCCCCAATTTGTTTCCCAGCTTGATTGGTCATCGCTTTACTCTCATCCGAATAACATCTCAAAACTAAGCATTGGTGGCCTCTCCTTGGGGTTGAACTTATAGTGCATTGGGTACCCCTTGATCATGGATATCAATACTTTTCCAGCAGGACAACCTCGAATTCTTTTCGTGGAGGCATGATCTAAAATATAGGTGCAAGCACAAATTAGGAAGAGACTTTAATAGAGTTGAACTCTATCACAGGAAAAGAGTATGAAAGAAGTGATATAGTTCCTTAATATCGTAGCTTCCTAATTATAGATGTGCCGCGCTTTACACGATAACTAATTAGACTCTATAAAAAAAATCCATAGATACCCTAGGACTCTTAAACTCTGTGTTTTGTTACCAAGTTTTTCATGCCACGAGCTTACACTCTGGATGTGTCCAGCACTCGATAACCATTGCTTAACCTAAAAAAACTCTTGGACTGACACAACTCTTAGTGGAAGACTTACTCAACAATAACGGTCCCTCAAATGTAACTCTATTCATAATAAAATCATCACTAAATTTATTTTAACTTAATATAGTCGGAAATGTTCAATAACATAACTATTCAACATAAGTCTTAAACATTTAACCAAAGAAATGGAAGTAACTCCTAAAAACACTATTATATAACTACGAAGCCTCTAATAACTATGATGGATGTTAGGACCAGACCAATGACATCATCATACAACTAAAAGTAAATGTGGGAGTCCTCTGGAATAAAGGAGGCTCACTGAAACAACTCTATGACTGCAGATGGTATCAACTGAGCACCTATTGATGAGTCTGGTTACCTATATCTGCATGATGAATGATGCAACCAAATAGTGTCAGTATATTGAATGTACGAGCATGAAAGGGGAAATATAAAGCACGTATATAAACTTGAACTTGATAGGAAGAACACACTCACCTCATCTAGTCTCAACTAAATCCAACTTAAGGAAACTCAAACTTAGAAATACTCAATTCAGTTTAATAAGATAGCAATGATAAAGATGCATTATAAATAAATCTCTTAAAACAATAGATAATAACTTGATGTATTTTAAAATATAATAATAACTTTTTTACTCTTATTTGGACGAATTTTTAACCTACAACCATCACTATGAGCTATATGATGATAAAACGTATCTCTCACACTACCATAATTATCCTATACCCTACTGGAGTATTAGACATCCTTAACTAAGTGGATCGACTACGCTATGCGTAAAAGCAATAACCAATAATCTAAAAAGTATGATTGTTTTTACCCATGCTGGCATACATGGGGTATGAGGGCTTTAAGTTATGTGAACTCATCTCCATATTTGTGCTTAATATTACTCCTAATATTATAACTCATGCTAATATGTTTAAAAGAATTTCCTCATCCTCACCTTTGAGATTATCACTTGAATGGTTCTCTTAAATAAAATAGTGCTCAAAACTTCTCATGAATTTCATTTTGGAAATCAAAGTTGCCTTCTCATTTTAAATGTAAAACATTTACGCTTGGGAATAATTAGTCACGTTTTATTCATTTTGAAAACATGAATTTAACTCTTCTTATCCTCATACTCAAGTACTCAATTCTTAAAACATGTTTGGGAAGTTTGTACAAGACTTCTCAAAATGACTCAAAAAAACATCCTCGAACTTTGCATTTAACTCTATCTTGAATTTGAATTATTAATTCAAGAGTTATGACTTTGGTATATAGGATTCCATTTTAATTATATGTTTTTGTGATAGTTAAAATCAGGAAGAGAGTGAAGATAAATGTCAAAAGAACCTAGGCAAAACGAATGACTGAAAAAGAACGGGGGCAGGTGACCTTGGCGCACTGAGTAGTTCAATGTGCCAACCTATGAACTACATAGCACTATTTATGGTGAAATGTTGGTGAGGCGCGCCAGCCCCCCGGGCATATCAGTGGCACATATCCCCAAGCCCTACCCAAAAAACAGGACAACTTCCTCTCTTTTATTTTTGCCCTAATTCGCCTAGAATCGATTGAATCCTCCCAAATTCCTTTAGATTTGTATAACCAACATAAGTAAATGAAAATCTACTAAAGGAAACTCTCAAACTCATAACATTCACCTCAAGAGCTCATCAAATCCAACTATTAAAGATATAAAATTGGAACTTCCACAAACTGACCAAGAACCTCAATACATGGATTGTCCTACAAAAATAACTCAAGAAAGTCATGATTGGCGTGAGGGTGAAGAAACCCAACACTATGAAAGCTTTAACACCTTGTAAGGATCAAATCCTTGGAAAAATTCCTTGAAGATCACAAGTATCTTTAAAGAACACTTGAACTTCTTCCTTTTCTCCTCTTGAACGTCTCTCTAAAACCCTAAGCATGTGTGGGAATTTGAAAACTGATTTAAAACAGCTATAATATTACTAAAAACGAGTTAGTAAAGTGGGGTAATGAAAATACCAAAATACCCCTCCTTAATTTGGATGAATTTCGTTAATTAACAAGCTGAACTCAAACGAGCATATCTCTCTCATCCGAGCTTGCAATTCAGCAAACTCGGTGGTATTGGAAAGAGGAATCAAAGATATTTCATTTATTATCGGATGGTCCATTTAACTCATCCTGTACTGAATTTATGGTCATTTAAAGTTTACTTAAAGCTCACAATTTAAGACTAACTTGCAAAATTCTCAGTTTCACTCTTTCCAATTTAGTTTTTTGAAAGTTTTAGCTCCGTGTATGACCGAGGTGCTACAATTTGGGTTAAGTTTCCTTCATAATAATGACGCTATTAGTTCTATTTTATACATATCTGCAAAAAGAGTATGCTAATTTTAGAGGTCAACAAAAAAGAATTATTTGTAGACTTTATTAGGTCGAATTATCAACTGTTGCTTAATTTCAAACTTTGAAGTATCAATTTATTTATTGTGATGATTAGTGTTAACCTCTAGTTTCTTTATCTTCAAATTTCAATTTAAGAAATATACTTTCTGAACTATTAGTTAATAAATTTAATGCTGAAAATCAATTTGTTGGTCTTCCAATAAGTAAATAATTCGTAAAAAATATTCAATAGAAAATATATCTCAGAGTCACCTATTAAGATCAATTTTGTTTCATTTAGTTGAGGTAAAAACTAATGTATGGTCCTTTGAAGTGTTATTATGATTATATTTATCAGTGTTTTCAATAACAAAGTGATGATATTTTAAAGGTTCAATGTTGAATTTTATTTTATTTTTTACTATATATAATGTTATTGATTGAGGATAAGACAGTGCATTCAAGTTTCAATGCAACAAAAGGAGAAGACATTAATTAATGTTCTAGTGCCCCATAATGACAATATTTTGAATTCAAGACCCATCATATTTTGACCAAAAACATATTTATAAGGATAAGACAATGAACTAAAGTCACATTGCAATATATCAGTACATCGATATGTTCTTGATAAAATTTGTGAAGCCTGTCTTATTGAATATGGCTCCATTATTTGAAGTGAATGTGATAGCAATAGATCAAAATTCTTAAAGATGACAAGACAACTTTATGATTGAACATATGAATATGGATGACAAGGGAAAAAAATAATAGTCATCATTGTGATAATTATTTAAAAAAAATTATGAGTTCTTAAAATGGTTCATCAAAGAGTGAAGCTAATTGTTGTCATCAAATTTGATATGAAAGGTATTGAGCATCCGATTGTTGTGTAAACTAATTTTATTTTATAAATCCTTCATAAAAATAAATAATTATAAAGTATTGGTGCACTTGAAATTTCAATATGAAAATTTTAGAGCATGAAAATGAACTTTTATTGAAAAGTGATGAAGCATGCACAAATGATATAACCAATTCTAATAAGAGAATGTGACTTGTTGATGCTTATCATGACTAACGACCCTAAGTTTGAGTGGCAACCATCCTTGATAGTTTTATAATCCAACCAAAGGTTGGGACGTGTCCAAGGGAGTGGTTTCGAGAAAATGTAGTTAATTAGAATTTCATTCTAATTAGTCGTAGATAAATATATTAACGAATAAAAATATTATAAATCAAGGGGTGACAGAAAAGTGTCAAATATCTATCTGGGGTTTTGTCACAAGTAAAGTTAAAATGATAAATATAACCAAGAAATCAAGTATGTGGAGAAGTTCTTGGGGTGTTACCGCAATACATGTTGAGATAAATAGTTGGGTACATGCTCTCGATAAGAAATTTGCAAGATAATAGTGTCTAGGCTAAGGTGTATATAGAAATAAGTTCCCTCTTGAGGAACTTACCCTGTTTCAAATGAGTTCCTCTTGGACACCCATTTTTCGCACAAAAGTCAGCCTGCGTCATACCCCACTCACTCTCCAGATCTGAGTGTTAGGATATGAGACTAGGACTCACCCTCTCGAGATGAACCTCATGTAGACCCACTCCTTAAGCCATCAGTGTAGCGGTCTTGGTTTTGCGACCACCCTCTCAGGCAAGCCGAAAACTCATGGGTGAGTTTGTATTGAAACTGCAAACCCATTAAGTTATACCACAACCAATAGTAAAATCACCATTAAAACACATCTAACTTATCATCAATCAAGACCCAACAATAATATCAACATATATTTGGTAAGTCACACCCTAAGAATGGGGGGGGGGTTTAGGCACACATCAAGCAATAAAAAGTATACCTAAAATGATTATGAAATCAAATGGGTATAAGAAATTAAATCTAAATATGAGCAAAGGAAGAAGAATAGAGAATACCCACTTCCAAATTGAGGAAGATGAAAACCTTCTTTCATCACGTCTCCCGCAAAAGCCTCTTCAAACCTGAGAGAAAATAGAAAAAAGTAAAGTTCTAAAAGTGAAAAATTGATAATAATGTTCGCATCCTTAAAAATAACACCTACAATTAGTACTTATAGCTTTCAGATTACGTGCTGCGACGGACCATTAGGTGAGGTTAGTCGTAATCGCTGAATGACTCAACGATTCACCCTATTTTTAGTTCATTGCCTTTTTTATTCACTTCTTTGAAGGCTTCGCATGTCGGAACGAATGGCGGAATACATCCCTACGATATCTTTTCAAATGCACTTGGCGACTCTACCGCTTTAGATTTCACATTCTTTACAACCTTTCTGTTCCCTTTTGCATGTTATTGTCCATGCTTGCACTAAAACATCAAATACCTAAAATTTAAATAGTTTTAATTAGATATTGAGACTAAATAAGCATTTGAGGACACTATTACTATTAAAATAAATCCCTAAATGAGTCCAATTTGAGGACTCATCAACACCCCCAACTTAAACTTTTGCTTGTTCTCAAGTATAACACAAGTTAATCAGTTCAAAAAGGATGTCTGAAATTGTGTTGCACAAGACTCAATAATGAACATACAGAACAAGATTCAAACTGATTATTCAAAGATTAATTGTACTGAAATATTCAAGTTATGATACACTATTATCAAAGATTCTCATGCTCATAATACTTTCTACTGATGCAACACACACGCTCAAAAGAGGAACCTATGCATATTTGACCTTATTTTCCAATCAATCTTCGATTCGAATTACTCAAGATCAAAAAGTTATTTCTATAGCTTGTACTGGGTCTGAGTACAAAGGTATAATAATTTAGTATTAGTGACTAAAGATCCTCATGCACCGTGGGGCTGTCAACACTTCCTTTTCTTCACCCTGTTCTATCAGTTATTTTCAGATGCTTCTAAGTTATCCTATTATAAATTCAATGGATTTCTTGGGATTTTTTTAATATATGGAGGGTTTCCATTTTCTTCGCAAAACCATGAGTTGGGGAGACTTTTCTTCCATTTCTTGACTTCTCCTTTTCCTTTTTAACAAACCCCTAACTTATGATTTTGACTTAAGTTGTCCATTCAGTAAATCACAAGTCATGAGGATTATAGGTAGTGAATAGAGTAAGGTCTAGGGTTAATCAAAATTTCTTCCAAAGAAGCATAAGGCTCGAGGGGTGTTCAAAACAGTTTCATGCGCTCACGGGTAGGTCACAAAAGAGGTATATGTAAAATTTGTCTCACACTCTTTATAACTGCCCAAGTTCATTTCAAGAGGATGCCTTTCTAAACCAATCAGACAAACTAGGCAAATTCTAGGTTTATTCATGCATGGTTCAAAGCAATCTCATCACACAAGGAGTAAACTCATCACACAAGGCATTAGGACTAAAGACAAACAAGACACACACTTTCACTAGTGTGCAATGATCATTCCAAGAAAAATAAAACGGATACATGGATAATCACAACAAGATGCAAAGAGTTCACATACTATGGATGTAACTTCATTTGGTCTTGTTGTAGTCATGCATTCATATTTGTTCAATTGAGAGCACTATCAAAGTTATCGCTATTGATCGAAACTGAGACTTAAATTAGTTTGAGAAAATCCACTTTCAAAACAAGAGGTGGCGAAAACTTTTGTAAAATAAAAAAATTTCGGAAGGGTCCAAATCGTTTGTATTTTAAATCAAAAGAGGAGCCATAAGCTAAAAAATTGAAATCAATATCAAAACACAACTTAAACAGACAACCCAAATGCACATAATAGAATTAGAATAAAGTATTCACCGTCAACAAACAAAGGTGAGCCTCACCCCACCACAAAAGAAATCCCTTTGTCCTCATTGTAATTAACAAAAATATGTTGTAGAGAAAGAAAACAAAACATATAGTGAGGGAATGAGGGGATCCTATCTAGGCACTTGCTCCATCAGTCGGGGCATCAGTGCCTTATATATCCGCCTGGAACTTGACAAGGGCCCCAGAGCATTATCCTTCTGTTCTTCATCCTTTTCATTTGCCTTAGCTTCTGCAACGATATTAGCTGCAATCAATTGGTCTATATCATAAGATGCCTCAAAAGCATGTATGGCATTACCATGATCACATGCCCATGGTGACTCATTATGATCGATGGGAATCAATCTTTTGGCCCTAGCTTATTTGGTGTAATTGTTTTTGTCTGGCTAGTTCCCCTTTGTTTTCATCTTCTTTAAACTATCGTGCTTTTATGCGCTGGGGTGGATAATCTCTCCCTGTTATTTTTCATATAGCCAGTTCTAGACAAACTTGGAGTAAAAGTTAGACAGTAATTAAAAAGGTGTAAGGGAGGGTCTAAATGTAGAATCACTTTGCTTAAATAATTTGGAGAATGCTAATTTTGTTAGGTTTTTGGTTAAAAAGAGGAACAAAGGATATAGGGGCGCAAACAAAGGTAAAACAAGGAGTTTTTCTGTGAGTCCCCAACAACGATTTGCGACTCAAAGTGACCGCTAAAAGTTACAGATCAGCTAACATATATAACATTCAGTTAAAGGCGGATTGATGGCTTTAGGCAAACTACCGAGTAGTTCAGCGAGCTAGCCTTAACTCGCCAAACATCCAACATGACAATTTTCAATCCATTCTTTCAAATTCGACCCCACAACCACTAACAATGAAACTCTAGCCTCTTCAACATAAATTTTGAAAAAGTCCCACAACACTTCCACAAGCCCAACATATGACGATTCAACAGAAAGCACAGTCTAGTGGAATTCTAGCATTTAAGTAAGAAATAACGAGTAACGATCAATACTAGATGCTATACCATCAACGCAGAGACTCAACAATGATTTGACAATATCAATCAATATGAACATGGGTAAAAATTCTAATCTATTAATTTAGAGGTTCAATTACTAACCTTTCATGTTGATTCCGATACTAATGACATGCTAGGCAGCAAAGCAATCCGTATCCGAGCACAATTTTACAACTAAAATACTCTAAAAATGTTCTAAAAGATAAAGCTAGGTTGTTGGTGTGAGTTTGCGAGAGGTAAAAGTGAGAGAAATTACTCAAAATAGGCTTTTAAACCTCCCTCTCAGAGTTACCGTCCAATTTCGCACATTCAGCGATATTAGTCAAACTTGACCCTTTCCTCGGTGAAGCACCAAGTAGTTTATGTCTTAGCAGAATGTAACAGGATCTTAAACTTATGGATACTCCTAACGGGGTCTTCATAGAGATTGCCAACATGTTGGTGGTGCACCATCAATTTTCTAAAAACAAGCGAGTATTATAATGTCCAAGCTGAAGATGCCTTGAGTCAAATGGTGGAGGAGGTCAGGTTCGCTGAACAAGTCAGCAATTCGCCAACCGTACCTTTTTCCGTCTCCCTGGACTTTATCAATCACTTCCCTACTTCCATCTTGTAAAAGTAATCACACTATTATTTTACTAATATCCAGGAACTAATTGAAGGGTTTTGGGTTTCCTCCCAAATAGCGCCTTGGTTAAAGTCGCGACACGACGCAAGTCCTCTTTCCAACCTCATTCTTGAGGTTAAGCCATGGTATTAATAGCAAACCCCCTTGCTGTCTTAGATTTACGTGAGACGAGATATGACCCATCTTTGTTTCTCACAGTTTGATCGAACTGAATGGGAGGTGATGGTACGGCTAAGAAATGACACATCCTCCTTAATGCCTTTATGCCTCTTGTTAGACCCTTCAACCTTGTTGAGCATATGCAAGAGCATATCCTCAAATCGTCCACCTTTCAAAACCTTGGGCTTCTGGAGCTCATAGAGAGGCACATATCTATCCTTCTCCTAATTCTTACAGTTCGGATTATGGTCCCTCCATTCAAGATCTCTATCTTTCCATACTTTATGTCTACCTCAAACTTCATTTCCACCATGTCTAGGGTTGTTTGAACGATAGCCACCACCTTGGTTGGCTAGAAATATCACCTTTTCATCATACAGAGCTTCAAACTTTACTAGTACTCCCGACTCCCACATTATTGACACTTGGAGCACCATCCCCCATGATATTCTTTGATAGAATATCAAGCTTTATCATAATCTTTGCCATCTTTTGGTGTCTCTCATTGTCCTTTTAAATTTTCTCCTTAGATAGATAAAAGATGGCGGGGAGACCTGGTCTTCGCAAATATACCACGCCCTATTGATGGTTGTCATGACATTCAAAAGTTGAGCCACTACTGCGTATGGTTGTTGTATTAAGCCTCCGGGTGAGAGTTTGTCCACGACAACTTTGTTTACCAAATCCAAAATTCGGTAGAAATAGTGTAGGAGCACATTATCAAGCAAACCATGGGTTGGTCTTTGTAATAGAATCTTCTTGAACCATAGTAAAGTTTTGTGTAGAAGCTCTCTTTTCAGGTGCTTAAAGCTTTGAATGCTATCCCGAATAATCATCATCTTCGGGGGAGGGAAAAATCGCACATTGAATGCGGTAACCTATTCCTCCCATGAAATTATCAAATTTTGTGGCAATTTACCTAACCACTTACAAGCCTCTCCCATTAGAGAAAATGGGAATAACTGCAGCCTGGATGACTCTTGAGAGATGTTTTTGAAAGAGAAGGGTCTGCAAACATCTACAAAATTTAAAGAGATGTTCATGAGCATCTTCATATGCCAATCCGCTAGACTGTCCCATTAGTTGCAACAGTTGCAACATTGTGCTCCTTATGTGGAACAATTCATTCCCTTCAATTGGGGGTAATCAGATAGCTCCAACACCTCCCATGAGATGGGGGTCATTGACGTTTGGTTATGGGACATTGTTGAGATTTTCGATGTCATCTTGGTGGCCCAGTTAGCTACCATTAATTCCATTTACCCTCATTGTCCCCTCTTGCAACACAAACACTTAAAACAAAGCTAAAAATATGTAAGTAAATTACAGCTAATAAGAATAATAATTCAATTAAACTACAATCCTACGTGTCACCAATCCCTACCAGAGCTCCATTTTGATGACTACTTGACCGAGATACTAATCTACGGTTTGAGTGTGTATAATCATTGATAGTTTAGTAACCAACCAAGGGTTGGGGTTGTGTCTGAAGGAAGATGTTTTGAGAAAATGTAGTTCATTATAATTTCCTTGTAACTAGTCATAGATAAAGAGATTAACGAATAAAAACATCATAAATCAAGGGGTGACACGAAAGTGTAAAATATCAATTTGGGGTTTTTATGACAGGTAAAATGGAAATGATAAAATAACAAAGAAATCAAGTATGGGGAGAAGTTTATGGGGTGTGACCGCAATACATGTTTAGATAAGTAGTTGGGTACATTCTTTTGATAAGAAATTTGCAAGATAACAGTGACTAGGATAAGCTGTAGATTGAAATAAGTTCCCTTTCGGCAACTTATCTTGTTTCAAATGCTTTCGTCTTGGACACCCATTTGCCACATGATGGCCAGACGACGCCTTACCCCACTCAACCGCTCAAGCTGAGTGTTAGAATACGGTACTAGGGCTTACCCTCTCAGGATGAACCTCATGTCGACACACTACTTAGGCCATTTGTCTAGCGATCTTCATTTCGTGACCTTCCTCTCAGGCAAGCCAAAAAACATGGGTGAGTTTGCATTTGCAACTACAAAACCATATTATTAAAACCATGACCACTAGGTGAAATCACCATTGGAACACATCTAACCTATCAACAAGCAAGACCCATCAATAATATCAACACATATTTGGTAAATCACACCCTAAGAATGGGTTTTTTATCCACACATCAAGCAATAAAAAATACACTTAAAATGATAATGAAATCAAATGGTATTAGAAACTAAACCTTAATATGAGCAAATGAAGAAGAATAGTGAAGACCCACGTCAAATAGGGAAAGATAAAAAGTTTTTTCTTCAAGTATTCCGCAAAACCCTCTCCAAACATGAGAGAAAATATAAAAACTAATGTTCTAAAAGTTATAATTTTAAAATAATGTTCTGATCCTTAAAAATAACATCTACAACTATTATTTATAGATTTTAGATCAAGGGTTGCGGCGGATTACTCAGTGAAGTTTGTTAAGATCGCAGAATGACTTAGTGATTCACCCTTTTTCTAGTTCATCGCCTTTTTGTGCTTTCCTTCAGAATGTCTATGTCCTGGATCATTGGGCGGTATAGAATTGCTTCACGAAATTGTTCGGCAAAGCACCCGCTAGTTCTTTCATCGCCTTTTCAATCCACTTCCTTCAGGTCTTTGTGTGCTGGAACAATGGGTGGAATACATCCCTTCGGCAACTTGCCAAATGCACTTGAGGACGCTTAGGCTTAAATTTTCACATTCTTTTCAACCTTTTTGTTCCTTTTGTGAGTAAATGTACATGCTTTCACTAAAACTTCAAATACCATAAACATAAGAATTTTCATGAGATATTGAGACAAAATAAGCATTTGAGGACACTATTTTTATCAAAATAAAGCCTTAAATGAGTCCATTTGAGGACTATGACTTGTGCTATACATCTTGAATTATCAAAAATTCTTTAAAAAGAATGTGTCAAGCAATGGTGAATGATGAGTCTGATATTTCGACTCATTTAAGCCTCTTTTTCTATAGTGTAAGTGTTCTCAAATGCCTAATTTTTTCTCTAAACTAATGTTTAAGTGTTGATTTGTAGTTATGAAGGCTAAGAAGAAAGGCAAGGACACTACTGAGAAAAAAAGGAACAACCAAGCTCAAGAAGTGAAGATAACAAATCCTAATTATCACCAATACAATACTCGAAACCACCAAGCGGATCCTTACCTCACCCGAAGATCCAATGTGCCAACCCTGGGAAGGAACTGACTTGGCGAAAAAAAATGGCACTCAGCGGATTGTCGAACAACTCTGTGATAGCAACCTTGATCACCTAAAGTCACATAACCCTATAGACAAATGGCCAATACAAACAATTGATGGATTAACGCGAAATCCAGAATGCTGACTAGTTTGGCGAGGTGTGACTTACATAATCTTATGACCTTTCAGGTCAAAAATTGGGAAAGTATAAATTGAAATTTAAATATAGAAAAAAAGGTCTTGTATCAGTTGCCCTAGTTTTAATTCTAGAATTCATAGAAGTTTAGCTTTCATTGAAGCTTTTGAGACATAATTTTGAGGGATTGCAATTGGGTTTTGAATTAATTAAATTTGGAGCATTGTAGAGACTTGGAAACATTTACCCTCATGGCTAATATAATTGGTAATTGTTCTTCTCTTTTTATGATGTGTATCTAAACCCTAGTTCTTGGGGTGTGATCATGTAATTATTGGGTTAATTAGATTATGGGTATTGTTGTTTAATGATTTAATTGTTGTTTTAATGTGGGTTTGATCGATAGCTGAGTTGTAATTCTCAAAATGTAGTTGAAAATAGAATTTTAGCTTAATGTTTTAAGCTTGCTCGAGAGAGAGGTTCTTAAGAAAATTAATTGAGGATTGTAGCATGTGGGTTATTATGGGTTCAACTCAAGAGGGTGAATCTTAACTTGCTCTTACCTATCCAGCTCGAGAGAGTATATAAATCAACGTTTTGGGATATTTTGTAGTGCTAAGCTTTTCGAGGTCCGAGGGAACTCGAGTGGACCGTAATAGTTGTTCGATAGAAAACTATTGCACATAAGTCTACCCTATCCATAGTGATTCAAAAAATTATTAATAAACTTCAATTACCCATATAACATAAAGAGCATATAATCGATCACATCTTGTGAAGTCCTCTTTATATTGTGAAAATGCCTTATTTCCATAATTGTTTCAGCTGATTATTGACAGTCCACTCCTTCGTCTGACATTTGTTGTCAATCCTTTTAATTATCTAATTTTTGTTGATAATTTCTATTTGTACAACCAATAAGATTACATTTGTTACTGTGTAACTAAATTTGAACTTGTATTGCTCCATGTGGGTTCAACCCCAACCTTTCATTGGGTTTTATACTAGATTACGATCGCCCACACCTAGTATTCCATAAGGTGTGGTTTATATTTATCAAAAACTGGCACCGTTGCGGGGAGTGGTGTTTAGAAATCTATTGTTTATGTTTGAGTGGTAATTTTTGTGTGTTGTAGTTGAATTCACTTACTTCCTTTTGTGTTTATGTTGGCTTGTTTCCAAAAGAGAAAGAAATGAGTGTAAATGTGAGTAATGGTAGCCAAGTTGGCCACATATATAATTTTGGAAATTCTAATGATGTGAATGACCTGATTCAATTGGGTAGTGTTGCTGCAATACGTCTGCCTCCTTTTGAGGGGAATGTTTTTTTTCATGTCACTAGAACAATGCTACAACTCCTCAAAATGAAAGGACCATATGGAGGTCTAGGCCATGAAAATCTGCATGAGCATAATCAGAACTTCGTGGACGTGTGTGGTGCGCTCTCGTTCAAGAACATATCACTAGAATCAGTGCGCCTTCGATTGTTCCCATTATATTTCATAGGTGAAGCTACCAAATGTTTAGATGATCTACCGAGGAACTCCGTCACAACTTGTGATGAACTCATGGTGTCTTTCTTTGTGAGATTCTTTCCCTCATAAAAAATGATGACGTTATGGGATATTATCAAAGGTTTCAAATGCTTGGACGGTGAGCCAATCTACGATTCATGGCTGAGATTTCATTAGTATGATCTTCAATGTCAAACTCACGGACTTCTAAACAATGTGTTCCTACAATAATTCTTTAGGAGTCATGACTCGTTGAATTAAAGTGTCGTTGATTAACTTGTTCCCAGAGGTGTAATGAAACATCTTAATGAGGTAGCATCTCAACTCCTTGATGAAACGACCAAGATTAATAGAGCATGGTAAACGCGTGAGGAAAAGTATCTCCTCTCACTTTAATAATGTCGAAAGAGTAGAAAGAGAAGGATCAAGATAGAGACCAAAATATGGCCAAAATGATGACCCAATTTGATTTATTATCAGAAAATGTGATGGGTAATGGGTTGAAGAATTTAAATAATGTGGGTTATAGGGAGAAAACCCTAAATAAGAACTTAATAATGAGTAAGTGAAATTCCATACAAATGAAGGAAGAGGTTTTCGTCCAAACTATCCAAAGGCGGGTGGAAATTCGGGTTGAAATAGAGATGATGGATGAAGTTACCATGATAAAGAATGTCGTGACCGTAATGCTACTCGGGAGGAAAGTCAATATGACAAGGAGACATGTGTCCCACCCCATGAACGTCAAATTGCTAAGGAGAAAAAGGTTGAACTGGAGAACTTTCATACAAAGGGCATGCTTGAACGCATTCTCAACAAAGAGGAAGCGCCAGACAAAGTGTTGAAAGGGATCAAGGATGACATCTCAACTCTCAACCAAAGGGTGAACTCTCAATCCATTTTTTTAAAATTTTGTAGACGTTAAATCCAAGGCCAAAAGGAGGGTTATCGAGTGATAGGATGGACAATTTAAAAAATAAAGCTTGAATTGGTATCTCCATCACGCCACAACATCAAAGAAGGTGCTATTTGGGAGGTAACCCATGTTTCTAATGCTTTTATATTTTTCCTTTAAAGTAGGTGTGTTAATTTTGCAGGTTGTAAAGTGAAAACCATTGGGAAAAGGGCAATAGGTGTGATAAAATTTCAATCATCGACACATTGAATAGGTTGACGTGCTGGATTTGGATGGTCGTTTGAACCACCCTGCTTGACGGAGGAATCTGTAAAAATCGGTGTAACACTCCCGAAATCTAATTGTTATTTGCAGTTTTGATGATTTGACAAACTCAGGGACCTTGTAAATGTACCAGGTTTCTTACTTGAGTTTTGAAGATGAAACAAACTCAGGGACCTAGTAAAGGTACCAGGTTCCCAATGTGACTAGCCGGTTGACTGCCAACTGGAGAAGGTACAAAAAATGGGTGCACATTTCCCAACTGCGTCAGAAAGTCAGACTTCTACAACCAATGGCAAAGAGTTTAAGGAAAGTGACTTGTCCATATAAAAGTCACTTTCCTTAATATTATTATTCAGTTTTTGCAACTTGATAAAGAATTTTCAAGAACACTTGCAAAGGCTATCGAAAATAAAACGACAGAATTATTCAAACAACAACTGAAATCTCTGGAGCATTTAGCATAGTTGTTTAAGAATATATTCTCTTGGTCTTACATTGTAAACTATTCTTGAATCTATAAAGGAATCAGTGGGTGGTATTGAAATTCTAAGTTGTCTAGGTGAGATAGCTTAGAGGGTAGATTTACTTCTACTTAGGCTTGTCAAGCAATAGAGATTATTGCTTGAACGTGAGATTAAAAACTTCTTCTCATATTTTTTGTAATCGGGTTTCACTTTTGCTTGTGAAGATTAGTGAAAACGATTGAAATCCTGTGAGACAGGTCGTGGTTTTACTCCCTTAAGCAAGGACTTTTCCACGTAAAATCGTTGTGTTGTTTTAAACTGCATTTACTTTCTGTTCATATTTGTTAGTGTGTCAAGGGACCTGGTCCATTAACTGTTAAGTGAAGGCATATATTCTATCAAGTGGTATCAGAGCAGGCACTCTCTATTTGGTTAACACCAAGGAAGTGATATCTGTTCTAGAATGATTGCTCCACTTAATCTAGAAGAAGGTCAATCGTCAACAAGACCTCCTCGTTTCAATGGACATTTCTAGAGTTCGTGGAAAGTTAGAATGCATGATTTCCTCATGGCTAAAGACAGTGAGCTATGGGATATCATACTAGATGGACCGTTTATTCCGATGATAGAATAAAAGTATGGAGAGAAAACAAGGCTTGTTCCAAAGCCTAGAAAAAAATATGATGAAGCTGATAGGAAGAAGATAGAAAAGGGCTACAAGGCAAAAACTCTTCTTGTCTGTGGGATAGGGCCAGATGAGTTCAACCGTGTCTCAGCCTTCGAGTCTGCAAAAGAAATTTGGGATTGTTTAAAAACAGCTCATGAAGGAACTGAAAAAGTCAAAGAATCAAAGATTGATATGCTCACCTCTTTGTATGATAACTTCAAGATGAAAGAAGGAGAAACCATTCATGAGATGTTTACAGAATTGTCCTCTATTACCAATGAGTTGAGTTGTCTTGGGGAACCTATCAGTATGAGCAAGCAAGTCAGGAAAGTGCTTCGAATTCTTCCAAAGTCCAGGAAAAGCAAGGTTGATGCCATTACTGAAGCTAAAGATCTAAAGGTGCTGATCGGAAAACTCATGAGATGAATCGAAATCATGATTTGTCAAAAAAGGAAGTCAAAAAGGACAAGTCCTTGATGCTGAAATACAAATCTGATGAAGACTCCAATGATGATGATATGGCTTATCTTATCAAAAGATTTCAAAAAATTGTGAAAAAGAACAAAGGTTTTAGAAGAGGAACAAATGGTCCTCGAACTGCTACTCAAAATGATATTTGCTACAAGTGTGGAAAAGTTGGGCACTTTATTAGAGAGTGTCCTTTACTCAAAACTGAAAACAAGGAATATCAAAAACCAAGAAGTGACAAAGAGAAGAAAAGGGACCTGGTACTCAGTAAAAATGATCGTAAAGATTCTGCGGACTATGTGGTCAAAAAGGCTCTTGCTGCATGGGCAGACTCTTCAAGTGACTCAGAAGATCCTGATGAACCAAATGACGTGTCTATGGTGGCGGTTCATGAAGAGGAAACCATATTCAATGAAATGTATGCTTATATGGCTCATACAGAAAATGATGAAGAGGATGACAAGGTAACTCTTCTCGATATGAAACATGATCTAAATAATTATTCTCTTAAAAAATTGAGAATATTAGCAAATGTTATGATTGATTCAGTAATTGAGTTAACCTCTGAAAGAGACATTATGAATGCTGAACTTGACAGTTTAACTGAAAACAAGGTTAAATTGGAGGAGAAAATGTCAAAAATGGAAGCTAAAATGGTGTCTCTAGAGTCTGACAACACTGAACTTAAAAAACAGTTGACTCAGATAACTGAAGAAGCTGAAAAGCTAAATGGAAGGTCAAATGGTTTACAAGTTGAAACTGAAGAAAAACTGAAAATCACAGAGAAAAATCTGGGATTGGCTTTGGAGAAGAGCAACAACTTAGAAAAGGATATTGTCAAACTTAAGGAAGAACTTGAAAAATCTCTTACGTGGACAAAATCCTCTAAGTTGCTTTCAAGTGCAACAAATCAGAGTAATTTCAATAAGAAAGGTCTAGGAAGTTTGAATATCACTCCTCCCTTTAACCCTCACAGTAAGTATGTGTTTATGTCTTACAATCTGCTTTGTCTTCACTGTGGTAAAAATGGGCATTTAAAGGGAGAGTGTGCTGGCTGGAGAAATTCTCATGAAAGACTCTCTAATTATACTGAAAGGCAAAGAGTATCAATAGAGAGGCCTGGTCCTCCAAAACATGTTTCAACTGATAGATTTTCAAAGAAAAAATCTGTTTCTGCTACAAAGTCCTTTGTTAGAAAGTTTCAAAAACTGCCCTATTGTTGCAGGTGAGTAAGAGGAGCAGCAGTCAATGTTGGTATGTGGACAGTGGATGCTCTAAACATATGACTGGTGACATCAAAAATTTCCTCTCACTCAAGACACTTCAGGGAGGAGGTGTCTCTTTTGGTGATGGAAAGAGGGGTACATTTTGGAAGTTAGTAAAGTGGGAAAGTCTCTTGAAGAATCAATTGACAATGTGTATCATGTTGATGGGTTGAAGTACAGTCTTTTTAGTGTATCGCAAATTTGTGACAAGGGAATAGAAGTCAAGTTTACCTCTGAGAAGTGCACTGTGGTTAGTCTAACTACAAAGAAAGTGATTCTCACTGCCTTTGGAAGTAAAAACATGTATGTGGCAAACTTAGAAACGTCTCATGGAGATGATCTGACATGTCATAGTGCTCAAAATGAAAATGTTGATCTTTGGCATCGCAGGCTAGGGCATGTGAGCTCATCTTTATTGAATAAACTAATTTCTAAGGACCTGGTCCGAGGTTTGCCAAATTTGAAGTTTTGTGAAAACAAAATATGTGAAGCTTGTGTCAAAGGAAAACAAATCAGATCATCCTTCAAGCCAAATAAGCAAGTGACCTCATCAAAGCAGAAATGGCAAGAAATACATTCTGGTGATAGTTGATGATTACTCAAGATACACATGGACAAGATTCCAAAGATCAAAAGCAGAGACACCTGAAGAATTGGTGGTGTTCTTCAAAATGATTCAAACTAAATTGAATCAAGTGATTTGTGGGATTAGATTTGATCATGGAACTGAGTTTGAGAACTCAAAACTGGATCAATTTTGCATGGAGAATGGTATTAGTCATAATTTTTCTGCTCCAAGAACTCCTCAACAAAATGGAATGGTGGAAAGAAAAAACAGAACCTTGGTGAACATTGCCAGGACCATGATCGTTGAGTCAAATCATCCTCAAAGTTTTTGGGCTGAAGCTGTCAACCCACCATGTAATGTTACTAACAAGTGTCTTATAAGGGCTTATTTGAATAAAAACCCCTCTGAGTTGCTCAACAACAGAAAGCCTATGTTGACCTATCTTAGGGCATTTGGCTGGAGATGTTTTGTGCTGAACAATGGAAAGGATGATATGGGAAATCCTAGAAATGATGAAGGAGTGTTTGTTGGATATTCTTCATCAAGCAAAGCATACAGAATCTTCCACAAAAGAACTCAATGTATTGAAGAAAGCATTCATGTTGTGTTTGATGAAGATGGAAATCTGAAAAGCAATGGATCAAATGATGAAGATGAAGTTATTAAGCTATTCCATTCACAGAAAATTGAAGGAAGTGAAGCCGGTGCAGACCATCAGTTGAGAAATGACTATGATAATAACAATCATAGCCTATCTGAAAAGACTGATTAAGTTGAAAAGTGTGATGAGGTACCTGGTACTACTCTGAATTCCAGTCAAAGTACCTAAAACTCTCCAGAAAATGATGCCAACATTGAAGAAGAAAAAGAACATGTTGATCAACTCAACCAGTCTGTTTTGAGACCATGATGGAAACATAGTTCATCACATCCTCTTGATAATCTTATTTCTCCTTTGAACTCTGGAATTCACACTAGATCAAAACTAAGAAATCTAGTTGCATTTTCAGCATTCATATCATCTATTGAGCCTAAGAATGTGAAAGAGGCCTTAGGTGATGCATATTGGATCAACTCAATGCAAGAAGAACTTCATCAGTTTGAAAGAATCAAGGTATGGTACCTGGTTCCTCGACCTGCTGACAGAACAGTGATAGGAACCTGATGGGTTTTCAGAAACAAGCTCGATGAAAATGGAGTGATTACTAGAAACAAATCCAGGTTAGTGGTTCAAGGATACAATAAAGAAGAAGGAATAGACTATGATGAGATTTTTGCACCTGTGGCCAGGATGGAGGCCATTAGAATTTTAATAGCTTTTGCTGAATTCATGGGGTTCAAGATGTATCAAATGGATGTCAAAAGTGTATTTCTGAATGGAGATATGAAAGAGGACGTATTTGTTAAACAACCTCCTGGGTTTGAAGATGCTGACCTACCAGATCATGTGTTCAGATTGAATAAGGCTCTGTATGTTTTGAAACAAGCTCCTAGAGCATGGTATGAAAGGCTGTCAAAGTTTCTATTGAAGAATGGTTTCAAAAGTGGAAAAATAGACAATACCTTTTTCTTATTAAAAAGAGAACAAGAATTGCTTATTATTCAGGTTTATGTGGATGATATAATGTTTAAAGCTACTTCAGAACACTTGTGTGAAGAATTCTCATAATTAATGGGAAAGGAATTTGAAATGAGCATGATGGGTGAACTGACATTCTTCCTTGGCCTGCAAATCAAGCAACCATCAAATGGAATCTCAATCAGTCAGGTTAAGTACATTAAGGAGTACTGAAGAAATTCAATATGTTTGACTCAAAACCTATCGATACTCATATAGGAACAAATTCCAAGCTTGTAGTAGAGGAATCTGATCCTCTTGTGAATCAAACCATGTATAGGGGAATCATTGGATCCTTGTTATATCTGACTTCTAGCAGACCTGATATTGTTTACAATGTTGGAGTGTGTTCTAGGTTCCAGGCATTTCCTCGTGATTCACATCTTGAAAGCTGCAAAACGTATTCTAAGATACTTGAAGAAGACAGGGGACCTGGTTCTTTTCTATCCAGCAGGTGATACTTGATCTAATTGGCTTTGCAGATGTTGATTTTGCTGGCAATCAAGTTGACAGGAAGAGTACTTTTGGAATGGCTCATTTCCTTGGATGTTCACTCATTTCTTGGGGAACCAAGAAACAGAACTCTGTGGCTCTTTCAACAGCTGAAGTTGAGTATGTAGCAGCTGCTACATGTTGTTCACAGTTGTTATGGATCCAGCAACATTTGGAGGATTTTGGTATAAACATCAATGGTATTCCTCTTATGTGTGATAATACTAGAGCAGTTAGTATGGGAAAAAATCCAGTTCATCATAAGAGAACAAAGCACATTGATGTTAGACATCACTTTTTGAGAGACAATGTTGAAAAAAGGGAATATTGTGCTTACATATTGTCCAACAGGGGAACAAATTGGAGACATTTTCACCAAGGCTCTCAGTAAAGATCAATTTGAGAGAAACAGGCTGAAGTTGGGCATGATGATCTCTAATTAAATTCCGGAGCTGCAACAGTGAATTCCTTTGATGGCAAAATTTGCAGTACAGGTATCCTTTTATCAATAATTTATTATCTGGATTAGATCATTTTGGTACCTATTGTAGGTATAACAACTGAGGAATGAGGTTAAAACTGTGTTATGGGACCTGGTTCCTGTCCAGGTTAGCATTTGTACATTAATTTTAAACTGAGAAAAATATGATCGTTCATAATGACACGTGTCAGTCATCGGTCATTCTGGCCGTTCATCCCATCGCTTATTCTTCAAGCGACACGTCAAATCATGGACCTGGCACCGTTTCAAATCCTTTTTAAACCCTCTTTATTTCTTTTTGATCTCTCATCCGTCTCTCAACATTCTTTCACTAAAAAAAGGGGAAAAGTTAAAGGCAAAATACGTTCTGCCTTCTTCCTTTTTGTCTTCAAAAAGCTATTTTTGTTTTTATTCTGGTCAAAGATGTCTGATCCTTCTTCAACCTCTAAGCAAATTCTCACTGCTCTTAGTGAGATTGAACCTATCTCTTTTTATTCTCATTCAGCAGTAGAGTCCAGATAAGTGCCCCTTCAAGTTCTCAGAAAGATACTCCTTACAATCCCTTCCATTCCATAGATCTGAACATCACTAGTATACCGACTGGACCTGGACCTTACCATGAGATGTTGCCTGACAATCTATTTGAAAGACTTGCCAAGAAATAAATCATCTGAGTCAAACATTTTGGAAGCAAGTGAAGAACTGGTTATCGAAAGTCTTGCAATGATGAGAGAAGAAGCTAGGGCTGAGCAAAATGAGGCTTTACAAGGTGAAGAGGTAAGAGACACTCAACCCATTTTTGATAAAACTCCAGATTTTGGGAGGTATCCTTCTTCTAACTCCTCAAATACTGAAAGTAATGAGGAACCCATTAAATGGAAGGTTGAAAGAAGGGAGGTTGGGGTGTCTAGAAAAGGAAAAGAAAAGGTAGTGGAAGAGGCTCCTACAAGAAGACCTACTACTAGGTCTGATGCTAGGAAGTTGATGGTGGATGCCTTAAAGGCCAGTGCAAGATCTGCGGCTGAAATTAGGAGTGCCAGAAAATTTAAAGTATCAAACTTTAGAATGACTGAATCTGGTGTCATTGAGGTGTCTGCTGAAGAAATGGAAAAGAAAATAGAGAAGAAAAAGTCAGGAAAAACAAAGTCAAAGGATCCAAAGAAGGTTGAGAAAACAAAACCCAAGAAGAAAAGTTCTACAGGAAAACGGAAGAGATCACAAAGTCCTGGTACCCAACACAGGAGTGACGAGGAGGTCAACATGCAGGAAATTGTTGACAACTTGAGAAAGCAGGCTGTGTTAGCTGGAAGAGTCTTTGACATGGGAATCATCAATCTTCCTGGCATGGACTCTCTTCATGACATGGTGGATATTCAGTCGTGGATGCATATATTCAACAGGAATTCTCCTATTCTCTATGAAGAAGAAGTGCGCGAATTCTATTACAACATTAAATTCAAAGAAGATGGGAGTATCCTCACAAGAGTAAATTACATTGCAGTGCATCTGGATGAGTTTCTGCTGGGCAAAATTCTCAGGGTACCTAGAGAGGGAACCAGGTCTGTGACTGGGAAAACTTGTTTGATTGAGTTTGTGTCCTTGGTTTCTAAACATCCTACAACAAAGGTTGCTGGGGTTTTTAAGAAGGTCATGAAGAGCGAGTACCAGTTGGTGTTCAAATTTGTTAACAAAATTCTCCTTCCTCGGACTCAACTTCTGCTGACTTATTTATGATTGAGATGTTGTGCAGATTCGAAGCTCTGAATCTCCCAGACTTATGCTTGAGCACATGTACAAAACTTTCATCGAGATGAAAGGCATTCATGGAATTGTTCAAACATTTTAAAATTCCTCTGAGTGTTGGCAGGATTGGGACTGTGAAACAAACTTTTTCAGAGAGTACCCTAGTCGAATGTGAGTGTATCGAAGGGAAAGGCAATCCCAAGAGCAAGATGTCTCAACTCATAGACGATCAGGATCAACTCAAGCATGAGGTGGAGGAGCTAATTGTGCGTTTGAGTGGTAAAGATGCTGAAATTGCCATACTCAAGGCTGAACTACGTACTGCACAGATTGAGGGACCTGGTACTTCTGTGGTTCAAGCCCTGGAGAGAGAAAATGCAGAATTGAAGGCCAAGATTACTGCCTTGCAAGAGAAGGCAATTAAGGATAATGATGCTGCCAATGCTCGACTCACTCTCATTATCCAGTCCCTTTGTCATCAACCTCGCCCTTCCTAGCCTGTTAAAATCTTCTCCTGTGTCTTGTTTTTGTGGCTTGTCTTTGTGTCGTTGGATTATTAGTTTGTTTTTAATGTACTAAATGTTATTGTGGAATTCTATTTAACTTATTCCCCTGGTGTTCTAGTTATTATCTATTGTGAATGTTTTTCTCTTCTATTTGGTTACTATCTAGCTCTGATCTTATCTGATATTATTGTTGACATCATTGGTTTACTGTATATCTTTTTTATGATGCCAAAAGGGGGAAGTAAAACTGGTAAGTGGCTGAGTTGTGTGTGAAGGTGAATACAGTGAGGGGAAACAAAGTGAGGGGGAATACAGTGAGGGGGAACAGAGCTGGAGTGGTGGCTTAGCATTGTTTGTCATCATCAAAAAGGGGGAAAATGTTATTTGCAGTTTTGATGATTTGACAAACTCAGGGACCTTGTAAAGGTACCAGGTTTCTTACTTGAGTTTTGAAGATGAAACAAACCCAAGGACCTAGTAAAAGTACCAGGTTCCCAATGTGACTAGCCGGTTGACTGCCAGCTGGAGAAGGTACAGAAAGTGGGTGCACATTTCCCAACGGCGTCAGAAAGTCAGACTTCTCCAACCAAAGGCAAAGAGTTTAAGGAAAGTGACTTGTCCATATAAAAGTCACTTTCCTTAACATTATTCTTCAGTTTTTGCAACTTGATAAAGCATTTTTAAAAACACTTGCAAAGGCTATCGAAAACCAAACAACAAGATTATTCAAAAAACAAATAAAATCTCTGGAGCATTTACCATAGTTGTTTAAGAATATGTTCTCTTGGTCTTACATTGTAAACTATTCCTGAATCTAAAAAGGAATCAGTGGGTGGTATTTAAATTCTAAGTTGTCTAGGTGGGATAGCTTAGTGGGTAGATTTACTTCTACTTAGACTTGTCAAGCAATAGAAATTATTGCTTTAACGTGAGATTAAAAACTTCTTCTCACATTTGTTGTAATCGGGTTTCACTTTTGCTTGTGAAGATTAGTGAAAACGATTGAAAATCCTGTGAGACAGGTCGTGGTTTTACTCCCTTAAGCAAGGAGGTTTCCACGTAAAATCGTTGTGTTGTTTTAAACTGGATTTACTTTCTGTTCATACTTGTTAGTGTGTCAACGGACCTGGTCCATTGACTGATAAGTGAAGGCATATATTCTATCACTAATGAACTAAGCTAGAGCCAAATGTATAGTCTAGTGTCCTAAAATGGGCAAACATCAAGATAAGAGTTCTAAAATGACCACAAAGATTAGCACTAGTGTTTTAGTCCTTAAACGTCAAGGCATAGCCCGGACCTTTATGAGGGACAAGGGGATTCTCAAAGTTGTCGAAAAACAACTTCATCCACAAAGGGGAAACCACGAGTCGTGGTTTTACTCACTCACCGTAGATGGGAGTCGTGATTTAAGACTTAGCTTCCTCAAACTTCCTCAAAATCTCCTAGTCTTAATCGCAAATCACACTTGCACAACATGGTCTGTGGACCATACCACGCCCCGTAGATGGAGGCTTGTGGATGAGTCTTGGACCAAGGACAAAAGACCAGCTTCAGACCCAATCAATGAGTGACCAATATGGTCTGTGGATCATGTTACGCCCCATAGATGGGGGCTCGTGCATGAGGTCTCGAATGCTGTCAAGGGTTTGGGCCAAGGGTCAATTTTTTTAAAATAAATTCTAATTAATTAAGGGTGGGAAAAACTTATTATTAGTTATTTTAGACCCATATAAATAATGTTACGTCATTAAACATTGCTTAACTTCACATAACTCACAAGACCAAAAATCAAACTACTCCCCTCTCAAAATATTCTCTCTCTAGTCTCCATTAAAGAACTAAGAAAAAGGTTAAGATTGGGGCTTACAATCCATTCTTTTTACTCCAATTTCATGAGGACATCATAAATCAAGGTATGGGCCTACTAGAAATTTGATATACAACAACAGTTGACTTACCGTTGCAATAGGCTACTATACAATTGCATTATCTCTAACGATATGGTTTAGGTAACCACTACAACAGATCACGTAGCATTAGCTCTATAGCAATGGTTTCTTCCAACGGTTTATATAACCCTGGAAATAGGATCCCCTATTAGAGCAGTTCACACCTTAAGTTATAGGGAATAATTAGTAATCTATTGGGACAGTTGTGCACCGTCGAAATGAAAATTTATGCAACAATTGTTTACATGTTATTACTACATTTTTCTCTTTTTAATAATAACCATTTCAGTTTATTACGACAGTTTTTATATGATAATGCTATAGTTCTGTGCTACTTCAACAATTACTGCATGGCCATTGCTACAATTATTATAGGTTAATGCAACAATTCTTTTCTTATTGCAGTAGTTACTATTAGGCTTTTGCTACATTTATTATTAGGCTTTTGCAATAGATACTAAATCTACTGCCACTAATATTATAAAGCTACTAAAAAAAATATTATAGAACATAAAATACTCAATTCGATCACAAAAAGGAACTCTTCATTAACAAGATTTTTGTCCAATATCAAAGAGTAGCTAATCTCAACATATATAATAGCAAAATATACAAATATTTTTTGACATTTCAAAAAGGGTGAAACACACAACAATTTTCAATCTTCATCAAAATCAAAACATTTGTAGAACATAGATGATTAAACTTAATCATCATCAGCCCAATCAACTCCAGGGCCAAGTCTTTAGTACTGATTTCATCTCCTTTTTCAATTTCATAACCTATAAAATAAAAAATAATTTAGAAATGCTTACATTAAGTTATGGTAGTGAAAGATGTGAAAGTTGAAAGTCACTCATTCACAATGGTTGTACCTTTGTTGATTGTCATTTGAACAACCAAGACTTATTTAACAAAGAAGACACATAATTGAGTCAAATTGATCAACAATATCTCAACCAATATACACACTAAATAAAACTACATTTATGTGATGCAAAAAAATAATAAATCAACAATAATACACAATTTAGAGTTTTTCTTAATTGGCATTTTTAACAATATCACACGTGAATTGTACTCAACAAATTAAACAATTTTTTGAATTAATTAACATGACAAATAGGTTCTACAAGGTCCAAAACATACAATAGGTAACTTCCAAACGACATTCTACCATCTGCAGAGATCACTCCAGGTAAGGTGTAAATATATAATATCCTCAACTATCCAAACCCACCTATGATATTGTATTGGGTTTGTTGTTGTATTATAGTTTATGCTAGTATCTATATTGTTGTTGGCTCAAAATGTTATACTTCAAAAATTCAAGACGTGTTCTAGAGCCTAACATGAGTATCATAAGGTTTAGAAACTATTTTATGAACCATTTTAGTGGATATAAGTCAATTAGGAATTCTAGAAATCAAAACGTCCAAGAACGTTCGTGACGTCAGGAAACTTGTTTAGTGAGGTGCTAGCGTGCCTTAGCCTATTTGACTAGCTTCTAGGAGTCGGAAAATAATGACAATTTGTGGAAGGTTTTCTAACATGTATTAGAGTTCATTCATAGTCTAAACGTCCAGGCACGACTCCCCAAGGACCAACTAAGGGCCCTTGAAGAGGACCCTTGCAAAAGGTGGCAAAAGCTGTCAATGGACAGTGTAACCAATGGATACCACAGACGGCTCGTGGTCCAATTGAGGGGGGCGTCAATTGCCACAATCCATGGAAAGTTATCAAAAATCTTGGAAGGGTCGTTTTTTATAGTATCTGAACTTACCAACCAATGTGCAGCACGGAAGGGGAAGTGGTTGTGGATTGACCCACGATCCGTCGATCGTGGTGTCGTCTGGGATGAATGTTTTTTAATGCACATTTTATTTTAGGTTATTTAATTAATTGTATTTTTTAAGAAGTTAATTAGGGTTTATTGTAGGTCTAATTAAGTTATCTAACCCCCTATTTAAATCCCTGACCTAATTAGCCTAACCTAAACTCTCATAAGTCACAAACGCAAACTCTCTTCCTTATCTCTTCTTTCTCTCTCCCAAAGAAACTCCAATTGAAGACTAAGCTATAGGTGGGATAAAGGGATTCAAAGGGTCAACTTCCTCAATTAATCTTCATCAATTAGTAAGGTATGGGATATCTTTCACCTTTGGGACCTATTTCCTCAAAGGGTTCCATCAAATTGATTTCTAAAGTTGGGATTTCATCCAATACGAAAATCTTGTTGTGAATTACATTGTTTATGATTTATTTTGAATATTATGAGTATATTAACATGTAGTTTAACTCAATTATGTTATTTCTTTAAGAATTGGTCTAGTTTGTAGAATATGATCATTACCTCTTAACTCTAGGTTATGATCTTGATGTGAATTATATAATGTGGATTCAATTGAATTGGTTATTGATTTAATTACTATTATATGATGTTATTATATCAATAATGAATATATTAGGGTGAATTAGAGTCCAATCATGCTAGTTCTTGAGTAATTGAATTAGATTGTGACTTTGATCTATGTCTATTGTCTTAAGCTATGAACTAGTGTTGGATTGTGATGTGTTGATTCATCTAGCCTTGTTATAATGTTGGTTATGGTTATATGATTATACTACACCCTAATTGGTTTAAGTTAAATGGTTGATGGTAAGACCTTGATGATGAATTGTGAAAGACACTTTGTATGTCTTGTGATCCCTATTACTTACTTCAATTATGGTTAATTGTGATTAAATCATTATGTGGTATTGGAGTGTGCCCTGTATTAGGATTTATAGGGTTGGTATGAAGTTGAATTGAAATGTCTTCACTATGGTTTGTGAGGTGTTGGCTATGATGTAAATGATATAAGGATGGTGAATGATTTACCAATGTGCCTTATAATGAAGTGATCTGTAAAATTTCATACCTTACTTATATGAATTGTAATGAAAGGACAATACTCATGCGATTCTCATTGAGCTATGATGATGATGATGTTTATACAAGGTTTATCCCTATGAACTACATTAAGATATGACGATAAATAAAGACATAAAGACATTTCAAAAGGGACTCTAACTCAGCACCTACTGAACTAGAGTGAAGAGTGTCCCTTCCTAGATAGGAAAGGTAGGATCACTTCTGTACAATTTTTATTGGAGACTACAATTCATGTAGCATAAAGAGGGTAGCAACTATATCTCCTAGTTCTTGAACTATGTTGCCCCCATAGGAAAACTAGCAAGTGGGTCCACGTAGTTTCTATGTTCAGTTATTGGTACTACCTTAGCATGTAGTCCGCCTTCTTTTGGTCTAGGGTTCCATGACACTGGTTACTACATTAGATCATGTGGTCTATGTAGTTTAGGTAAAGATGTTCCCAAAAGGTAATATAAATTAGAGGAATGAGCTCTAACTAAGATAACCTAAGGGGTTTATCTTAGTCTAGGTACGGGTATAGGAATCCACATTAAAATTTAACTAGTTAGCCTTGAGGAAAGTTTTAGGAGGATGTTTCTTATATATGAATATGTTTAAAATGGTACATGATATATATATAATGAACTTGCGCATTGTTGATACTATATGTTGATTAGTCTTACTTATGAATATGTGTTGGCCTACATTGTTTAAGTATGATGATATGTACTCTTAAATGCCATGCTATGTCAAGTGGGATGTTGGTCATTATTCTTGTTGGATTACTTGATTGAGTAAGGTTATGGTGCTTTGCTTGGTCATTGTACTTGTTGACTTGGTAGGGGTTCATGGGTAATTGTCTTGCTTTGGTTATGTTGAAATGTACTCTAATCCATGCTTGTTTCTATTATGACTTGATGATAGAGTTACTTGACTATGTATTCAATTATATGATATGCATTTGACTTGACTAGACTTGATGTTGTTGGTCTTGTGATGTACATGTGTATGACTTAATTAACATGTCCTATTGGTTGATATGGTCATGTTTAATGTGCATAAAGGTTTTCAACGTAAAGTGCATACTTATTGAAATGTCCCTTTTTCTTAGCATGATTTCAAAGTATGTGTGATATGGTCTCATACTTAGTACAAGTGGTGTACTAACCCTATTTCTTCCTTTTCCCAAACATTTTAGGTTCTCGTTGTTGAAGGACTTTTGGAGACGACATTGAAGAAGACTTGGAATTCTTAATCATCCAAGTTGGGTAGATCCTCACTTTCCAAAGGCAATGCCACTATCAAGCCTATGATGTTGCTTTAGTTTTACGACTATTATGTTTATTTCCTTTTCATTTGGATACTAAACATTGTACGACCTATATGTGGTTTTATTATATTAATGTATGGGATATGCCCAATATGATATACTCTTATTAGACGATTATGAGATGAGATGACTATTTGAGGCTATGTTATATTCTACATATCTATGTGCAATAAAAGTAGAAGACTAAGTAATCTTCTTATATGAAGGGTCTATGTATACTCGATATATATCTATTATGTCTATATAAAGGTCTATGTAAACCTCAATGTAGAAGTAGTAAAAAATTTAAATTTCACTAATTTTAACCTATGAATCTAATGATGTAAGGTAAGAGGCTAGTCTTACTCTTGAAAGAGGACGGCGACGCCGGTTACATCTAAGGGGTATTCCTGGCAATGAAAAAATTGGTATCAGATCATGGGGTTAAATATCTTTGATTCGATGTATCTCTCAACCACGTCTATGTAGATTCCTACTCATAATCGTGAAGTGTTCCACACTTAGTTAATAGGAATCTATGTGATGCTTCGGAAACTCTCACTTTTGTGGAAGTCCAATATAGTGCCTCTAAAGTGTTAACTCATTCTGCTTTTGCATCTAATACTCTTATTGTTATTATAGCCAATTCATACTCAAAGGAATGTGACACGAAAACTTGAAGGAGAGATTTCCAATGCGGGAGTTCCTCTCCCTGGTAACCAAGTTTCTCCTCTTGAGGAGAAGTTAATGATGACCAAACTCCGGTTGATACTCCTTTGACGGATGGTGCCATAAGGGATGTTCTTTTCCAAATGGCGCAAGCCTTTACTACCCAACCACAATACACCACTACTCAAGATCAAGCCATGACAGCCCAAGCTAATTGGGAGGTTGTATATCGAGCAAACAAATAAGTTGCTACCATGGACTCTCGTCTAAAGGATTTTACTAGGATGAATCCCCCTACTTTCTATGCGTCCAAGGTTGAATAAGACCATCAACAGTTCATTGATGAAATATACAAGACTCTCTATACTATGGGGTTGTCTACTACTGACAAGGCCGAGATAGCCACTTACCAACTCAAAGATGTGGCCCAAACTTGGTATGTCCAATCGAGGGACAATAGGCCGTTAAGGGGTGGACCAGTGACTTGGGAGGTGTTCAAGAAGTCTTTTCTTATTAGGTTCTTTCCTAAGAGAAGAGGTAATCCAAGGTGGTGGAGTTCATCAATCTTCATCAACGAGGTATGCGAGTTCTTGAATACTCTTTGAAATTCACTAAATTCTAAAAATATGCTCCTAGCTTCTTTGGTTTTCGACCCTATAGATGAAATAGATCGCTTTGTGATGGGTGTGTCGGATGACTTGCAAGAGGAATGTCATCCGGCTATGCTAATGGACAATATGAACATTTCTCGTGTCATTGTTCATGCTAAACTAATGGAAAAGGCAAGGTCTAAGAGGAAGAGTAATGCCAAAAGGGCAAGATCTTTTGATGGTGGTTTTTCCAAGGATAGGCTTGAGATTCAAAATAAGCCTAGATTTAAGAAGAGGGTTTCTAATCAAATTCCTTCCAAGTTCCCTAAGGCTAGGAATGAAAGGGTGTCTAACCCTAAGCCTAAATAGGGAAGGGATACTAGTTCTCCAACCAAGAAGCCGACTTGTGGAAAGTTTGGCAAGAAAACACTATGGTTATTGTCTTAAGGGAATGAATAATTGTTTTGGTTGTGGTAAAAGTGGGCACTAGGTTCGAGATTGCCCAAATGTGAGGGGGAAAGACAAGAGAGTGGACAAGCAAGTGTTTCTAATGATGCTTCGAAGAAAAATTGCTTCTATGCTCTCCGCTCTAGGGGTGAGAAAGAGACTTCTCCCGACATGGTGACATTTATGTTGAATGTATTTTCCATTGATGTATATGCTTTACTTGATCCATGCGCTACATTATCTTTTGTTACTCCCTTCATAGCTAAGAAATTTGATATCTTACCCGACATTCTAAATGAACTTTTTATGGTGTCTACCCCGGTGGGTGAATCGGTTGTTGCAAAAAGGGTGTGTATAAGTTTTCCTATGATGTTGCCCAATAGAGTTACTTATGTTGAACTAGTAGAACTTGATATGTTTGATTTTGATGTCATATTGGTATGGATTGGTTGCATGCTTGCTTTGACTCTATAGATTGTAGATTAAGGGTTGTGAAGTTTAACTTTCCAAATGAGCCCGCTTTAAAGTAGAATGGGGCAAATTATACTCCTAGAGGTCGTATCATATCTTGTTTGAGAGCTTGTAAAATTGTCTCTATAGGGTGTTTATACCATATAGTAAGACTCCAAGATTTAGACTCCGAAATTCCACCCATAGAGTCGGTCCCTGTAGTAAGGAAATTTTCGTAGTTCTTTCCTAATGATCTTCCCAGTATTCCTCCCGAAAGGGAAATTGATTTTGGTACCGAATTATTACTGGATACAAATCCCATTTCAATTTCTCCTTATGTGATGGCTCCAGCGTAACTGAAAGAGTTGAACTCTCAAAGTCAAAGATTTACTAGAAAAGGCTTCATTAGACCTAGTATTTCTTCATGGGGTGCTCCAATATTATTTGTGAAGAAGAAGGATGGGTCCCTTAGAATGTGCATTTATTATCGCCAACTAAATAAAGTCATTGTTAAGAACAAGTATCTTATCCCTCGGATTGATGACTTATTTGATCAACTCCAAGGGGCAAGCTACTTTTCTAAAATTGACTTGAGATCAATGCATCACCAACTTAGGGTAAGAATATACCAAAAATGTCATTTCTAACTAGATATGATCACAATAAGTTCTTAGTAATGTCATTTGGTCTCACTAAGGCCTCGACGACATTTATGGATCTCATTAATAGGGTGTTTCGAAGTTACCTAGATTCATTTGTCATTGTTTTCATTTACAACATCCTGGTATATTCAAAAAATAAGGGTAATCACATGGACCATTTGAGGGGGGTGTTACAAGTGCTTAAGGTGAACCAATTATTTGCCAAGTATAGCAAATGTAAGTTTGCATTGATGTCGGTGGCGTTTCTTGGTCATACCATCTCTAGTGAGGGAGTTCAAATTGATCCAAGGAAAATTAAAGCGGTGAAAAATTGGCCTAGACCATTGACTCAAACTGACACTAGGAGTTTCTTGGGTCTAGCAAGTTACTATCGAATATTTGTGGATGGTTTTGCATCCATTGCATCTCCCTTGAATACTTTGACCCAAAAGAGTAAGAAATTTGAGTGATCAAAGTCATGTGAGAGAAGCTTCTAAATCTTGAAAGATAGGCTCACTTCTGCTCCGGTGTTGACTTTACCGGAGGGTACAAAGGGCCATTATATATTGTGGTTCATCCCGAGTGGGTTTAGGGTGTGTGCTTATGCAATAGGGGAAAGTAATAAACTATGCTTCTAGGTAACTTAAGGTGCATGAGAGAAACTATCCAACTCATGATCTTAAATTAGCGGCCGTAGTATTTACTTTTAAAATGTGGAGGCATTACTTGTATGGTGTTCATGTTGATATGTATACCGACCGCAAGAGTATCCAATATGTGTTTACTCAAAAGGAGTTGAATCTCCAACAAATAAGGTGGTCGAAATTGTTGAAAGATTACGACATGAGTGTTCTCTATCACCCGGGCAAGACCAATGTGGTTGTGAATGCTCTAAGGCATATGACCATGGGTAGTGTGTCTCATATAGAGGAAGCCAAGAAACACCTAGTGAAAGATGTTCATAGGTATGATAAATTGGGGGTAAGGTTTTAGATTCTCCAAATGGTGGTTTTATGGTCCATCATACCATTGAGTTGTCCTTGGTAGTTGAGGTGAAGTCTAAAATACACCTTGATCAACCATTGATAGAATTGAAGGAATCGGTTCTTAGCAAGCTTAATGAGTCATTCCTTTTAGGGGGGATGGTATCTTGAGGTATCGAGGAAGGTTGTTTGTTCCCGATGTAGATAGTTTGAGGAACCGGATTCTTGAGAAAGATCATGGGTCCCGTTACTCCATTCATTCGGGTTAGACAAAAATGTACAACCTTAGGGAAGTATTTTTGTGGGAAGGTTTGAAAAAGGATATAGCGGAATTTGTTGCTAAGTGTCCAAATTGCAAACAAGTGAAAACCGAACATCAAAAAGTTGGGTGGTTTACTACAAGAAATCCAAGTTCCTACTTTGAAGTTGGAAGACATCAAAATGGATTTTCTGGTAAGTTTGCCTCGAACGCAAAAACAATATGACTCTATATGGGTGGTTGTGGATAGGTTGACCAAATCTGCTCATTTCATTCCCGTCAAGTCTATCTATTCAGCAAAAGATTATGCAAGAATCTTCATACATAAGATTTTGTGTCGCCATGGTATTCCGTTATCCATCATATCGAATAGAGGTGCACAATTCACATCTAGGTTTTGGAGGTCATTCGATGAAGGGTTGGGTACTAAGGTGAATCTAAGCACTGCTTTTCATCTACAAAGGGATGGTAAAGTGGAGCGTACTATTAAAACCCTTGAGGATATGTTTAGGGCTTGTATTATTGATTTAAAGGGAAATTGGGATAAGCATTTACCTTTGGTGGAGTTTGCTTACAAAAATAGTTTCCATTCATCCATATTCATGGCTCCTTTTGAAACCTTTTATGGTAGTAGGTATAGGTCTCCTATTGGATGATTTGAAGTGTGTGAGTCTTCACTTTTGGGTACCGATTTGATTTATAAGACTTTGGTGACGGTTCATATCATAAGGAATCGGCTGCAAACAACCTATAGTGGGCAAAAGTCTTATGCCGATCATAGGAGAAGGGATTTGGAGTTTCAAGAAGGTGATAAAGTGTATTTAAAATTTTTTGCCTATGAAATGGGTGATAAGAATTTGGAAAGGAAGGGAAGTTGAGTCCTCGTAATGTGGGTCCCTATGAAATCTTGTAAAAGGTGATTAAGGTGGCGTTTGAATTGAAACTCCCTAGTGAATTGGCTTCGGTTCATCCGGTTTTCCATATTTCTATGCTTAAGAAGTTTATCAGTGATCCCGAGCCTATTCTTCCTATTGAGGGTCTTGATGTGAAGGGTAACCTCTCTTGTGAGGAAGTTCCGGTTCAAATCCTTGATAGGAAAGTAAAGAAATTGAGGAACAAAGAGGTGTCTTCCATAAAGGTGTTGTGGAATAATCACCTAGTTGAGGGTGCAACATGGGAGGCTGAGGCCTACATGAAGTCCCATTACCCTCATTTATTTGATAACTAAGGTTTAATGCTCTTATTAATAATTAAAATAATGATTATAAATTGATGTTTCTTAATTTTGGTGAAGTTTTGCAAAAATGTGCATTTTTATGTCAGTACATTGAAGTTACAGTGAAATTGTGCATTTGGAATTGAAAATTTGCAATTCTTCTTGTTTTGAGTTTTGTTGTGTGTTTTGATATGATAAGTCTTTATGAAAGGATATGTAGCACGTTGATAAGTTAATATTTGTCATAATTGTCTCATATATGATATGTTGAGCTCATGTGATTGTTGTGATAAGGAATTCCTCATAATGTGATTTTGAGCCTTATGTGTGATAATTGAAGTTTTGAATTGCCTTGTGCAAATGATATGATTGATGTTGTAAATGATATTAATGTATTTTTGTTGGTTGGGTTCTAGTCTTGAGTCTATTTTTTCCTTGAAAAGATTTTAGTGTCATTCGGGGACGAATGTAGCTAAGGGGGATAATGTAACACTTCGAAAATCCAGGACATGTTCTAGAGCCTAACATGAGTTTCGTAAGGTTTAGAAAGTTTTTTAAGGTCCATGTTAATGAATATTAGTCAATTAGGAAGTCTAGAAACCAAAAATGTCCAAGAACGTCCATGACATCCGAAAACTAGTTCAATGAACTGCTAGCGTGCCATAGCCTATGTGACTAGCTTTTAGGAATAAAAAAACGGTGAACATTGGTGGAAGGTTGTATAATATGTATTAGAGTTAATTCATAGTTGAAACTTACGGGCACAACTCCCCAAGGACAAACTAAGGGTCCCCATGGAGAACCCTTGCAAGTGGTGGCAAAAGTTGTCCATTGACAGTGTCACCAAGTGATGCCACAGACGGCTCATGGTCCTATTGACGAGGCGTCAATTGTCTCAGTCGATGGACATTTAGCAAAAATTATGGAAGGGTCATTTTTCATAGTCTCTGAAATTACGAACGGATGTGCAGCATGGAAGGGTCAGTGGTGTCGATTGACGCACGATCCATTGATCGTGGTGTCGTTTGTGATGACTGGTTTTTACTGCGCGTTTTCACTTAGGTTAATTAATTAATTGTATTAGTTAGGAAGTTAATTATGGTTTAGGGCAGGTATAAGTATGTTAGTTTACCCATTATATAAAGCCCTAACATAATTATCCAAACCTAAACTCTCATAAGTTACAAACCCAAACTCTCTTCCTTCTCTCTTCTTTCTCTCTCCCCAAAGAAACACTCATTGAAGACCATGATAGAGGTGGGTTCAAGGGATTAAAAGGGTCAACTTCATCCATCAATATTCATGATTTAGTAAGGTATGAGATCTCTTTTACCTTTGACACATCTTTCCTCAAAGGGTTCCATCAAAGTGATTTCAGAAGTTGGGTTTTCAAGTGGATTTTAATCCTATACAAAATTGTTATTGTGAATTACCTATTTTATAATTTATTTAAGATATTATGAATATATTAACATGTAATGTAACTCAATTATGTAATATCTTGATGAATTTGTCTAGTTTGTAGAAGATGATCTCTACCCCTTAACCCTAGGTTATGAGCTTGATGTAAATTAAGTAATGTTGATTGAATTGACTTGGTTATTGGTTGAAATACTATTATATGATTTAATTATATTAATCATGAATATATTAGGGTTAATTAGAGTCCTATCATGCTAGTTCTTGAGTAATTGAATTAGATTGTGACTTTGATCTATGTCTCTTGTCTGAAGCTATGAACTAGTGTTGGATTGTGATATATTGATTAGATTATACTTATTATCATGTTGGTTATGGTGATATGATGATACTACACCCTAATTGGGTTGATTTAAATGGTTGATGGTAAGTCCTTGATAATGAAATATGAAGGAGACTTGGTAACTCTTGTGATCCCTATTACTTACTTCAATTATGGTTAATTGTGCTTAAATCATGATGTGGTACTGGAGTATGCCTTGTATTAGGATTTATAGGGTTTTTATGATGTTGAATTGAAATGTCTTGGCTATAATTTGTAAGGTATTGTCTAAATATGTAAATGTTATAAGGATAGTGAATGATTTACCAATATGCCTTATTATGAAGTGATATGTAAATGTGCTAGCCTCACTTATACGAATTTTAATGAAAGAACTATACTCGTTCAATTCTTATTGAGCTATGATGCTGATGATGTTTATACAATGGTCAGACCCTATGATCTACATTAAGCTATGACGATAAATAAAGACATTAAAGACATTTCAAAAGGGACTCTATCTTTGCACCGAGTGAACTATTGTGAGGAGTGTCACTTTCCACATAGGGAAGGTAGGATAATTAATGTAATCTTGAGATTGGATACTACAATGCATGTAGCATAAAGAGGATCCCAAGTATATCTCCTAATTTTTGAACTATGTTGCCCAGAGGAATACAAGCTAGTGAATCCACGTAGTTGCTATGTTCATGTTTTGGTACTACCTTTGCAAGTAGTACACCTTCTTTTGGTGTAGGGTTCCATGACACCGGATTCGACATTAGCTCATGTGGTCTATGTCGTTCAAGGTAAGATGTTCCCAAAAGGTAAAATGAATTAAAGGAATGAACTCTAGCTAAGATAACCTAAGGGGTTTAGCTTGTCTAGGTAGGGGTATGAGACTCTACATAAACTTGCACTAGTTAGCCTTGAGGGAAGTATTAAATGGATGTTTCTTATGTATGGATATGTTTATAATGGTACATGATATATATATGATGAACTTGATCATTGTTGATACTATATGTTGATTAGTCTCACTTATGAATATGTGTTGGTCTACATTGTTAAAGTATTATTATATGAACTATTAAATGACATGCTATGGGAAGTGGGATGTTGGTCATGATTCTTGTTGGGTTACTTGATTGAGTGAGGTTATGGGGATTTTCTTGGTCATTGCACTTGTTGACTTGATAGGGGTTCATGGGTAATTGTGTTGCTTTGGTTATGTTGAAATATTTACTTATTCATGCTTGTTGCTATTATGAATTGATGATAGACTTACTTGACTATGTATTCAATAATATGATATGCATGTTGACTTGACTAGACTTGATGTAATGTTGGTATCGTGATATACATGTGTATGACTTAATGAACATGTCCTATTTGTTGGTATGCTCTTGTTGAATGTGCATAAAGATTCTAAAGCATACTTTTTGAAATGTACCTTTTTCTTAGCATGACTTCAAAGTATATGTGCATATGGTTTCATAATTAGTACAAGTGCTGAATAACCGCATTTTTTCCTTTTCCCCAACATTTTAGGTTCCGGTTGTTGAAGGACTTTTGGAGGCGGCTTTGAAGAAGTCTTGGAATTCTTAATCATCCATGTTATGTAGGTCCTCAATTTCCGAAGGCAATGCCATCATCAAGCTTATGATATTGCTTTAGTATTAAGACTACTATGTTTCTTTCCTTTCTATTTGGATACTAAACATTGTATGACCTATATGTGGCCTTATTGTATTGATGTATGGCCTAGGCCCAATTTGATATACTCTTATTAGATGGTTGCTATAAAGGTAGAAAACTAAGTAATCTTCCTATACGAAGGGTCTATGTATACTCGATATATATCTATTATGTGTATGCAGAGGACTATGTAAACCTCAATGTAGAAGTATTAAAAAGTTTAAAATTTCCACTAATTTTTACCTATGAATGTAATGATGTAATCTAAGAGGCTAGTCTTAGTCCTCAAAGAGGACGACAACGCTAGTTACGTTTAGTGGGTATTTCCGGATATGACGCAAAAGTTGGCATTTACTATATATTTAGCATTATCTGCTCAATCAAATTTTTAGGCACTCATATCATAATGCTTTTGATGTAGCAAAAGAGAGATGGTGTTCACCGCCAATTCACATTTCCAATTCTTTCATCTTTGATTCTGAAAAATAATATCATGGGCAACTTCATTTATTGTTCTCTACACAACTCAAAATAAGAAATGCATAAAGTTTACTTGGCTCCTCAGAATCTGGTGGATTTATAGATTTTTTCAATCTCTTGATCGTGCAACGCTTGATGACCATTTTGTCATCACAAGCAACGAAATTTTTGAACTTGCAAACTATGTGGATATCCTTAGTCTTTTTGCATCAGTCTGCCTTCGCGTTATCTCTAATAGAGGAAAGCATTCATAGTTTTTGATATCTCAGACAACACAACTGAACCACTTTTATATGCAAAGAGGGAAAAGCATTTCGAAGCCAAAAGGGATATCATATATGGAAAATCTAGTCTTCTCAAACTGATCACCTTCTTTTGGCTAAATCCACGATTTTCTAGCACTAGATTTTCTTGGTGCAAGCTGAGACATTAGACTAAAAAAACTATAAACAACAACAAAAAGCAAGAAAAGAACAATTAGGGAAGAAATTGTGAAGGTCCGCTAACAAGTTAGACAAAAATAGCAAATACGGTATCTCAAAGTACCATTCATACATCAAGGAAAGAAAAATAGAACACTTTATACCCCAAACTTACAGTCCGAACTAAAATAAATAGATAAAATACCGAATAAATGGACTAATTTTACTCGATGTTCATTTCCCATTTTATCTCTGCAGGAAACCTCCAATAAGGTCACCATAAATCACTTAAAGAACCACTTATATCATTAAATACTTTAACAGGAAGAGTAATTAAGCTCAATTGAATCATACACTTAAATCATTATTGTATAAATCTCAAGTTTCTTCTATCAGCTTTCACAAAGATCAAGGTCATGAATAAGTTCTTCATTTCCTTTTATCCTACTAATAGTTATAAGTTTCATACAATTTTCTTATAACTCGAGATTGTTAAAATGTAAGAAAATAGAGTACTTAAGCTCACTTCTAATGAACTATTAACGACAAACATGAATAAGAAGATGTTGAAGAAACAATAGTGACACTAACGTTGATTAGCCGCTTGGAGAAGGATTTTGCCTTTTGTATTTTGAGTGGGAAGGCCTTCAACAACAAGAAAATACAAGAAACTAGAAATCATTGATGAATTCCATATGTTCCTAAGATAATATGTTACCTTAATCTTCAGATTGTTCATTTGTTGAAGGAATTGCCGAATTCATTTGTAATTGCTCCTCTAGAGGCTGCTCCATTCGAGGTTGTTCCTCTACAGATTGTCCATTTTCTTCAGATTGTGGTGCTATTGGTTGTTATTGTTCAATTTACTTTTGAAGAAGTTCTTTCTCTGACTTTATAGCTTGAAAATTTAGATTTTTTGTCAATAACCGTCATTTTTTATTTGCAAAGAATAATAACGTTCAAGGTTTAGCGAAGTTATTTTTTGGTCTTTTATTTTTATTTGAAGGCTCTTGTTAACTCATGACTATTCAAATCTGCATAAATAATCACCAAAATCCTACAATTCACATTTTTATCAGTAAAACTGCATAAATCTAACTTTCTGATTGAACAACTACAAGCATGAGGCAGTAAATACAGGTCGAACATTATTTCTGAGCAAGCATCCTAACCTCAGCAGGCGATGAACTAGCATATGCTAATATGCCAACCATCGACTACATGTAATACTTCTTAGAAGAAACTAAAGCATCAGCACTTAACACCTGTAAATGAGCAATACTTCAGAATATGACAAATTAAGAGTGAATTAGAACCTGTCTTATTATTGGTACACTGTGAATTTGAAGATTCCTCAGTGACCACTAAAATAAGATTACTAAAAAATGAATGAGAGAGAAAAAAGACTTAACAAATGTATTGATCTCAAATGAAGTATCTATCCAAAGACAAACTTATAAAATAAGTACATTAATATAAATGGAAGAAGAGACAATCAACATTCATAATTGATATGGTGCAGCATTCTATACTCTTGCAATTTGATGTCTCATATATATCAACGGTCAACTCATAAATTTGATAAATAAAAGTTAACCACAAATTTCAACATAAAAAATACAATATAAAATAAAATTGAGTTTTATGGATTTACTTAGATTAGACATCAATTAAATGAAATCTTCTAGTTACAATCAATAATGATATGAAAATTAATGTTCAAAATAACAACTAGAGATTTTTTGACAAACCGGGGATTTTAGTCCACATTCAAAGACCTAGACAATCATTTCACATTATATTTCGACAAGTTTGAAAATCAGGTCATAATACTTTTTAGTTCACCCAAAATGCAAATAAAAATACTACAGCATTAGAACAAAACAAAAACTACAAATCAGATATTGACTAATAAAATTGAAACCAGCTTCTTAAAGAAATTTCGTAGAGAGTTCATAAATCTTCACCAAATCTGCAATACAAACTATAAATCACAAACCTAAATTAGAAAAAATACCAAAAATTTCAAACAAACCCATTTGTTATTTTTTAATACTTTTTGAGAAACCCTTCAACGGAGTTTCAAAATATGCAGAATAGAATATCCATGAAAAATTAGAGAAAATGGGTACCTAGATATAATGGAGTAGATAGAGGAAACTTAAAAATAGTTCACCTTTATATGCAATATCTTGCGATCGAAGAAGATTACATGTTGAGAATAATACCACTACACTTTGAAGAAGAATACCGAAGGTTTAAAAAGAAGCTGAAGACTACCATACTCTGAAGAAGAAGACCGAAGGTTACCATTAGTTGCAGCTCATTGTTACGTACTTGTTAGAGTTTGCATCGACCTAAGAAGACTAGAAATTTTAGCCCTAATAAACATAATAGTGCTTTATCTAAAGTAGTGGGGAAGGGTGGAATATATTATTTTGGGAATAAAAGTTGCGGGCTGGCTGAAAATAATTTCTTTCACTATAATAATTGTTGCCACAGATTCCTGAAATGTGACATTTCTTAAATATGTAGCATTTGACATTCTGTAGAGACGGTTATTAAAATGATGCTACAGTTAATTTTAATTATTATTCTATTAGATCCAATGATATATTGCAACAATCATAATTGTTGCAATAGATAATGTGTTGCATCAGTTCTATAAGTGTTGCCAAATATCCGTGGCAATATATCAAATTTCTATTAGTGATATATACTTGGTTCATGGAACACTTTTCTCCATGAATATCTGCAACTCTTAATTTTGAAGCTTGTAAATTGGTCAAAAACTAGGGCTTTCATTCTAGCCATGGGTTCTTACTAAAAACGATATCATTATGTTAATTACCTTATATTATGGATGATTGATGTTTAATGATGATTTTATCGTAAAATGTATGTATGTATAATAATTGACAATATAATACTTTTGATACCCAATAAATGAAATGTGGAATAGCGCAATAAGGTAGACGAGTCTTTGCCACCTAGCCAACGCAGGTTCGAACCTCACCAACAACACCTATTTTTTTGCTTGCTCTTTTTTTTCTTTTTTTCTCCATTTATTCTTATTATTTTATTTTTTCTTTTCTTTTTCTTCATTTATTCCTTTTTATTTACTATTATTTACTAATTCAAATTGACCCTTTTTCGTACTTAATTTTTAGTTTTTTTTTAGTTTGTCTTGCACTAATTATTAATCTCTTGATATGTGTGTAACATGTTTAATTTTTTTATTAATTAGTGAGTACTGAATTATGAACGTCAAATAAATATTATTAAGAATATATTTAAATAGTAGTTTTAAAAATGATGAATATTATTACTAGAGCTTTTTGTTAATTTAAAGGTTACCCGATATTCACCGACGTTCTTGTTACATAAGATTACTAGGCAGAAACTACAATTTTAATGTTTCCCCACTATATCTATCAAACAACACATAAAGTAATGAAAGATGAATATATTCAGATCACTCTTTTTTTTTTCTCTATTTATTCTTATTATTCTATTCTTTTCTTTTCTTTTTGTCCATTTATTCTTATTGATTTAATATTTTCTATTAATTCAAATTTACCCCTCTTTATGTTTAATTCTTAGTTTTTTTTAAAACTTTTTTCTTGCACTAATTATTAATCTCATATATGTGTGCAACATGTTTATTTTTTTATCAATTAGTGAGTACTGAATTATGAACGTCAAATAAATATTATTAAGAATATATTTAAATAGTAGCTATAAAAAACATAAGTTTTAAAAATGATGAATATAATTATTAGAGTTTTTTTTTTAAATTTTAAAGGTTCTTTTTATCTTCACCAACGTTCTTGTTACATAAGATTACTAGGCTGAAACTACTTTTTTTATTATTTCCCTACTATATATCTCCAACAACACATAAAGTAAATTAAATATGAATATATTATGTTAATACTATTATATAGTTTATACAAGCTCAAAATTTATTGTGAAAAATCTTTGTTTTCCTCAATGTTTCAGCGAATAAGACATCTAATTCCAAAAAGAAAATGAAAGTTGAATTGGTTAGTTATCTCTAATCGCAAAATTTCTTTAAAAAATATATTACTAATATGCATATTTGTTCGATATTTTTATATAAAAAAATAATCAAAAACCTGAATTGTAACCCAAAATTAAAGCAGCGATCTTTTATCTTACGTAACCATTGTGCCACCCCCAACTTCCAAATCCTAGATCCGCCTCTGAATAAAACTTCATCAATTGTGATGGGTATATTGATGCATGATGATTACTATGAGTTGTATCTATGTTAATCTAGTTATTGAATCTTGTTTTGTTCATGCATATTCTAGTATCTTTAAGTGTAATTGTAAAACATGGTAATGACCCTAAATAAAGGTGTCAATTTTAGGGATTGTATATGTTGTTGAAGGTCTATATGTACTCATGCTATCCCTATGATATGCTGACGATAAGATTATTGTGTATTGGTAGTATTAAAGCAAGATCCTCCTCCCCTACAACCTTAAAGTTATCTATGCATGAAAGGACTATGATTGTGATAGTAATATTTTGTTGGTTTAAAGGATACTCTCATGAAAAACATCATGAACATGATGTGAGATTATTAATTACATACTAAAGATTCTAAGGGTGAAAGCTATTCTCACCTAAAGAATCCATGAACTACCATGATAACATGATGGTTGAGTGTTAGGAATTCTTCATTAACACGATTATAAAGTAAAGACTTAAGATGATTATTAAAAGTAATTAATATTAGCACTGAGTGGATAGGAATAAGAGATGGAAACCTTTTACCTCAGTTAGTCAGGGTTTCTAGTAGTAATCTCCCTATCTCATAACTATGTGCCCACATAGGTCTCTTAGTTAGTGGATCTACCTATATGATAAAAATGTTAGTTATACCTTAGGAAAGTAGAACCCCCCCTCCCTTTGGGGTTGGTTCAAGATATCGAATTCCATATAGCACACATTGCCTATGTCGGTTAAGGCTATACTTCCCTACATAGTAAGAACACGAACCATGACATGACTTTAACAAGAAAATGAACTAATAACACAAAAATGAGTCATGTGCTATGATTACTTAAAGCGTCTTACTTAGTTTGAGTGGGGGTATGGAACTCCACATGTGCATTGCACAAGTAAACTTTGATAGTGATTATGATATGTGCTTGATAACAAGAGGTTTTCTGAGTTAATATATTCTATTTATGACCATGAACCATGAATATGAATATGAACCATGAATATGAATATTAACATGAACATGAGCTATATCTATGACCTCTTAATGGGCTTTTATCAGTAGAAGTGGGGTTATGGGATTTCACTTGTACATTGCACGAGTAGACTTAGGAAGGGGTTATGAAATGAATATGTATGAATCCGTATATGCATGATATGATCTGGTGTGAAGGATGACATTCTTATTATGAACTATGAACATAATGTTTTCATTGTCTATGATAGTTGGCTTGGATAAGGTTAAGGTAAGTCATGCATGACTATGGTAACCTTAGGTCGTTTATGGAATGATATGACTTGGTGATTACTCTAAATGGGCATAATGGATTTAAAACTTGATAAAGGCATGAATTCAACTAAATGTCCCTTTTTGCAAGATTTAAGGATTTTATGCATGCCTCCATATTAGTACAATTGATTGTGCTAACCCATTTTATCTACATTTTATTATAAGTGTAGGTTCCGGTCATTGAAGCACTATCTCTTTTCAAGTGAAGCTTGGGTTGACTATTTCCTAAACTTGGAGATTATTCAAGTTAGAGGGAAGATTATCCATTTCTTATTTTCTATAGTATTTCTTATATTGAGACTTTATTGTTTTAAAAGGCTAACTCCCAAACTTTGTATTATAAATGTTTAAGACAGGGGATGAGAAAAGGTCTAGACTCTTATGATTTTCCTTTATGAAAATGAGGTTTAAATTCTATTGTAAAAGTTTTAAATTTTTCGTATCATTGCATTTCTTTATGCTTAGGGCTTGTGTAATACCCTTTTGCGGCTGAGTACACCATGTTACGTGTAGGGGGTACGCTTGGGTCGTGACACTCGGCAAACCAAAACCTCAGTCGGAGACTCACCGAACAGGTCGCCAAGCCATACTTTGCCCACCATTTGAACCCCCAAATTGTTGTGATTTCTATAAAACTGTGTGAGCAAAAATACCATTCAGCGCATCACGAAAAGGGACAGCGGACTCGACTTAATTTGCTGACTGGCGTGCGAACCGAAAAGTTTTAAAAGGGATAAAAGGTTATAAAATCAAAAATCATTCACTCGCTCATCTTTTAAACTCATGTACTCTCATATTAATATTATATTTTTCGTACTCTTGCATTTTTACTCACACATTTTTCTAAAGTTTTTCACATTGTTTTATAGGCATGGCTAAACCGAAGGTAGCTAGTAGAGACATACCACCCCGGAAGCGGGCACTTGAGATCAAAATGAATGATGAAGCAGCTGCTTATAGGGCAAAGGCTACCTAACTTCCTCCGAAAGAAGGTAAGGGAAAGGGCACGACGCCCATTAATATTATACCTATGAAGGAGAGATCTGATGCTAAAAGGGTATACACTACCCACCTCACCACCTCAGGAAGTGAGGATGGGTCCTTGAGTGATTCTCAAGCTTCTATCTTCGAGCACGGGGATGATCAGTAGTTATAAGCCAGGGGAACGGAGTTATGCTCTGAAGCGATCAATGATCCATGTAGGATCACTGTGCCTCCTCCTCTTCCTCCTCCTCCTTGATGTGCTACGAAATCTTGACACATTTGATTCTTCAAAACTAAGGAGTAATACAAGAGTTATGTGTATTTTTTATGCTTTAATCTGTTTGTTGAATTTGTAGACAGATTCTTGCTTGTGTGGAAAATTGGAAAAAAAAAAGAAGAAGATGATCGTGATCAAGTGAAGATCACATGCACCTAATCGGGTTGTGGTCTTTATCACATACTGTGGTGAAGGTCGTGTAGCATTTGCAGTATGAAGGGAAAACCTAATCTCAACTCCTCCAACCAAGTAAAGACCATGGCCAACCTTACAAACCGTGGTCTTCATAATGACCCATTATTGTGATCGTGAAGTTGAATTATTATTCAATTGTAAAAGAATGAAAAATTTGAAGGGGCCAACTAAAGAACAAAATCACCTAAACGGACCGTGGTCCTTATGACGGTCTGTGGTGTTGTTTGTATTACCCTTTCCAGTGTTATGACATTGAGGACCCAAACTTGAGATATTCCAAGTAAAGACGACGGACACCCATACATACCTTTGTATCTTTAACGATCCGTCATGTTGTCCATGATGCATGATCTAGTGTTCGAGCATTGAAGACTCAATTTTGGGAAGTTCTAAGGGAAGACCACGGAGGGCCCTTGAAGAGTTGTGTAAGTGAGCGTGGAGGGCCCGAAAACTCAGTCTTACTTCAAGTAAGATTCTTTTTTCTAAAACTTATTTGAATTTATTAGGGCGTTTTTGATGTTTTATCTTACCTTACCTTGAACAACAAACAAGTTTTCCGTTATTCTCAGTTTGTGATTTTTTATTTTGAACAAATAGTGAACATGATTAAGGCCAAAGTAAAAGGCGATGGAATTGACAAAGGGAAGATCGCCAAGTGGATCAGTGATCCCGACTTGTTACTCTGGATGGTTCTTTTCATCACATAATTGGCCACTATAAAAATATTTTAAAATTCATAGATTAATATCATTTTTAAAATATCAAATTTTAGAATTACTTTTTGATGTTTTAGAACTGAGAGTATTGAGACAATATTTTCCTTAGATTTGAAGATTTCCTTTTTTGAGAAATTGGAAGTGAGTCTTTGAGATTCTTCAACCTTGACATTTGTAAATACGAAATTAATCTTGCCCTCTTGATGGAGACACAATTTGGTTAAAAATTCTATCTTTTATGTTGTCTAGATAGAACCCCAATTGTTGGGATGTGATTATGGGTTTATTTAGTTGTTGGGTATAGTTAATTGATAGTTTAAATGTTGTTTAAAAGTGATCCATTTGGTAATTGTGGCTTAATATAAAGGTTTGTAGTTGGAAATGCAACTCTACCTTCATGTTTTTTGCTTGCGAGAATGAAAGATGTTTTGAAACCAAGATGACTGACTGATTTGATGTTCAATTGGTACTGGGTTGTTGCACATTTAGCTCGAGAGAATAAATCTTAGACCCTTTTCAACACATTAAACTCGAGAGAGTGAATGGACTAAAGTGTATGCTATTCTTAATTACTACTTATTGGTGTTCGTGAGAAACAAATTATATTTGGGGTAAATTGTTCGACAAAAAATTTATCCCCACTAAATTCTACCTTATAAACTGATTTACAATTACTTAATATCAATTGCAAATACCCGTTTTTCTACCTTAGCTCATAACCCACCCAAGAACCTATCTCATTACTTGTTGCTTAATGTTATTTGCTGTTGAAGTTGATAGTTAAAACCAAAACCCCCTGTTATTGGGCACTTGTGTCACCCTAAGCCCTGAACCCTGAACCCTGAACCCTGAACCCTAAACATAAATAATCACCAAAATCCTACAATTCACATTTTTATCAGTAAAACTGCATAAATCTAACTTTCTGATGGAACAACTACAAGCATGAGGCAGTAAATACAGGTCAAACATTATTTCTGAACAAGCATCCTAACCTCAGCAGGCGATGAACTAGCATATGCTAATATGCCAACCATCGACTACATGTAATACTTCTTAGAAGAAACTAAAGTATCTAGCACTTAACACCTGTAAATGAGCAATACTTCAGAATATGACAAACAAAGAGTGAATTAGAACCTGTCTTCTTATTGGTACACTATGAATTTGAAGATTCCTCAGTGACCACTAAAATAAGATTACTAAAAAATTGATGAGAGAGAAAAAAGACTTAACAAATGTATTGATCTCAAATGAAGTATCTATCCAAAGACAAACTTATAAAATAAGTACATTAATAATGGAAGAAGAGACAATCAACATTCATAATTGATATGGTGCAACATTCTATACTCTTGCAATTTGATGTCTCATCTATATCAACGGTTAACCCATAAATTTGATAAATAACAGCTAACCACAAATTTCACCATAAAAAATACAATATAAAATAAAATTGAGTTTTATGGATTTACTTAGATTAGACATCAATTAAATGAAATCTTCTAGTTACAATCAATAATGATATGAAAATTAAAGTTCAAAATAACAACTATAGATTTTTTGACAAACCGGGGATTTTAGTCCACATTCAAAGACCTAGAACATCATTTCACATTATATTTCGACAAGTTTGAAAATCAGGTCATAATACTTTTTAGTTCACTCAAAATGCAAATAAAAATACTAAAGCATTAGAACAAAACAAAAACTACAAATTAGATATTGACTAATAAAATTGAAACCAGCTTCTTAAAAAAATTTTTGTAGAGAGTTCATAAATCTTCATCAAATCTGCAATACAAACTATAAATCACATACCTAAATTAGAAAAAATAACATAAATTTCAAACAAACCCAATTGTTATTTTTTAATACTTTTTGAGAAACCCTTCAACGGAGTTTCAAAATATGCAGAATAGTATATCCATGAAAAATTAGAGAAAATGGGTACCTAGATATAATGGAGTAGATAGAGGAAACTTAAAAATAGTTCACCTTTATATGCAAAATCTTGCGATCGAAGAAGATTACATGTTGAGAATAATACCACTACACTTTGAAGAAGAATACCGAAGGTTTAAAAAGAAGATGAAGACTACCATACTCTGAAGAAGAAGACCGAAGGTTACCATTAGTTGCAGCTGATTGTTACATACTTGTTAGAGTTTCTATCGACCTAAGAAGACTAGAAATTTTAGCCCTAATAAAAATAATAGTGCTTTATCTAAAGTAGTGGGGAAGGGGGAATATATTATTTTGGGTATAAAATTTGCGGGCTGGCTGAAAATAATTTCTTTCACTATAATAATTGTTGCCACAGATTCCTGAAGTGTGAAATTTCTTAAATATGTAGCATTTGACATTCTGTAGAGACGGTTATTAAAATGATGCTACAGTTAATTTTAATTATTATTCTATTAGATCCAATGATATATTGCAACAATCATAACTGTTGCAATAGATAATGAGTTGCATCAGTTGTATAAGTGTTGCCAAATATCCGTGGCAATATATCAAATTTCTATTAGTGATATATACTTGGTTCATGGAACACTTTTCTCCATGAATATCTGCAACTCTTAATTTCGAAGCTTGTAAATTGGTCAAAAACTAGGGTTTTCATTCTAGCCATGGGTTCTTGCTAAAAACGATTTCATTACGTTAATTACCTTATATTATGGATGAATTGATGTTTAATGATGATTTTATCGTAAAATATCCCATGAACCTATGAACTACCCCATGAACCCAACCAAGGGCGGATCTACGTGGACAGGTAGGCGTGCCATGACACCCTGTGATCTCGGAAAAAATGTTGTATATAAATGTATATATGTATAATAATTGAATATATAATACTTTTGATACCCAATAAATGAAATGTGGAATAGCTCAATTAGGTAGACGAGTCTTTGCCACCAAGCCAACGCAGGTTCGAACCTCACCAACAACACCTATTTTTTTGCTTGCTCTTTTTTTTCTTTTTTTCTCCATTTATTCTTATTATTTTATTTTTTCTTTTCTTTTTCTTCATTTATTCCTTTTTATTTACTATTATTTACTAATTCAAATTGACCCTTTTTCGTACTTAAGTTTTAGTTTTTTTTTTGTTTCTCTTGCACTAATTATTAATCTCTTGATATGTGTGTAACATGTTTAATTTTTTTATTAATTAGTGAGTACTGAATTATGAACGTCAAATAAATATTATTAAGAATATATTAAAATAGTAGTTTTAAAAATGATGAATATTATTACTAGAGTTTTTGGTTAATTTAAAGGTTCCTTCGATATTCACCGACGTTCTTGTTACATAAGATTACTATGCAAAAACTACAATTTTAATGTTTCCCCACTATATGTCACAAACAACACATAAAGTAAATGAAAGATGAATATATTCAGATCACTCTTTTTTTTTTCTCTATTTATTCTTATTATTCTATTCTTTTCTTTTCTTTTTGTCCATTTATTCTTATTGATTTACTATTCTCTATTAATTCAAATTTACCCCTTTTTATGTTTAATTCTAAGTTTTTTTCTAACTTTTTTCTTGCACTTATTATTAATCTCATATATGTGTGCAACATGTTTATTTTTTTATCAATTACTGAGTACTGAATTATGAACGTCAAATAAATATTATTAAGAATATATTTAAATAGTAGCTATAAAAAACATAAGTTTTAAAAATGATGAATATAATTATTAGAGTTTTTTTTTTAATTTAAAGGTTCTTTTTATCTTCACCAACATTCTTGTTACATAAGATGACTAGGCTGAAACTACATTTTTTATTATTTCCCTACTATATATCTCCAACAACACATAATGTAAATTAAATATGAATATATTATGTTAATACTATTATATAGTTTATACAAGCTCAAATTTTAATGTGAAAAATCTTTGTTTTCCTCAAAGTTTCAGCGAATAAGATATCTAATTCCAAAAAGAAAATGAAAGTTGAATTGGTTAGTTATCTCTAATCGCAAAATTTCTTTAAAAAATATATTACTAATATGCATATTTGTTCGATATTTTTATATAAAAAAATAATCAAAAACCTGAATTGTAACCCAAAATTAATGCACCGATCCTTTATCTTACGTAACCATTGTGCCACCCCCTACCTCAAAATCCTAGATCCGCCTCTGAATAAAACTTCATCAATTGTGATGGGTATATTGATGCATGATGATTACTATGAGTTGTATCTATATTAATCTAGTTATTGAATCTTGTTTTGTTCATGCATATTGTAGTATCTTTAAGTGTAATTGTAAAACATGGTAATGACCCTAAATAAAGGTGTCAATTTTAGGGATTGTATATGTTGTTGAAGGTTCTATATGTACTCATGCTATCCCTATGATATGCTGAACGTATGATTATTGTGTATTGGTAATATTAAAGCAAGATCCTCCTCCCCTACAACCTTAAAGTTATCTATGCATGAAAGGACTATGATTGTGATAGTAATATTTTGTTGGTTTAAAGGATACTCTCATGAAAAATATCATGAACATGATGTGTGATTATTAATTACATACTAAAGATTCTAAGGGTGAAGGCTATACTCTACTAAAGAATCCATGAACTACCATGATAACATGATGGTTGAGTGTTAGGAATTCTTCATTAACATGATTATAGAGTAAAGACTTAACATGATTATTAAAAGGAATTAATATTAGCACTGAGTTGATAGGAATAAGAGATGGAAACCTTTTACCTCAGTTAGTCAGGGTTTCTAGTAGTAATCTTCCTATCTCATAACTATGTGCCCACATTGGTCTCTTAGTTAGTGGATCTACCTATATGATAAACATGTTAGTTATACCTTAGGAAACTAGAACCCCCCCCCTTTGGTGTTGGTTCAAGATATCGAATTCCATATAGCACACATTGCCTATGTCGGTTAAGGCTATACTTCCCTACATAGTAAGAACACGAACCATGACATGACTTTAACAAGAAAATGAACTAATAACACAAAAATGAGTCATGTGCTATGATTACTTAAAGCGTCTTACTTAGTTTGAGTGGGGGTATGGAACTCCACATGTGCATTGCACAAGTAAACTTTGATAGTGATTATGATATGTGCTTGATAACAAGAGGTTTTCTGAGTAAATATATTCTATTTATGACCATGAACCATGAATATGAAAATGAACCATGAATATGAATATGAACATGAACATGAGTTATGTCTATGACCTCTTAATGGGCTTTTATCAGTAGAAGAGGGGTTATGGGATTTCACTTGTACATTGCACAAGTACACTTAGGAAGGGGTTATGAAATGAATATGTATGAATCCGTATATGCATGATATGATTTGGTGTGAAGGATGACTTTCTTATTATGAACTATGAACATAATGTTTTCCTTGTCTATGATAGTTGGCTTGGATAAGTTTAAGGTAAGTCATGCATGACTATGGTAACCTTAGGTCGTTTATGGAATGGTATGACTTGGTGATTAGTCTAAATGGGCATAATGGATTTAAAACTTGATAAAGGCATGAATTCAACTAAATGTCCCTTTTTGCAAGATTTAAGGATTTTATGCATGCCTCCATGTTAGTACAATTGATTGTGCTAACCCATTTTATCTACATTTTATTATAAGTGTAGGTTCCGCTCATTGAGGTACTATATCTTTTCAAGTGGAGCTTGGGTTGACTATTTCCTAAACTTGGAGATTATTCAAGTTAGAGGGAGGATTATCCATTTCTTATTTTCTATAGTATTTCTTATATTGAGACTTTATTGTTTTAAAAGGCTAACTCCCAAACTTTGTATTATAAATGTTTAAGACAGGGGATGAGAAAAGGTCTAGACTCTTATGATTTTCCTTTATGAAAATGAGGTTTAAATTCTATTGTAAAAGTTTTAAATTTTCCGTATCATTGCGATTTCTTTATGCTAAGGGCTTGTGTAAGGCCCTTTTGGGGCTGAGTACACCATGTTACGTGTAGGGGGTACGCTTGGGTCGTGACACTCGGCAAACCAAAACCTCAGTCGGAGACTCACCGAACAGGTCGCCAAGCCATACTTTGCCCACCATTTGAACCACCAAATTTTTGGGAGTTCTATAAAACTGTGTGAGCAAAAATACCATTCAGCGCATCACGAAAAGGGTCAGCGGACTCGACTTAATTTGCTGACTGGCGTGCGAACCGAAATGTTTTAAAAGGGATAAAAGGTTATATATTCAAAAATCATTCACTCGCTTATCTTTTAAACTCATGTACTCTCACATTAATATTATATTTTTCGTACTCTTGCTTTTTTACTCTCACATTTTTCTAAAGTTTTTCACATTGTTTTATAGGCATGGCTAAACCGAAGGTAGCTAGTAGAGACATACTATCACGACCCAAAACGGGTCGCGAGTGGCACCCACACTTATCCTACTATGTGAGCGAACCAACCAATCTAAACCCCAACATTTCAACCATAATAAAACCGAATATAATGCGGAAGACTTAAATCTCATTAACGAAATCAATTAATAACTTCTAAAATTTAATACTTATCATCCCCAAAATCTGGAAGTCATCACCACAAGAACATC
>NC_028642.1:23481059-23483489 GCF_001406875.1 Solanum pennellii
ACCCCATATAGATAGTGCCTCCATTGCTTTAATGCAAACATTACCGCAGCCAACTCCAAATCATGGGTCGGATAATTACGTTCGTGCACCTTTAATTGCCTAAAAGCATAAGCAATTACATTCTTCTCTTGCATTAGCACTGCAACCAAACCCGAATAGGATGCATCACAATAGACAATGAAATTCTTACCTTCCACTGGCAGGGTAAGGATTGGTGCAGTAGTCAACAAGGTCTTGAGCTTCTGAAAGCTTTCTTCGCACTCGTCCGACCATACAAACGGAACACTTTGCTTAGTCAAATTTGTCAATCGGGAAGCAACAGAGGAAAATCCCTTGACAAATCGACGATAGTAGCTGGCTAAACCAACAAAGCTCCTTACCTCTGTAACATTAGTGGGTCTTGCCCAACTCTTCACTGCTTCGATCTTAGAAGGATCCACCATCACTCCATCCTTAGAAACCACGTGCCCCAAGAAGGACACTGAATCTAGCCAAAACTCACACTTGGAGAATTTGGCATAAAGCTTTTTCTCCCTCAACATTTCCAATACAATTCTCAAGTGCTCCTCATGTTCTTTCTTGCTCTTTGAGTATACCAGTATATCATCAATGAATACAATGACAAAGAGATCCAGATATGGCTTAAAAATCCCATTCATCAAGCTCATGAAAGCAACAGGGGCATTCGTAAGCCCAAAAGACATTACTAAGAACTCATAATGCCCATACCTGGTCCGAAAAGCAGTCTTGGGCACATCCGTTGCCCGTATTTTCAATTGATGATAACCAGATCTCAAATCAATTTTTGAGAAGGTACAAGCACCTTGTAACTGATCGAACAAATCATCAATGCGAGGAAGAGGATACTTGTTCTTAACAGTTACTTTATTTAGTTGCCTGTAGTCTATGCACATCCGAAAACTCCCATCTTTCTTCTTCACAAATAAAACAGGAGCACCCCAAGGGGAAGCACTTGGTCTAATAAAGCCTTTTCCGAAGTTGGGCCTTTAACTCCCTTAACTCTGCTGGAGCCATCCTATAAGGGGGTATGGAAATGGGACGAGTACCCGGCTCCAGATCAATGCAAAAGTCAATATCTCTATCCGGTGGCATACCAGGAAGGTCTGCCGGAAACACATCCAGAAACTCACGAACTATTGAAACCGACTCAATTGAAGGTACATGGGTAGTATCATCCCTGAGGTATGCCAAGAAAGCTAAACACCCTTTACTAACCATTCTCTTAGCACGAAGAAAGGAGATGATACGAACTGGAGTGGAAGTGTAGTCACCCTCCCACACTAACAGATCTGTCCCAGGCTTGGCCAACGTTACAGTTTTAGCATTACAATTTAAATGCAAAATTCGGAGAAAGCCAAGTCATACCCAGAATTACATCGAAATCTACCATTTCTAAGATAACCAAGTCTACATGAGTATTGCTCCCTACAAAAGTCACCAGACAAGACCTATATACCTTTTCAACTATCACAGACTCACCCACCGGAGTAGAAACACGAATAGGCATGTCAAGCAATTCACAATGTAAATTAAGACCAGTAGCAAATGAGGAAGATACATATGAAAATGTGGAGCCAGGATCAAATAATACAAAAGCCATGCAATCACAAACCAAAAGATTACATGTGATAACAGCATCAGATGTCTTCGCTTCCGACCGCCCAGGGAAAGCGTAACAATGGGCCCTATCACCTCTCTGCCCGTTGCCCCTACCATGTTGCGCTGCAGTAGTTCCCATTTGCCCGTCACCCCGGCCGTTTTGGTGACCACCATTACCTCGGCCACCACGTCCTCCAGAATGACGGCCTCTTCCATGACCACCTCTACCTCTGACTATTGGGGGTCTGTAACTCTGTTTTGGACAATACCTCCTAATATGTCAAGTCTCCCCACATCCATAACACTCTCAGGATTCAAGCATAGGTCTCTGTGAGAACGACGAAGTCTGGGGATAACCTCCAAACTCAGATGAATGTTGGCTGGTCTGCGATGGACCCCCAGCTACAGCCTGCAGTGAAGACTGAATAGGTCGGGCTGGGTAACCTCCTGAACCCTGTCCTCTTGAGTAAGAACCATTAAACTCACCTCCCTTACGAAACTTCTTAGATGTCGATGCGATGGTGAAGTCGTCTGGCTTCACGCCTTCCACTTCTATCACAAAATCTACCACCTCCTAAAAGGATTTTGCTGTAGCAGCTACCTGTAAGGCTGAAATCTGCAAATCTGACCTCAACCCTTTCACGAAACGGCGAATCCGCTCTTGTGGACTGAAGCAAAGTTGAGTGGCATACCTGGATAGCTCGCGAAACATAGCCTCATAAGCAGTAACCGACATCCTCCCTGCTCTAGGCTTAGGAACTCATCTCTCCTCCTATCCCTCAAAGTCCGGGGTATATACTTCTCCATAAA
>NC_028642.1:23484932-23523288 GCF_001406875.1 Solanum pennellii
ATCACAATTATATAATCACATCATGCATGCACACAATTAAGCATATAGGAGACTTTACAATAGTACCCAATACATATCATTCGCTATTAAGAGTTTACTATGAAATACAATAAACCATAACCTACTTCCACCGAAGAATCGTGATCAAGCAATCTACTTCCCAAGCCTTTTTGTTTTCCTCTTCATTCTCCCTTCTCTCGTTCGTTTCTCCCTCTCTCTGTTCTTTCTATTTTTCTTATTCAAACCCTTTTTCTTTTACCCTAATTTTTATATAATTAAGTATATAAGATTATAAAAATAACCCACTATTTATTTCAAGGTTATCTCCTTTAACCCCCAAGTAATTGAATTATTAACATTAACCCACTAACTTTATAATTATAAGCATGAATAGTCCAAAACGCCACTTTAAAAACTTTAGCAGAATTCCGACCCAGTCAGGGTTACGCAGCCTGTGACGGTCCGTCATGACTGTGACGGTCCGTCCTGCAGGTCCGTCACAAAGTTCAGAGAGTTAATTCTGTGGAAAGATTTGTGACGGTACGTCGTGACAACGACGGTCCGTCCTGCCATTCCGTCGTGAAGTTCAGAGAGTCAATCTCTGTACCCAAATTTTCAGAATCTAAGTGTTTTGGAACGAGACCCCCTCGACGGTCCGTCGTGCCCATGAAGGTCCGTCGTGGGATCCGTCGACCCTGACAGTTATTACCAGAATAAACTCTACTGCTCAAAACGACTAAACAGGTCGTTACACATACCACCCCGGAAGCGGGCACTTGAGATCAAAATGAATAATGAAGCAGCTGCTTATAGGGAAAAGGCTACATATCTTCCTCCGAAAGAATGTAAGGGAAAGGGCACGACACCCATTAATATTATACCTATGAAGGAGAGATCTGATACTAAAAGGGTTTACGCTACCCACCTCACCACCTCAGGAAGTGAGGATGGGTCCTAGAGTGATCTGAAGCTTCTATATTCGAGCACGGGGATGATCAGTAGTTATAAGCCAGGGGAACGGAATTATGCTCTGAAGCGATCAATGATCCATGTAGGATCACTGTGCCTCCTCCTCCTCCTCCTTTTCCTCCTCCTTGATGTGCTGCGAAATCTTGACACATTTGATTCTTGAAAACTAAGGAGTAATACAAGAGTTATGTGTCTTTTTTATGCTTTTATCTGTTTGTTGAATTTGTAGACAGATTCTTGCTTGTGTTGAAAATTGGAAAAAAAGAAGAAGAAGATGATCGTGATCAAGTGAAGATCACATGCACCTAATCGGGTTGTGGTCTTTATCACATACTGTGATGAAGGTCGTGTCGCATTTGCAGTATGAAGGGCAAACCTAATCTCAACTCCTCCAACCAAGTAAAGACCATGGCCAACTACAAACCGTGGTCTTCATAATGACCCATTATTGTGATCGTGAAGTTGAATTATTATTCAGTTGTAAAAGAATGAAAAATTGGAAGGGGCCAACTAAAGAACAAAAACACCTAAACAGACCGTGGTCCTTATGACGGTCTGTGGTGTTGTTTGTATTACCCTTTCCAGTGTTATGACATTGAGGACCCAAACTTGAGATATTCCAAGTAAAGACGACGGACACCCATACATACCTTTGTATCTTTAACGATCCGTCATGTTGTCAATGATGCATGATCAAGTGTTCGAGCATTGGAGACTCAATTTTGGGAAGTTCTAAGGGAAGACCACGGAGGGCCCTTGAAGAGTTGTGTAAGTGAGCGTGAAGGGGCCCGAAAACTCAGTCTTACTTCAAGTAAGATTCTTTTTTCAAACACTTAATTGAATTTATTAGGGCGTTTTTTGATGTTTTATCTTACCTTACCTTGAACAACAAACAAGTTTTCCATTATTCTCAGTTTGTGATTTTTTATTTTGAACAAATATTGAACATGATGAAGGCCAAAGAAAAAGGCGATGGAATTGACAAAGGGAAGATCGCCAAGTGGACCAGCGATCCCGACTTGTTACTATTGATGGTTCTTTTCATCACATAATTGGCCACTATAAAAATATTTTAAAATTCTTAGATTAATATCATTTTTAAAATATCAAATTTTAGAATTACTTTTTGATGTTTTAGAACTGAGAGTATTGAGACAATATTTTCCTTAGATTTGAAGATTTCCATTTTTGAGAAATTGGAAGTGAGTCTTTGAGATTCTTCAACCTTGACATTTCTAAATACGAAATTAATCTTGCCCTCTTGATAGAGACACAATTTGGTAAAAAATTATATCTTTTATGTTGTCTAGATAAAACCCCAATTGTTGGGATGTGATCATGGGTTTATTTAGTTGTTGGGTATTGTTAATTGATAGTTTAAATGTTGTTTAAAAGTGATTGCATTTGGTAATTGTGGCTTAATATAAAGGTTAGTAGTTGGAAATGCAACTCTACCTTCATGTTTTTTGCTTGCGAGAATGAAAGACGTTTTGAAACCAAGATGACTGACTGATTTGATGTTCAATTGGTACTGGGTTGTTGCACATTTAGCTCGAGAGAATAAATCTTAGACCCTTTTCAACACATTAAACTCGAGAGACTGAATGGACTAAAGTGTATGCTATTCTTAATTACTACTTATTGGTGTTCGTGAGAAACAAATTATATTTGGGGTAAATTGTTCGACAAAAAATTTATCCCCACTAAATTCTACCTTATAAACTGATTTACAACTACTTAATATCAATTGCAAATACCCGTTTGTCTACCTTAGCTCATAATCCACCCAAGAACCTATCTCATTACTTGTTGCTTAATGTTTTTTGTTGTTGAAGTTGATAGTTACAACCAAAACCCCCTGTTATTGGGCACTTGTGTCACCCTAAAATTGAACCATGCTTTTATTCATAAATGTTTTTACCCATGATTGACTTGAACATATTTATACTTGGCTCTGCAATTTTAAGCACGTACCACTTCTTGTGGGATTAGACCCCAACTCACTTAGTTGAATTATATTACTGACTAACGATCGTTGTCCCTTAGTATTGGATGAAGTGTGTTCATACACGGAATCAAAATGGAGCCGCTGCTAGGGAGTGGTGTTTTTTAAGATTCTTTAGTTAAGTATGATTTTGTTCTTGTTTGTTATAACTTAACATATTTTATCTTAGCTTTGTGTTGCTTGCTTGTATTTTAAAACAAGAATTGTGAGTGTGACCAACAACAATGGAATCCAAGTAGTCCATAAAGAGTACATTGGAAATCTTAGCGATGTCTACGAGCCTAATGCTAATGACCCCTATCTTATAGATGGTATTTGTGCCAACCGCTTGCCTCCGGCAGAAGGAATGTGGTGTTCCACATCACAAGTACTATGTTGCAACTCTTGAAATTAGAGAGGTTGTTCTGTGATTTGACTCATGACGATCCCCATGAGCACATTAGAAACTTTGTGGATGTATGTGGACCGTTCTCTTTCAAGGAAATATCTCAAGAGTTGGTGTAGTTGAGGTTTCTCTCATTCTCTTTGATGGGAGAGGCATCTAAGTGATTGGCTGAGTTTCCTCGTGCATCGATCACTTCGTGGGAGGAGTTGGTCACCACATTTAAAGTGAGATTTTGTCTTCGTTCAAAAATGATGAATTTTTGGAACAACATATACAACTTTAAGCGTCTAAAGGGCGAGCCAATTCATGAAACTTGGTTGCGATTCAAGAAGTTGGTGCTTCGATGCCCCACTCATGGCTTGCCTAATAGTGTGTTGCTGTAGGATTTTTATTAAAGTCTTGACTTGGTAAACAAAGGTGTTGCTAGCCAACATTCTCCGTGAGGTTTGATGCAGCAACCTTATGTGATAACAACGCAACTCTATGGTGTAATAACAACATTCAACCAGGCATGGTGTACCCGTGAAAACTAGGTTTCCTCTCTAACATTTAAATGGAACAATGACTTGAGGGAGAAAGACAAAGAGGTTCCAGAACAAGGCAAAGATCATGACGCAACTTGACATTATCTCCAAAAATTTCATGAGAGATGGTGCTCGAGGTGTCAACGCCATGGGTGTCACGTGTGCTAATCTGGATTAGTCAAAGATTTAGGATTTGTATATTGAAAAGGTGAATTTCATATCCAAACAAGGTAGTGGTTATCGTTCTAACTACCCGAGGCAGGGTAGTAACAAAAGTTGGAATATGGATGAAGGTTGGAAAGATCGTGATCGAGAATAGAGGGGCCGAACTCCCTATTGGAATAATGGGGAGAATGATATTTATGTTCTTCCCCACGAGCGCCAAAAGACAAAGGATTCGGAAGGTGGGCGGTCCAAAGATATTTTTTTCTCGTATTGCCAACAAAGTTGAGGGGTCAAATAATATTTTAAAAGAAATGGAAGATGTCGTGTCAACCCTGAGCCAGATGGTTACCTCTCATTACGTATCGATCAAGCAGTTGGAGACCAAAATGGGCCATATATAGTCTCATTTGAACCCAAGACAGCAACGGGGCTTGCCAAGTGATACTATGGCTAACCCCAAGAATAAGGTTTTAGTGTGGACTTGCAACGTGCTGCGACAATAAAGATTCAACTTGGGAGGCAATCCCAGTTTTATTTTCATTCCTTTTAAGTTTGAAATAATGGTATGTTGATTGTTCAGGTCAAAATGTGGAAAGTGTTTGAAAAGTGTAATTTGGCGAACTATAAGTCTAGTCACCACACTGCCAAAGAGGTCGGCGAGCCTGACCTAAGCAGCCGTTGGACTCATAACAATTTTAAATTGGAGTCTGTGAAATTCAGCTAGACCAAGAGCAACCTGGATAATGGCCGAACAAGTCACTGATTGCAATTTAGTCTGCCATTTGGACCCTCACATTAACCGAAATCTTGTAAAACACAATAAGGTAAGTGCCCACTCGGTGTGTCGCCAAATAGGTTGGCGAGAACAGTAATGTTGCATGTTGGGCAAGGACTGGACAGGTTTTAAAGGCCAAAGGTTTAACTTCCAACTCTTTCACATTCCCTCACTTTGAACTTTCCAAACTCAAATCCACACTTTAGTTTTCTATATTATTTTCATTCTTGAGTATTTTAGCCATCCAATTTTTTTTCGGGGTGGACTACTTTGCCGCCTAGAATTTCAATCTTTTTTAATTGACATCTAAGGTTTTTTTTACAAACCCCAAATCATTCTTTAGTGATTTTGTAATCATTTGATAGTAATTTTATTTTAATGTCGTGAGTAGGGCCTCTATGATCTTAATTGTGTCTGTGTGTATCTTTCTCAATTCAAAAATCTTGCTTTTATTGTTTAAATTGTTGAAGTCCCATGATTTTGTTAAAATTTTTGGGTTTGTGCTTGTATGTTGTTGGTCCAGTCGGTGAAGTCTTAGTAGATCGTGTTTGTGCCAAATGATGTATGTTTTCCAATGATGCAGTGTTTGACGTCATTTCGAAGGTTAAAAGACATTAAATGGCCAAACTTAGCCTAACCAGTAGAAGTCTTAGTATCCCGACATGGGTGTATTGGGCTGAGGTTAATGACAAGATTGTGTATTTTGATTTTTTTGTCTGGTTTTTTGGAATGAACTTGAGAAGTTTGGCTGAAGGTACGCACATTGAGTCATTTGGATAGTTGGGTCGAGCTCACCGAACCACTTGGCGGTTAAACGAAGTTCCCTGTCTCGCCTTTAATTTATGTTGAAATTGAAGTCTAGTTTTGAAACTTTCAGTGAGAATGCTGTGTTCACCGAAAGCACTCGATGACTCACCGATAATTCTTTTTTACACTGTTTGTTTTGTGTCTATGAACCTTAAACGCACTGTAACTTTTGGTGGGCTAATCATTGAATGTCGAATAATGTCGAAGATTCACTTAAAGGCCCTTCCATTGTCGAGCTGCAAAACTTTTGTGAGATCTTTTAGCCAATCCTTTCAGCAAGCCTGATCTAGCTCATAAAAGAGATTCGGCGACTCACCGACCGATTCGACGAGTCTGTCTACAATTATTTTTTTGTGTTTTCGACTGAACTATTTTTAACTTTTTCCCGATTTTTTGTAGACATGGTAAGGACATTCATAATATGCCACCCTGAAAAAGAACACGATGTATCACAATCAATGAAGTGGAGATCAAATCCTTTCAAAAGAGGAAGGCGAAAGCCTCCAACTTAAGGTCAGAGTAGAGTCAAGAGGCCCACAATTTAAAGGGTAGATGCTGACTCCTGCACTGCTCCATTTGAGCTGGAGGATTACAAGCCTTTACAGTCCCAATGGGCTGATATTTGTGCTAGATCTCACCCTGACTCAGCTGGAGTCTCTTGAACAATTTTAGTGCCCACTCCGGCACCTCGTGTTGATCCTTTTCCATAAGTCATCCCTTCTCCTAGGATTCTTAAAAGGTTTAAGGGTGACATATTATGAACTATTCTTGAGGATAAGCTATTTCCACGGAGGGCCTTGAGGGAAAATACTCTAATGTGAGGGACACCCCCACTTCCACTGGTTTGAGCATTTCACTAGGCCTCGAGGACCCTATATTTCTTCATGGGTCCAATATATCTATGCATTGTATGATGAATTGGTTCAAAATAGTAAGAAGAAGGCCAAACATATCAAATTTGTTAAGTCGGTCATGGTTCGGGTTAAAAAGATGGATGCAATAGCGAGTACATTAATTGCATACTTGATAGGGGTACTTAGATGACTTGAAGTGATGGTTGGATCCATTCATTTTTAATACCGTCCCCTAGGAGGATGACGAAGGGGTCCGCATAGATAAGAGAGATTTGAGTATTGGTGCTTTATTCTTGTTTGGCTTCGTTAGCAACAACATAATGTCATTCCAGAATGATTCTATTCCACACCACCCTAAGGCGGCCTACATTTGAGATATCATATCCCAGAAGAGTGTCAACCTAGGATTCCTCATAGAGCAAGAGATGGCCATGAGGTCCAAGTAGAGTCATACCTTCTTGCCATTCTCGTTCATGGTCTCTGAGTAGTACTAGAGTGCTAGAGTACCTGGGATGGTATGAGAGATATTGAGGTTAGCCCTTCTACCTCCGCTCATATTCGTTGTATTGAGGCTGAGAAAACTGCTGAGGAGGTTAATTAGAGAAGGGACACTCTGATGACTACATCCCTAGAGGTGGATATTTATTCGATACTTGCTGAGGCATCTTTTCCTACTATGGCCTCCAGGACTTCAGGTACATCTACCCTTATTCTTCTTTGTATGCCCCATGTTCCTCTACCTCATCCAAGACCGCCAAGATTACTCAATAAAATATCCTGAAGATGGGATATCGACTCCATTAAACTGATATGAGGCTGACAATACTTGAGAGATCCATTCCATAGATGATCAAGAGTTCTATCATTGCTGCATTGACCCCCTCAAGACTTTTATTCACACTTCACTATGAGAGTTTAGGATTTTGCGAACAGGCAGGGGAGACCTCCAAGGTGACGACTTTGAAAGATGAAGTATCTGATTCAAGGAAGGACGTAGACTATCTAAACTCTATTAATTTCACTTCATTACTAGAGGTTGTTGATGATGGGGACATTCTTGAGACTTAAGAGACTACTCTGTCTACCACTAGAGATGGACATAGGGATGATGTGGCAGTTGATGAATTAGATACTCAGACCGACGTGCAGTTGATAGAGATATGACAAGAGAGCATATATTTAGACTTTTCAGATCTTGAGGATAAGATTGTGATGTTGGTGATCAAGACAATACTGACAGAGACATCTATAGGTGGGTCTAGTGGAGGTGGTCCTTTTGAGGTGACTCCGAACACTGATGCCCAAGTTCTGATCACTACACTAAGAACAAAGGCCAAAGTTTTGAGCACTACACTTGGCACGGAAGCCCCGACAGATGGAGCGATTGTTTAGCCACGATCCCTCTTTACCTTCCTCTCTTTCTAACGTTTATTTGACTTTTTGTTTGGTTATTATTTTTCTTGCATTTCAAAACAAATATTTTTCATTTGTAGTGGGGTGATACCCACCTTTTGTGACTTTTGTGATTATGTTTTGTTTATATATTGGGTTTTTGAGCTATTATTGTGTTTTACTATGTATTTTATGATTGAGCTTGTGGATCCCTTTTTTTTAATTGTAAATGATTTTTGGACACTTCTGAAAAATTATGCCACCACTTGGATGTCTTTGAATTTGGTTGTTCTCTTGCAAATTTGAATATCGATCTTCATTAATACAAATGACTTGAATAGTTCTCATAATCGAATAAAGATAAATGTGCCACTACAACGATGCCAAATTAAGTTGCACAGACAATATCTGAACATTTTGCATCTCGGTGTGACTAACGAAATATGGAATTGAGTCTCTTGTGATGAACATTTCACACTAGAGAAAGTGTGGAGTCTTGTTTTATATTAATGTTTATGCTTTGTGTAATGAGCTCACCATAAACCATATGTGACGTCATCTAGAATTTGACCTGTTGTCCGGTTGACTAAGTTATGCAATTTTTTGACATGCTCTTAGGAAAATTTGAAGAGTGTGAAACAATTTGACATTATACCTCTTTTTGTGGCCTACCTATTGAGTGTGTGAAAATCTATTTAACACCCTTTGTTCCTTAACCTTTTCTTCGAAGAAACTTGATGAAATTATGACCTTTCTTTCTCCATTACCCATAATCCTCATGATTTGTGGTTTGTTTGAATAGGCAACATAGGCCAAAAGCTTCAGTTGGGGGTGTGGTGAAAAGAGAAGGCAAATAAAGAAACACAAATAAGTCACATTGACCCATTATGTTGAGAAATATGGAACCCCTCCATACAAAAAAAGAGAGAGAGAAAAAAGGAAAGAATGAATTAGATAAAAAAGAAAAAGTTGTGGAATAAAGTTGTGCAAGTGTGAAGAAAATGGGGTGTCCAACAATTCCTGAAATATGAATAATGGGGTGACTTGTGATCATGAAGGATAATGATGAAGAAAAGGAAAGAAAGTGATGTTCTCACCATACCTCATGAGGATTACATCCATTGAGCCTAAATGTCAATATCCTTGCACTCATCCCCTTTCAAGCCTTGAAAAGACCTTTTTGATCTTGAGTGAGCTGAAACATTGTTGGTTGGAAAATAAGGGCAAACCTATAGGTTAAATCATACATTATTTCCATATTTATGATTGTGAGTGTTGCATTTCATTCCGAAGAATTATGAGTAAGTGCTCAAACCATGGTCTGATTGAGAGAAATCTAAAATAGGTGTTCCATAAATATTTTACTTATGTGACTTAATGCGTTGTTGATGTAGCGTGTGGACGATCTTTCATGATGAATCCATTTAAAGAGAGCATGTAGCTAGTGGATAAGATGTCAAAGAATAACAGATCATGGTACATCAGGGATTCAGAAGCAACAGATATTGGGTATACTTTTGAACTATCAGCTGAACAAAGGAAGAGAAAAGAAGGAAGGGATAAAAACATGGCACACATGAGGAGACAAATAGATCCGCTCACGAAGCATATTCTATCCAAGGTTGAAAAGGTAACTTTTGTTGGACAGCCAAACAGGTATGAAGATCAGGACATCGATCTAGAGAAGGAGGCTAATTTTTGAGCAACCATGGAGGTTTCAAAAGTTATAACTTAGGCAACCAAGGTTACAATTCTTGAAATAAATTCAGGTCATAAATATTCAAGAGAAGGACAATATTATAGGACATCAAAGAGAGAGAGTATTAAAACTGGCAGAAGAGAGACGGGTACAGAAATGATTGAAGTGGTGTCTATGTGCCTTTAGGCAATAGAGACTGCGCAAGTTATTCTTCCAGTGGGACTAAGTTGGAAAACATGTTGTCCAAAGTGTGACAAAAAGTTGAATCAACTGATGCAGGGGTGAAGGAGTTGAAAAGTGGTTGTTTTATTATGACTCAATTGGTAGACTCTCACACCACCTTTATCAAGCAGATTAAGCAGCAATTGGGGCAAATTTTAACCTCGTTATATCAGAGAAAAAATGGGATACTAGCAAGTGACACAATACAAAAGCCTAAGAAGGACCAACATTTCATGGCTATCGCCACAAGGAGTGTTAAGATTCTTACTAACCCAATTTATGTAGGTACTAAACATGAGCAGGTGTTGGAGCAAGCTGGAAGAGATGAGGATGAAGATCAACATGTAGATGACTTGGAGGATACTCATCAAATATCACAACCAAAAAGAGGAAAAGAGAGAGAGGTTGAGGGAAATATTCCTTAACAGCAGATACCAAGACCACCTCCTCAATTTCCTCAAAGGCTTAAAAAGAAAGCCAAAGATGGGAATTTTTGAAGTCTATCACCATGAAGTGACAATTGTAAGTAAACATCCACAGGTTGAAGCACTACAGAAAATTCCACGATATGCCAAGTTTATGAAGTACTTGGTCAACAAAGAAAAGAGTCAGAATTATTGATTTAGCTGATAATGTCCATTAGTGAGGCGCTATTACTACCAGGTCTTTGGTAAAGGAGAAGGAGGATTCGGGTGCATTCACCATACTGTGCACCATCAGATAAACCAAATCTGCAAAGGCCTTATCTGATTTAGGGGCCACTATAAACTCGATGTTGGTGGCCATCCATAAGAAATTGGGTTTGGAATTCCAAAAACAACATCCATGAGATTGACTATGGCAGACACGTCAGTGAAGTGACCTTTCAATATTTTATGTGATATGCTTGTAAAGATGGACATGTTCATATTTTTGGAAAACTTCGTAATCTTGGAATGCGATGTAGATTTTAAGGTTCCCATTATTTTGGGAAGACCATTTCTAGCCACGGGATGAGAATTGGTAGATGTTGAGCGAAAATACGGAAATTCAAACTCAACTAAGAAGAAGTAAACTGTCATATTTGCAGGTCCATGAAGTAGCCACATGACATGAATGTGGTGTATTTAATAGAGGTTCTTGATGAAGAAGAAATGAGATAAACTATTGAAGGGAGGTTGTTTGTTGAAACCATAGTTGCAATGCGGATGAATTTTGAAGTTGATTTTTGGTTTGACTATGTAGAGACCGTGAATGCTTTGCAGGGTATGAGAGCACACTCTTATAATCCAATGAAATTGGACCTAGATTTCAAAAATAGGCCAATTCCTAAAGTAAAATCATCCATGGAGGAGCCACCTATCTTGATATAGAAACAAATACCTAGTCACCTGAGCTATGTAATATTTGGAGCTAACAAAACTTTGCATGTGATTTTGGCTGTAGATTTGGATGATGAACATGTTCAATCAATGATCAAAGTATTCATTGGGTGTACCATTACTGACATCATCGGGATACCTCCAGGTATATGCACCCATAAAATTCAACTTCAGGGGGACAACAACCCAAGTATTAAACATCAGCGGAGTTTAAACCCATCGATGCAAGTGGTGGTAAAAAATTAGATCATCAGGTGGTTATATGTTGGGGTGGTGTACCCCATTTATGATAGTCACTAGGTTAGTCTAGTAAAATGTGTACCCGAAATAGGTTGTACACTGGTGGTTGAAAACACCAAGAACGAGTTTGTCCCACAGAGACCAGTAACTGGATTGGGAGTGTGCATGGATTATAAAAAGCTAAACAAGTGGACTTTGAAGGGTCACTTCCTCATGCATTTCATGGACTAGAGGTTTGACAGGTAGGCTGGAAAATGATAATTCTACATTTTAGATGGATACTCTTGCTACAACTCTTGAGGATTAGGAAAGTACCACCTTTACATGTCCTTATGGAACCTTTGCATTTAAATGTATTTCATTTGGACTATGTAATGCACCAAAAACTTTTCTGAGGTGTATGATTTCTATCTTCTCACACACAATAGACAACAATCTCAATGTTTTCATGGATGACTTTTAAGTGGTTGTAATACCTTTAATGATTATTTGCTTAATCTTGGCAGGGCCTTGCACATATGCTAAGAGTCCAGCCTAGTGTTGAATTAGGAGAAGTGTCATTTCATGGTCAAGGAAGGCATAGTCCTACATAATAAGGTATCACAAAACGAGATAGAGGATGACAATGCCCAAATTGATGTAATTAAAAAGTTGCCTACACCTTTTTGTGTGAAGGGTGTTCGAAGTTTCTAACGACATGCTACATTTTATAGGCGCTTTAACAAAGACTTGTCCAAAATTGCACACCTCAAGTGCAAGATATGGAGAAAGAGGTGTAATTCATTTTTGACGAGGAATGTCTTCGTGCCTTTGAATGGCTAAAGGACAAGTTGATTTATGCCCCCCATGATCATTGGCCCAGATTGGGCTAGTCCATTTATGTTGATTTGTGATGCTAGTGGTAGTGCGTTAAGGAGTTATGTTTGGAAGAAGCACAAGAAGATGTTCCATCCAATTTACTATACTAGTTATTCACTGACTAGAGCACAACAAAAAATACACAATTAGTGAACAGGACTAATGGCAATGGTGTATTCTTTCGAGAAATTCAGAGCTTACTTGCTGGGTACTAGAGTGATACTCCGTACATCTCATGTAGCTCATATATACCTCACGGGAAAGAAATATTCCATGCCAATGTTAATAAGATTGGCATTACTTCTTCAAGAGATTGATATTAAGATCAAGGATAGGAGAGGTTGTTAGAACTAAGTGGTTGATCACCTGTCTAGGTTAGAGGCAAAAGAAAAAGGAATTCAAATTAGAAATCAATGATGCATTCCCGAATTAGTAGGTATTGTGTGCAACTCTTGATCTTAATCATTGGTTTGCTTGTTTTGCTAAATTTTATGTTAGTGATTTGATAACTGAGGGGCTGATATTTCATCAAAGGAAGAGGTCCATGCATAATGTGGGTAAGTATTTTTGGGATGAACTTTATCTTTACAAGGTGTTTTTGGTAATATCATAAGGCGATGTATCTCTGAAGCTGAGATGTTGCATATTCTAGAAGCCTGCTACTCCTCTTTGATAGGTGGTCATCACGGAGATGCTCTAATATCCCACAAGATACTTTGGTATGGGTACTACTACCCTAAAACTTGTCAGGATGCAATGGGCATAGTAAGAAGTTATGATGTACGCGAGCGACAAGGATCCATCTCTCAGTGACATGAGTCTTATAACACCTATTCTGTAGGTAGATCTATTTGATCTATGGGGCGTCGATTTTATGGGCTCATTTATGAGATCCTATTGGCAGAAGTACATTGTTTTGCAGTGGACTATGTGTCCAAGTGTATTGAGGCGGTTGCTTTGCCTGATAATGATGTGAAGAGTATTGCTAGTTTTTTGAAGAAGAATATAATTTCAAGGTTTTGCACACTAGGTTAATAGCTTCAGTGATGGTGGTTCCCATTTATTCAAAAAGGTATTCAGTTCACTTCTAACTAAATATGGGGTTAAACATCACAAGGTTGCAAGATATAATTACCTGCAAAACAATGTACAAGTAGAGGTGTCCAATTGGGAAGTAACGGCGATCTTGGCAAAAATAGTAAATGTCAAGAATTTGGCACGAAAGTTAGATGATGCTCTATGGGCATATCAAAAAGATTTCAAGACACCTATTTCTATGTCTCCATATCAGTTGGTGTGTCGAATGGCATGGCTTTTAGTGGTTGAGCGTGAGCATAAATCACTCTAGGCTCTAATGAAGTTAAATCGCAGTAGGAGAAAATCAGCACACCTTAGACTAGATTAAAGTAATGAGATAGATGAGTTCCGTTTGAGAGATTATGAGAGGTTTGAACTTTACAAGAAGAGGATGAATATGTACCATGATATGGATAGTGAAAAGACAACATTCACTCCTAGTGACTTGGTGTTACTTTTCAACTCCAGACATCGTCTGTTTCTAGGAAAATTGATATTTAAATGATCTAGACCTTTTAAGGTTACTCGAGTGTTCCAGCCAGGTGCTATTGAGCTTGAAAATGACAAGGGCAAAAGGTTAAAAGCCAATATATAACAAATCAATGCATACTTGGGTTTTCTAAAATATCTGAAGATTTTGGAGGAGTGTAAACTTGATGAATTCAAAGTAATCAAGTAACATGTGTCACGTCGCGACGTTAAATTGTGCGGTTTTTGGGAGGTAGCCCAAGCTATGATTTTAATAGGTATTTTTTTTCTTTTCTCTTTTTTTTTATTATAGAATCAGTGTGTGTTGATGTGTGCAGGAGAGAGTAGGGTTAAAAATTGTTAGAACACGAGCCGACAACTCTTTAGGAGACGGTCCATGGTTCCTGTCATGCAGCTTCACAGGCTGTCATCCTCTGCAACAGCCAAAGAAGGCTACTGGAAATTTCCCTAAAAGGGTTTACCATCTGTCATCGTTTGTAAGTACCGTCTAGTCTCCTGAACATCAATTGAGAATTTTAGTTTATAAGTCATGTTCATGGATGTATTCACGAACAATGATTCCCTTCATGGATAACTTCACTGTAGGTTGTCCACAACTCAAAAGTACTAGAACCGACCCGACCTGACGAACGTGTAATAAAGAATTGAACTGAAAACTTATATAGGTCTTCCAAAGCCCCTAGGGTCAATTTCCTTTATCTTCCTCTTATATGTAATATTTATTAGTAGTAGAACCAAAAGTTTTTCAATTTTAAAACTGCCAAAATTCTTCTCAAATTTGAAACCCTATGTTTAATCTTCATAGATATTCGAGTCCAAGTTCAACTTCTCACTTTGAGCGAAATCTTCCTCTAATTAAAAGTAAGTCCTTTTAAAACTTATTATCAGTTTGATCTTGTCGACAACAAGTAATATTTACTTTGATTTAGTAGAGTTTAGCATGATTATGTGATGAGATACTTTTATTGGTATTGATTTGTTGTGGGTTAAGTCGAATTGGCTATTTTTTTTAATTATTCTTGGATGTAGGTATGATAAGAGTAGGTTGAAATTGTTTTTACCAAAGTTTGTTTTGTTATTAAGTGACTTTGTTGAATTTATTAACAAAAGTGGTGATGTGCAAATATTTGTTGGTTGGGAGCCTGTGTAAAAATGGGGGTATGGTGCTGTAATATTTTGTACAATGAATGTGGGGAAGACGATGACTAAACAAATGACCAATTGTAAGACCACGATAGGTTTCACGGACCATGGAAGCAACCACGAGCTGTGAAACCAATCGTGGACCACATTAGAATTCCTTCCACCTATCAGATAAGTTCACGGCCAGTATCACAGACCATGGTTTACTCCATGGGACGTGTAACTGTTTGTGCACATAGCTTGGTGAACCTCCTGTTGCACACCTATTTTAAAATAAGTGCACAAGAATTTTTACGGACCGTGGTACCTACCTTGTCCCATGTGGCCTCCCGTATATTTTACTTGTATTTTGTAAAGGTTACTTTTTGTACTTTTATTTCTGTTTCATCTTTCGATTTTGCGTTACTAATGATAGATTGGGTGATGACATTCTGAAAGCAAGGCATCACAATGTAATTACAAAAGGGAAGTATGAGTACCCGATCATGTATAATTTTATTAAATTGAGTAGATAATAAGTTTTGTAATTCTCAAGTACTATGGCTCCCCGAAGAACGAATGCAACAAAACCTACCCCGTGTTTCACAATCAGAAGGTCATAAGGACTCCGAATCTAGTAGTTATGTTGTATAAATAAATGTCACACCTAAAGATGACCCACCTTGAGCTACTACATCTAAAACAACTAGGTCCATTCTAAATGACACTTCTTTCCAGTTTGAAGAAGGAGTTAGTCATTCCGACAACAATGAACAATCAGGTAGTGAGTCTAATGCTGGTTGAGGTAGCCAGTCTACTGATAATTAAGGAAGTAGTGCAGAGGCTGACAGTGACTCTTAGGAGGATGCTACTACTTATCCACCTACAGTTGTACAAGAGGCTTCCACTAGTGCTCAGACAGAGATATAAGTAGCTAAGGGGGATGATGAGGTGACTCCAAACGATACAATGATCCAGTATGTTAACCTCCGCAGATTTAACCCATTGATGTGAAAGCAACTTATTCTCTTTTTAAGATCAATGTGAAGGGTGAACATGTCGGAAGATTTCTTTGAATATAGAATCGTGAATGAGTCAGGGGATTAAAAGAGATCACTCATTCCTGAGACTAGGGTAATCCTGGAGGACATCCGTGCATTTCTAAAAATTTTACAGGTTGTTCCAAATTCACCAATTTGAATCGATTACCAATGCTCTTGGTTATACACCGGCCATTTATATCGATATTTATATGTGATCTTCGCAGCCACTCTAATGAAAATTACTACGGATACTGAAACAAGAAAGAGAGCACAAAAAATGTTTGCAAGCACATTGGCTCATTTAGACACAATATTGAATAGGGGTAAGACTGTGAACATCTCTAAGGAAACAATTAATAGGATGCTACATGATCCTGAGTATACATCACCAACTTATGTGGGTCAATTTGAGGGAAAACACCATGCTCTCACGAGTTAATCAGATATCGATGGACGACCCTAATTCGCGAGAGCGCGTCATGCGTTGGATTTCTGGGCATATTCCTACAGAAAGAGAAGAAGTAGCGTGGGTGTCTAATCCATATGTGCATATTATGAAAGCATCCCCCATTTTTCCAACCAAGGTGTGATGATCAGTAGTTCGAGCATTGTCGCGACACACAACAAATGATAATACATTGTCTCTATCATTAGCATCATTGGTTGCATGCCTCATGGCCGAGTACTTTGTGAATGCGGGTCGGATCATTGAAATGGATATGTGATATAGTGCACTAAATGAGCGAGCAGGTTTTCCGTTTACCTTTTTAATAGGGAAACTTTGTTTGCACGCGAGCATTCCTCCAAATAATTTGGTGGATAAACTGGTCGAGGCATCCGAAGAAATGCAACTTCAAAAGTTAAGGATGTTAAAAATCCTCTTTTTGGGAGAAAATCAGGACGATGGGACCATTATCTCTTCCTACTGCTTTCCTTGAACGTTTGATTCAAACAAGAACTTTAATCGACAAAATTGTTCTCCAGCTAATAGAGTGAGATGTAAAAACGAAGAAAGAGATAAATGATAAAATGCAGAAAGAGCTCAATGTTTTGAAGAATATGATAGAGGGCTTAAGGCCCGTGTACAAACATAGTTTCAGACTACTGGTTCGGGAAATAATGAAGAGTTCCAGAAGAAATTGGCCAAAATATGAGCCCAAGTTTCTAAACTAGATGAAAAATCGGTACAGGTGCTCACTCCAGTTATGCAAGACTCATTAATGAAGATATTTGATAAGCACCGTGCTCAGTCTCTTAACAATATCTAGGGAGAACTCCGTTAAGTTACTTTAGGCAAGAGAAAGATAAACACTAGATATTCTTATGATGAAGAAAGGCCTAATCTATGTTTAGAGAAAAGAAGTCTATACATGAAAGCTTGTAGGGAATCAAAGAAAGAAGAACTTCAGCAACAATATACAGATACAGTGTTAGCTTTAGCTTATAGCAGCGTTGTCCCTATCCTGGTAGACAGTAGTCAGCCTGATCCTATAGTGGTTTTTGAGAGTGCACCCATTTATAAGGGTGCAGATGCGGATTAAACTATTGTGCCTAGAGCACCGCAGGTATGGCCCTTCATGATAGCCATAAATTGTTTTCTTTATTGAATTTTAGGGCAAAGTGATTTTTTGGGGAGGGGTGGTGAACAACCTGTCATTCTAGATGTTAGGATATATGGAGGGTGATTCTGTGTAGAATGAGAAATTTGTCACTATCTTGTTTTTTATTGGTGTAGTGAAATGTGCAGCAAACAATTTGTGTGACATGATTAGCTTGACTTGAGATTTGACGGTTCGGGTCTTTAGATGACATATTAGATCTTACATTTTGATCATTACTAATTTGATAATTAAATTGGTGAACCAAGAAACTGGAGAATGTAGTTTTGTGTCATGTGTCATGTGTGTGTGAGTGTTGTTCAAAGTCTAACACAGGGAGAAATAACTAGATATGAACAACCAGATAACAAACGATCAATAGGTCATTTTTGTTAAGTCATTAAAAAGCCAAAACAAATTAATGAAATAAAAAGCTTATCACTTGAACCCGATTTGAGCCTAAAAGTGATTTTTTCTTACCTACTAAATATCATATCCTTTGGTTTCCGATGAAACGATGTCACAACTAAGGCCAAAATTATAAGTTAAGGGTGACTGAAATTCGAGCAGAAAGAAGAAGTGACAAAGAGGTTCATAGTGAGTTGAGTGCATACAAAAAATTGCATATATAATAATAAGAGGTGAGAGGAAAAGAAAAGAAAAAGATAAAAATAAAAATAAAAAGAAAACAACAGTTTCTTGGGATGTGCTGAAATTAAGTAAAAGAGGGATTCACTTTGAAAAGAGTAGTGTGCAAACGAACTCTGGAAAACCAAGGGACTAGTAAGTGCAGTCTTTTGGTAAGCATTCATGATTGAGTCCTGTGTAGTCCTGTTTGAGACATCCTATTTTGAGCTGCTGAACTTGAGTTTTACTTGAGGAAACGCAAAAGTTCAAGTTGAGGTAGTTGATGAGTACACTATTTGGACTCCTTCAGAATTTCATTTTACTAGATTTAGAGTCTTCATATGCATATTTGTGCCAAAAACTAATGTAAATCCTTGGTTTTCAGGTATTTGTATTGAGGAACAAAGCATGAAAACTAATGAGCAAAAAGGAACAAGGTAGATGAAAGAACGAAGAAAAGAAGGCCTCATGATCACTCGGCCATTGGGCGAGTCACCGAATGAGCATGATCTTGCCTAAGTTCTAATGTGCCTAGCCCTGAAGGAGAAAATCAAGTTAACGATACAGTGCTAGATCGCCCTAAGTTACAGAACTTGAAGATGCTAAAGGCCAAAGTAAAAGGCGATAAATTGACCAAAGAGTGGATCGGCAATGCCGACTTATTGCACCGAATGGTCCTTCGCAACACATTTTTGGCGACATTAAATATATTTATCAATTCTCAGTTTAGTATCAATCATCAATTTTTAAATATCAAATTTTAGAATCAGTTTTTGATGTTTTAGAACAGAGAAAATTGTGACAATAGTTTCCTTAGCTTTGAAGATTTCCATTTTTGAGAAATTGTAAGATGGTCTTTGAGATTCTTCAACCATGACCTTTGCAATGAAAAAATTAATCTTGCCCAGTTGATGGAAACACAATTTGGTAACGATTTCTATATTTTAATGATGTCTAGATAAAACCCCAATTCTTTGGGTGTGATTATATGATTATGGCTTGATTTAGCTGCTAGGTACTGTTAATTAATAGTTTAAATGTTTTTTGGAAGAGATTTTATTTAATAATTGTGGCTTAATCTAGGGTTGTACTTTCAAATGCTACTCTACCTTCGTGTTTTTAGCTTGCCCGAGAGAGAGATTTTAATACCAAGATTACTTATTTTATGGTTTTCCAGTATTGGGTTATTATGGGTTTTGCTCAAGAGAGTGAATGCTAAACCCTTTTTTCAATACATTCAGCTATAGAGAGTGAATGGACTAGAGTTTATGCTGTTCTTAATTGCTTCTTATAGGTATTCGAGAGAAATTAATTTTATTTGGGGTAAATTATTTGAGAGAATCTTTATTCCCTTAAAGTCTAGTTTATTCTCTGATTTACGTCTATTACTATCATAGGCAAATACCTATTTGTCTACATTACCCCATAATCCAATCACATCCCAAGAACCCGTCTCATTACTTGTTCCTCAGTGTTATTTGATTTTGTAGTTGATAGTTACAATCAAAAACCCATATGTTATTTGACATTTGTGTCACCCCGAACTTGAACCATGCTTTTATTTTGTAAATGTTTTAACCTATTATTGAGTTGAACATATGTATACTTGCTCTTGAATCTTAAGCACATACCACTCCCTGTGGAATTTAACCTCAAATCCCTTAGTTAGGTTATATTATTGACTAAAGATCATTGACACTTCATGTTGGATAATGTGTGATCGTACATGAAATCAATTTTGTAGATATAAATTTCTTGAACTTATCTACGGAAGAACATTATGTGTAACGTATGGTGTATACTTCCATGTTTTCTTTTAATCAACAAAACAAGTTGTAAACCTAAAGCTCTGTTAGTTGTTAATCTGGAATTTAATTACAAATATTAGTTACTATAACATAGTAGCTAAAGCAATTATTACTTTCCAGAATTGTTTCTTTAGGAAATAATAATGAAATTTTATTAACGCAGTTGTGAAATCATTTCAGTAACAAAACCCTATGTGGGATCAACCTCAGCTAACCTTGAAATCTATAAATTGACATTGACTGTTTATACCTCTTAATTGAGTTGTAAGTTTGGACATATCTAAATTTTTAACCGGTGTTAGGGAATTTCAACTCATAAGTGTTTTACTAGCTTTTCTTCCAAGTGTAGTTAGATTTCCTAACTTTACATCTTGTTCTTTGTCTCTGTCTGTTTCATATGAGGTTGACTGTCTATGCCAAAAACACTAAGTAAGCAAGCCCCATTTGTCCCATACGATCTAGAACTCCAGAAAGCAATCCACAAAATGGTGAATGCACAAGAACTTGAGGCGTAAAGACAGAGATTTGGATTGGATGGTAAAACTGTTGTAAGAGGTATTCAACCGAATGTTATAAACATCCAACCTAGGGCAGTAGATGAAAAGATATCAATGGATGGAATCATTCCTCTCCACCACCAACCAATAGCTCAAAGCGGTAGAGCAGAATATCTAGCTCACATCATATATGAAGAGGATGGCTTAGACTTAGATGGAGTTGGAGCCACTGGAGCAATAGTGTTACATGCACTCTATCAAGGTGTTAAATTAACAATCACTATAATTATGATTCAACTAATCAATTTGAAAGGTATGTTTAGGGGTGCTACTGGTCATGATACAAACCAACATTTGATGAACTTTGTTGCAATCTACTAATCTCAAGAAGTTCCTGGGGTTAGCTAAATAACAATCAAAATGAGTTTGTTCTCATTGTCTCTTACTAGAGATGCAATTAACCGGTTGAATGAGATGTTAGTTGACTCAATCATAACATGGACTGAACCTAAAGAAGCTTTCCTGGAACGTTTCTTTTCTGGAATTAAAAGAGCTGCAAATGAAAGATAAGATAAGTGCACATAAGCAACTACAAGGAGAAGAAATGCATGGTATTTGTTGGAGATTCAGCCAAAACCTGAAAAAGTGACCAAACCATGGTTTGATTGAAAGACATCTAAGACAGGCATTCTATAGATCTTTCAAATATGTGACTAAACGTGTTGTTGATGCAGTATGTGGAGAATCTTTTATGAGGAAGCCATTTTCAGAGAGAATGCAACTGGTAAACAAGGTGTCAAAGAATAACAATGGATGGTACACCAGGGATGCAGAAGCAAGAGATCTTGGGTATAGTTTTGAACTTTCATCGGAACAAAGGAAGAAAGAAAAGGAAGGGATAAAAACATGTGACACATGAGGACACAAATAGGTATACTCATGAAGCATATTGTCTCCAAGCCTGAATAGGTAAATTCTGTGGGACAGCCAAACAGGTATGAAGATAAGTACATCAATCTAGGCAAGGAGGCTAATACTTGGGCAACCAAGGAGGTTTCAAAAGTTACAACCAGGGTCAATTCTGTGAATGTAGGTCGTAAATATTAAAGAGAAGGACAGTATGATAGGACAACAAAGAAAGATTATGGAAACTAGTAGAACAGATATGGGTACATAAATGATCAAAGTGGTATCTATGTGCCCTCAGGTAATTGAGACCGGGCAAGTGGTTTTTCCAGTGGGACTACGCTGGAAAACATGATGTCCAAGGTGCTAAAAAAAGTTGAATCAAGTGATGTAGGGGTGAAGGATTTGAAAAGTGATTGTTTTAGTATGATTCAATTGGTAGACTCTAACACCACCTCTATCAAGCATATTGATAAGAAGTTGGGGCAAATTTTATCCTCGTTAAATCAGAAAAAAATTGGTCACTACCAAGTGACACAATCCAAAATCCTTAGAAGGACTGGCATTGCATGTCTATCACCGCCAGGAGTGGCAAGATTCTTACTAAGCCAATTTGTGTAGGTACTAAACATGAGCAGGTATTTGAGCAAGATGGAAGAGAAGAGGATGAAGATGAGCATGTAGATGACTTGGAGGATGCTTATCCAATATCACAACCTGCAAAAGAAAAAGAGAGAGAGGTTGAGGGAAATATTCTTTTACAGAAGATCCCAATACCAATTCCTTCATTTCCTCAATGGCTTAAAAATAAATCTGAAGATGGGAAATTTATGACGTTTATCACCATGTTGTGACAATTGTTAGTAAACATCCCATTGGTGGAAGCAAGAGAGAAAATGCTAAAATATGCAAAGTTTATGAAAGAGTTTTTCAACAAAGAAAAGAGTTATTAGTATTGGTTTAACTTATAATGTCCATCACTTTTCTACTAGGTCTCTTGTAAAGGAGAAGGAGGATTCGGGTGCATTCACCATATTGTACACCATCAGATCAACCAATTTTGCAAAGGGCTTATGTGACTTAGGGTCTAGTATAAACTTGATGTCGCTGTCCATCCACAAGCAACTGGGATTTGGAATTCCAAAACCAACATCCTTGACATTGATGATGGAAGATAGGTCAGTGAATCAACCTTTCGACATCTTATGTGATGTGCTTGTAAGGGTGTACATGTTCATATTTCAAGAAAACTTCATAATATTAGATTGAAATATAGATTTTAAGGTTACCATTATTATGGGAGATCATTTCTGGCCACTGGATAAGCACTGGTAGATGTTGAGCGAGGAGAACTGAAATTAAAACTCAACAAAGAAGAGGTTAAGTTTCATATTTGCAGGTCCATGAAGAAGCAACATGACATGAATGTACTGTCTTTAATAGAGGTTTTTTGATAAATAAGAAATGAGAGAAACCATTGAATAGATGTTGGTTGGTTAAACCTTAGTTGCAGTGCTGATGAATTTCGAAGTTGATTTTTTGTTTGACTATGTAAAGGTCGTGAATGCTTAGCAGGGTATTGGAGAAAACTCTTATGATCCAAAGAAATTGGACCTCGATTTGCAAATTAGGCCAAGTCCTAAAGCATAACCATCCATTTAGAAGCCACCTATGTTGTACTTAAACAGTTACCAAATCACCTGAGGTATGTAATCTTTGGAGCTAACAACACTTTACGTGTGATTTTGGCTACAAATTTTGATGATGAAAATGTTCAAGCTATGGTCAAAGTGTTGATAAGGTAATATATGGCTATTGGGTGTCCATTGCTGACATCATCGGGATACCTCTAGGTATATGCACCTATAAAAATAAACTTGGGGGGAATGCAACCCAAGCATTGAACATCAGCAGAGTCTAAACCCATCGATGCAAGAGGTGGTAAAAAAGGAGATCATCAAGTGATTATATGCAAGGGTGGTGTACCCCATTTCTGATAATCACTAGGTTAGTCAAGTGCAATGTGTTCCCGAAAAAGGTCGTATGATGGTGGTTGAAAACAGGAAGAATGAGTTGGTCCCACATAGGCCACTCACTCGATTGTGCATGTGCATTGATTACAAAAAGCTAAACAAGTGGACTTTGAAGGATCACTTCACCATGTCTTTCATGGACTATATGTTTGACATGTTGGCTAGAAAAGTATAGTTCTTCTCTTTAGACGGAAACTCTTGCTAAAACTCACGAGGATTGGGAAAATACCACCTTTTACATGTCCTTATTTAACCTTTGCATTTATACGTATTCCAATTGGACTATGTAATGCCTAGCAACTTTTTTGAGGTGTATGATGTTTATATTCTCACACACAATGGAAGAAACTTTGAAAGTTTTCATGCATGACTTTTCAATGGTATGTAATACCTTTATTGATTGTTTTCTTAATGTTAGTGGGGCTTTACACAGATGCGAGGATGCCAACGTAGTGCTGATATGGGAGAAGTTCCATTCATGGTATAGGAAGGCATAGTCCTATGGAATAAGGTATCACAAAACGAGATAGTGGTTGACAAGGCAAAAATTGAGTAAATTTAAAAGTTGCCTCCACCTACTTGTGTGAAAGGTGTTCGGAGTTTCTTAAGACATGCTGAATTTTATAGTCGCTTTATCAAGGACTTCTTCAAAATTGCACACCCCATGTGCAATATTTTGGACAAAAAGGTGAAATTAATTTTGACGAGGAATGTCTAAGTGCCTTCGAATTCCTGAAGGACAAGTTGATTTCTACCCCCATGATCATTGTCCTAGATTGGGCTAAACAATTTGAGGTAATGTGTGATGTTAGTGGTACTGTGTTAGAAGTTATGTTGGGGAAGAATCACAACAAGATCTTCCACCCAATACTAGTAAGTAACTGAATAAAGAACAATGAAATTACACTGTTACTGAACAGGACTACCCGTGATGGTGTATGCTTTCTAGAAATTCAGAGCTTACTTACTGGGTACTAAAGTACTAGATCATACATATCATGCAGCTCTGAAATACCTCATGGGAAAGAAAATGTCAAGCCAAGGTTGATCACCTGTCTAAGTTAGAGGTTATAAAGAAATAGGAATGTGGATTGGAAATAAATGATGCATTAAGGATGAGACGGTATTGTCTCCAACTGTTGATGTTAATCATTGGTTTGTTTATTTTGCTAACTTTTTTGTTAGTGATTCGATAACTGAGGGGTTGACATTTCAGCAAAGTAAGAGGTCCATGCATGATGTGGGTATGTATTTTTGGAATGAAGCTTATCTTTACAAAGTGTTTCTGATAACATCATAAGGAGATGTATCCCTGAAGCTTAGATGTTGCATATTATAGAAGCCTTCCACTCCTCTCCAGTAGGTATCATCATGGAGTTTCTAGGATATCGCACAAGATACTTTAGAGTTGGTACTACTGGCCTACAACTTATAAGGATGCAATGAGAATAATAAGAACTTGTGATGTATACCAGCGACAAGGAGCCATCTCTGTACTCCATGAGTCAAAAAAACATATTCTGTAGGTAGAGCTATTTGATGTGTGGGGGCGCCAATTTATGGGGCAATTTATCAGCTCCTATGGGCAGAAGTACATATTTTTTGTAGTAGACTATGTGTCCAAGTTGATTGAGGTGGTTGCTTTGCCTGCGAATGATTCCAAGATTGTTGCAGGTTTTTTTAAGAAGAATATCTTCTCAAGTTTTTGTTCCCATTTCTTCACAAAGGTATTCAATGCACTTCTAACTAAATATGGGGTTTAACATCACAAGGTTTTAGTTCATCTTCACCAGTATACCAATGGCCTATTGGAGGTGTCCAATAAAGAAATAATAGTGATCTTGGCAAAAATAGTAAATAATAAGAATTTGGAACGAAAGTTATGTGATGCTCTATGGGCATATCGGAAAGTTTTCAAGACCCCTATTTCTATGTCTCCATTTCAATTGGTGTTTGGACAAGCATGTCATTTTGTTGTTGAAATCGAGCACAAAGCACTCTAGGATTTAAAGAAGCTTAATCTCAGTTAGAGCAAAACATGACACCTTAGACTCGATCAAACTAATGAGTCGGCTGAGTTCCATTTGAGAGGTTTGAATTTCACAAGGAGAGGATGAATATGTACCGTGATATGAATATTGAAAAGAGAACCTTCATTCCTGGTGACTTGGTGTTACTTTTCAACTCCAAACTTCATCTGTTTTTAGGAAAATTAAGATCCAAATGCTCTAGACCTTTTAAGGTTACTCAAGTGTTCCAGTGAGGTGCTATTGAGATTCAAAATGATAAGGGTGAGAGGTTCAAAGCCAATGGTAAGAAAATCAAGGCATACTTGGATGTTCGAGAAAATGTGAAGATTATGGAGTGTATACTTGATGAAGTTTGAGTAATCAAGTAACATGCGTCGCATCACGACATTTAATTCTGTGGTTCTTGGGAGGTAACCGAACATGTAATTTTAATAGGTATTTTCCTTTTTTCCCCTTTTTTTTAAAAAAAAATTATAGAATCAATGTGTGTTGATGTGTGCAAGAGAGACAGTGGTTAAAAATTGTTAGAACTAGGGAAGACAGCTCTTCACGAGTAACCTCATGGTCCATGGTTTCCGTCACGCATAGCTTCACGGTCTGTCATCCTCAGCAATAGGAAAAGGAGGATACTAGAAATTTCCATTAAAGGGTTTACCATCTGTAAACGATTGTACGTACCGTCTAGTCTCTTGTGAACCTCAAGTGAGAACTTTGTTTATAAGTCATTTTCATAGACGTATTCACAGACAGTGATTCCCTTCACAGATAACTTCATGGCACGTTTTCCACAACTCAGTAGTACTAGAACCGACCCAACCAACGCATATTTAATAAAGAATTGAACTTAAATTTTAAATAGGTATTCCAAAGACCCAGGGTCAATTTCTTTACTCGTCCTCTTATCTATAATATTTGTAAGCAGTAGAACCAAAAGTTTGTCAATTTTAAAACTACCAAAATTAGTCTAAAAATTTCAAAACACTAGTTTAATCCAGTAAGAAATTTGAGTCCAAGTTCATCTTCTCACTTTGTGTGAAATCTTCCTCTAATTCCACGTAAGGCCTTTTATAACTTATTATAAGTTTGATCTCGTCTACAAAAAGTTAGATTTACTTTGATTTTGTAGAGTTTAGCATGATTATGTGATGAGATACTTTGATTGGTATTGATTTGTTGCGGGTTAAGTTGAATTGGGTATTTTTAATTATTCTTGTATGTAGCTATGATAACACTAGGTTGAAATTGTGTTTATGAAAGTTGGTTATGATATGATGTGACTTCATTGAATTTATTAACAAAACTATTGATGTGTGGATATTTGTTGGTTGGGATCCTATGTAAAAATGGGGGGTTGGTGCTGTAAATATTTTTTATAATGAATGTGGGGAAGATGATGACTAAATAAATGACCAAGTGTAAGCCCACGATAGGTTTCACGAAACAAGGAAGCAACCACGAGACGTGAAACCAATTGTGATCCACATTAGCTTTCCTTCCACCTATCATATAAGTTCACGACCGGTATCACAGACCATGGTTCATTGCAAGAGATGTGTCACTGCGTGTGAACATAACTTGGTCAACCTCATGTTGCACACCTATTTTATAATGAATCCACGAGAGGTTTTACGGACCGTGATAACTACCTTGGCCCGTGTGACCTCCCGTATAGTTTAATTATATTTTGTAAAGGTTACTTTTTGAACTTTCATTTATGTTTCATCTTTCGATTATGTGACCCTTCCCAATGATAGATTGGGTGATGATAATCATAATGCAATGCGTTACAATGTAATTACACAAGGGAAGTATGAGTACCCGATGTGTGTCAATTTATTGATAAGAAGGTCATAATGATTCCGAGTGTAGCAGTTTTGAGGTATAAATAAATTTCACACCTGAAGATCATCAACCTCGAGCAACTAGATCCAAAATAGTGAGGGACATTCTCCACGACACTCCTCCCACTCTGAAGTGGGAGGTAGTCGTTCTGACAGCAGTGAACAATTATGTAGTAACTCTAATGCTGGTTCACATACCCAGTCTGCTGAATCAGGAAGTATTGCAGACTCTAAAGGCGGCTCTAAGGAGGATTCTACTACTTCTCCACATACAGTAGTACAAGAGGCTAACGCTAGTGCTCAGATAGAGTATAAGCATTTGAGGAGGGTGATGAGGTGACTCTAGACAATACAATGATCCAGTATGTTAGCCTCCTTGAATTTAACCCACAAGTATGAAAGCAACTTATTGAATATTTCATATCCATGTGGAGGGTGAATGATACGCTCAAATTTACTTCTCAAAAAGTAGTATAAGCGGTCGTATCAAGTAACGAACCCAACTATGAGGTTGGGGTCAATCCCACGAGGAAAATGATTTAGACTTAACTTTAACCTACAATTAGTTCTATTTAATCAAGTCCTTTCAAAAAATAGTCAATAAAAGGTGGGTTTTAAATAACAAAAGGAATTAAATATTTCTAAGTAAACAAGTACAAAGTATGAATATTTGATATTTATCAACTTATGAGAGTAACTAAGGTAGAAGTGTTCCCTACATGTTCATAACGCGGTAATTCTAACTATAACAATCATTTCCTAGTATCTTGCATACAAGGTGTTAAGTTATGTATCCCTAATTCCTTGGTCCAGCAACTAGGGAATTTCACTCCGCACTTTGGTCCGGCTATGTGTGTATGCTTTACTAAACCTTACCTTTACCTCATATTAAGCATCCTAATCGACGTATGGCTTAGTTGTTACTTCGAACCAATTGACACTAGCCTATTAGATAGTGTATACTAAATCTACGTTGATAATTCTTTTCTTATTATGTAACTCCTCTGTCCGGCAAGTAGCAACAAGGCGAGTTCTAACGCGTGCACTCATTAGAAAGACTTCTAAATCAAAGAATTATCAATAATGCAAGGCACTATTCAAGAATTGTTATTTTAGCTAGTTTTTACCTTGTTACTTACCCATGATACAATCACACAATTCATATTGATTAGACAAGATTTCATGTACTTACTTTGATGATATTGAAGAAAATCTAGAAAATTACTTGAATAAATCAATGTTTTGCAACAAACGATTCCGGAGAGTGGAATATTTCCCAAAATCGCAAGTTTAACAACTAGGATAATATAACTGAAAAATACAAAAGAGTCTAACTCGAAAAATGGGTTTTTTACAAGTATGTATAATAAAGAAGTCCTAAAATAAAAAGGAAATCTATATAAGGAAAATCTGCCCAAAAACGCGTCTGAGTCGACGACCAGACTGACGGACCGTCGAGGCCACGACGGACCGTTGAGGCCTCCCGTCTTTCCACACTTGGAATCTTTTTCAGCTACTTTATTCTCCAACTCAATTTTACCATCAACGTACCAGGATGATTGTCCCTTGAGTGCACGACGGTCCGTTGATGGCTTCCGTTTCTCCACACGTAGAATCTTTACAAGACGGGTACTGGGGCTACTTTCTGTTAGCAACCCACACTTGATCATAATTCCCCTATCTTCCTTCAGCAGCATTCTCTTCAGACGACGGTTGCCAGCTGTGGACCGTCGAGGAGTCAACGGACCGTCGATGTCTCCGTAGGTCATGACTTCTTCAATTTCAACATAGTTCTTCCGCATTTTCATTCTGGAGAGTTTTCTTGCAATCAAAGAGAAAAGTACATTAAAAGTACTACAAAATGCCTTAGACACACACTTAACTTAAGTAAAAAGCATTGAAAGTATCGTTAGACCATGGTACATCAACACCCTCAACTTCAATTCGTTGTTTGTCCTCAAGCAACACACTATGACTCAGCACAAAACCTTTGTACAACAGTATCTTTATTATAGCTTACGCAATTATATGGCTAACAATCTCTCTTATTTTAATTATGTTTATGCATTCTATCACTATTAGGCTCGCACATGTGGATCAGACCATGACACATACTCACCACACACCGACATCTATCCGCTTTGATCTCTCACCAAGGTACCAATTTTCCGGTATTGCAACTAGTGTCCTCAATTCAAAACGACATCCTCATTTTCACACAGTGATTTCAGTTTGAGTATAAAAATTATTTTTTTCAACATCGCTCTCATAACAACTTCACACCTTATTTATACTTGTTTCCATAGTCTTCCCTTATTTTTATTGCTTTAAGTTCACCATAATGGACTCTTAGGATCACGATAGGACTTTCTTAGCTTGTAAATTAGGCTCAGGGTAAGGTAGGGTACATTTCGATGTATTTTAGTGACTTATTGCCCTCCTTGACAAAATGGCTAAGTGTCTTACTTATTCATTGTTTTACTACGCCCTATTTCTTAATAAGTTTTTTTATATTCTTTCACATTACTTTTCTCCTGTCTTTCTCCTTTTGTGTAAGTGATTTTTTTAAAAAAAATATTCACTTTGCCTTCAACTTTTCTTGACACTTTTCTTGAGTTCTTTCTCTTTCTTTATTCTTTCAACCCCACTTTCCGGAGAATTCCTCTACTAGCCACCCTCAACTCATGGTTTTGCCATGAGTCAAGGTACACAAAACCCAAGTTTTGGTCAGGGACACGACAAGGTTGTTTTCTGCATTAGCCACCCTCAACTTATGCTTTTGGCATAAACTCAGGTGCACATGTCCAAGGAGGGACCAGGGCCAACACATTGTTCCCAGAAAAGATTAGTTGGGCAAAAAAGAAAGGTCTATTTTCAACCTCAAATCATTTGGATCAAGAAGGGATTAATTTCATTCGTTTTTTTGTTATCTAGGCTAAAGATTAGATATATTGAACAAGGGCCTATGATTCTTTCCTAATTATCTATCAGAGCTTACTTTTCGCAGGACTAACTAGGCAAGTTCTAGCTCGGTACCAATGGTGGACTATTCAAATTTTCCTCACACTCACTTGACATCTCATTACTCTACCAGATTATCAGACACCTAGTCCGAGTTCTAGATTTAGGGTTATGCAGTGGTTTATCTCTATGTCATGCTTAGAGCGACACATTCATCAATTACTATGCCTAGTCATGCTACATTTCTTTAAATTAGGATATCATTTTGTTTAGCCAGCATGCTTCAGGTTCAATTTCTATACTATGTACAAAAGATACCACATGTCGGTTCAACAATAAAATAACAAATTTCTTGGGGAAAAAGAACACAGGCAAGAAAACCCCAAGAGAGGATCGTGAGTTGGGATATTAAGACTTAACCCTAGCATTCAATTTTCATTTACCCCACCCCCAACAAAAAGACATGCAGTTGTCCCCAATGCATAAAAGTATATAAAATAGGTGGTAGGCGAAGCAAACCTGAGGCGCAAAGTGCTAACGATCAACATGTTGACCCCTCCGTCGACAGGGCCCTAACTTAGAAAAATTTAAAGAACATACCTGGGCACAACCGATCTTGCCGGCGGTTCGTCGATGGGTCCATTGATGGGTGCACCAGACCATTTTTCTGCAGATTTCTAGTGATTTGGTCCTTGCACATTTAACACCCATTAAGCTAATCTTTTCCTGTTTTCTGGACACTTTTTTTAACACGGACCCTACTCTACGCTCTACCCAACACTTCTAAAGAAAAATAAAAGAACATTCAGACGCGACATAAGTAATAAAAGAAAAAATAATGCAACTATGCCTAGAAAATAAAAAAAACTATTAGCTAAAGGATACATATTGGGTTGCCTCCCAATTACCGCTTAATTTAACATCGCGGCATGACGGAGGACTCTTGATTACTCAAACTTCATCAAGGTGGTATGCCTCGATCATTTCATTCGTCATTTCAGCATGCCCTAGATAGAATTGTATTCGCTGCCCGTTCACCTTCAACCTTTAAACCCTCTTTGTTCTCCAACTCAACCACACCATGAGGGAATAGTTGGGTGATCAAATAGGGATCAGTCCATTTGGACTTGAGTTTTCCCGGAAACAAGCGCAACCTAGAAATGAACAAAAGCACCAAATCCCCAACAAAAAAATCGCGCTTCTAAATCTTTTGGCCGTGGTACTTCTTCATCTTTTCTTTATAGAGGGATGAAATTTTATATGCCTTTAAGAAAAACTCATCAACCTCATTCAACCCGGTTAACCTCTGTTCATCAAGGTGAACTCTTTTTTTCCTTTTATTTCTTTTACGGTAATCCATACACACCCAATCACTGGTCTCATCGGGACAAGATCATTTTTCTCATTGGGCACCACAGTCAATCCCCCTTTCTTAGGTACACACTGAACAGGGTATACTCAACTACTATGCGCGATTGGATATCACTCTAGCATCCAACCATTTAATAATTTTCTTCTTCACCACCTCATGCATAGGTGGATTTAAATGTTCCTGGTGCTCAATAGTTGGGTTATGATCGGGCATGAGTTGGATTTTATGTGAACGAATCCCGGGAGGGATCCCAATAATATCCGCAATAGTCCACCCAATAGCTCTTTTGAACCTTTTTAACACCTCCATCAAACTCTCAACTTGATGCACATTAAAAATTCTGATGCTATAATTACCGGCAAAGTGTCACATTTTCCCAAGAGTACATACCTTAGATAAGGTGGTAGAGCCTTAAGTTCTACTTTTGGAGAATCCTCTATAGATTGTTTCGCGGGTGGAGACTCGCGATGCTTCATATGTAACTCAAACTTCTTTTATTTAAATCGAACATCACCTCGATCAAGTGCCGCGACCAATGACCCATACTCTTCAATGCAATTACTATCAAAATTCATGATCACTGCTGCTAGTGCTTCTACACCCAGACACTCTTCTATTTGTACCTCAAATAACTTTTCAACCCTGTAAGATATGGAAGATACCGATTGGATTTCACCACTCTGCCTTAGGGACCTACAAATGTTAAAAGTCACTTCTTCATAGTTCAATCAAAATTTCATTTTCCCTTTTTCCATATCAACCAAGGCTCTACCTGTAGCAAGGAATGGCCTCTCAAGAATAATAGGCACCTCAAATCGACCTCACAATCCAGAATCACAAAATAGGCCAAAAATATGAATGACTCCACATTTACTAACACATCGTGGAGTATCCCAATAGGCCTCTTCATCGTTCGATTGGCCATCATTAGCCGCATCGCAGTGGGTTTTGGGTCACCCAATCCCAACTTCTTGTATATATAGAAAGGCGTGAGATTTATGCTTGCCTCAAGATCACATGATGCTTTCACAAAGAGAAATAACCCGATTGTACATGGAATAGGGAAGGCACCAAGATCCTCTTTCTTTTGCCATAGAGACCTTGTAGAAATAGCACTACAATGTTGTATTCTATTATCATCCTGAAAACTGACCGATCTTTTCTTAGTGACCATATCTTTCATGAACTTATCATAACCGAGCATTTGTTCAAGAGCTTCTATCAAATGGACATTGCTGGAAAGTTGTTTGATCTTAGTGATAAAACACCGGTATTTACCATCCTCAGTCTTTTTCACTAACCTCTCTGGAATGGAGGTGGTGGTCTAGGCATGGGGGACACCTTTTGGGGTACCTCAGCTTCTTTCCCCGTTTTGTCTCCTAGCTCACCACTAACCTCCACTACCTCATCATCACCTCTTATCACATTTTCTACATCAGACGTCATCGGTGGGTCAATGGTTTGCTTACCACCTCGAGTTGTGACTTCCATAAAATGTCCATCATTTTTTGATTTTGGACAATATTTCTAGGAAGAGTGACCGATTTGCGTGGGTTCACAATAAAAGTCAATTGGGTCATTTGCAACTCAAGATGCTTGACCGAGATTGCATGTGCATCAACTTTTGGCCCAATACTCACTAAGTCACTCCTTAACTCTTTAATATGTTCATCACTAGCATAAAACCTCCTCATCATTTTCTGCAACGTATCCTCAACTCGCGCTATACTGCCTCCACCATCCCTAGGAGCAACTTCACGATTTTGAGGTGGAACATAGGGCCCACTCCTATAATTTCTGTTACCATAGTTAGTCCAGTTGAAGTTGTTGCCGCGGTTGTAATTTACATCTAGGACATAATGACCCTCTTGGTTGTAATTACCATAATTCCGACCTTGATTTCCTTGACCTTGGCGCTAATTTTCCTTATTGGAGCCTTGACCTTTTGTCGGAAACCCCATGTCTTCTCATTTACCGCATAAGAATCCTCCTCATAGTAATACTCATCAATCAGCGGTGGTGGTTTAGACAAGCAGTTCACCGCATTTACCTTTTCTGCACCCGTAGTGACGTGTTTCAACACAAACGCAAGCTCAGTTCTCATTTGAGCAATTTTTTAACGAATCTCATATGTGGCTGGGTTGTGTGCGGATTGCACTGCAAAAGTGTTTCTCCCAATATCTTACTTCCTAGTGCTCCAAGCTTTATTATTTCGGGAGATTTTCTCTAACTTCTCAGCGATATCAACATAAGAACACTCCCCATAAGAACCACCCGCTATCGTATCCAGTACTGATATATTATTATCATATTGTCCCTGATAGAAGTACTTTTTCAGCGACAGATAATCGATGCGGTGATTGGGGACACGTCTAATGAACGAGGTGAACTTATTCCAATAACTAGTGACTAATTCTCTTGGTAGTGCCACAAAGTTGTTCACCCTATCTTTGTGGTTTAGCGTCTTATACATTGGGTTGTAACATTCTAAGAACACATCCCTCAATTGATTTATAGTATCGATTGAGTTATACGGGAGCTCAGTAAACCATATAGCAGCCTCTCCCGTCAGTGAGAGAGGGAACACTCTTAACCCAATGATGTCCATATTCAAATCAGGCCTCCCCACACAACTCTTACACACCGACCTCACCTTGGCGATGCGAGCATGTGGGTCCTCAGAAGATAGTCCTGAAAACAAAACCTCTAGCATTGAGTATTTGCATCAGACTACTAGTTGCCACAAAAGTATGAGTCTGTGGTAGAGGAGGTAGGACAAGTGGACTGTCAGAGTCAGTGATGTTTACATTTCCCCTATTGTACTCTTGAGGGCGTGGAACGGGGAGGTTGTCTCCTTATTTCACCTTCCTCGCGATTTTTAGCTAATAATTGATCATAAGCTTCAACCGCTGGTGGAATTTCCTGGTCGAACTCATCCTCAAGATTACCCAGGTTTTGGTTCATTCTGTGCAATGTACGGTTCAGTTCGGGGTCGGGTGATAGTATATGTTCTCCTGTACTCCGTGTACTTGGCATACACTGAAGTTAGATCTGCAAGAGATAAAAACAAAGAGAAAAAGTAAAATTATAAAATTGCTGACTAATCCTCGGTAATGTTCTTAAAGTTAACTTAAAAGCCACTTTCCCCGGCAGCGGCGCCAAAATTTGATACGCTCAAATTCACTTCTCGAAAAGAAGTATAAGTGGTCGTATCAAGTAAAGAACCCAACTATGAGGTTCGTCTCGATCCCACGAGGAAAATGATTTAGACTTAACTTTAACCTATAATACTTCTATTTAATCAAGTCCTTTCCGAAAACAGGTAATAAAAGGGGGGTTTAAAATAACAAATTGAATTAAATTTTTCAAAGTAAACAAGCAGCAAGTATGAATATTTGATATTTATCATGTGATGAGAGTAACTAGGGCAAAAGTGTTCCCCACAGGTTTATAATGCAGTAATTATAGCTAAACAATTCTTTCCTATTATCTTGCATGCAAAGTGGTAAGTTATGTATCCCTAATTCCTTGGCCCGGCAGCTAAGGAATTTCACTCTGCACCTTGGTCCGCCTAGGTGTATATGCTTTACTAAACCTTACAGCTACCTCATATTAAGCATCAGAATTAATGTATGGCTTAGTTGTTACTTCACACCAATCAACACTAGCCTATTAGATAGTGTATACTAAATCTACGTTGATAATTCTTTTCTTATTATGTACCTCCTTAGTCAAAGAAGTAGCAAAAAGGTTAGTTCTAACGCGTGCACTCATTAAAAAGACTTCTAAACGAAAGAATTATCAATACATGCAAGACACTATTCTAGAATTGTTATTTTAGAGAGTTTTTACCTTGTTATTTACCCATGGTTCCCACAACCCTAGTTATGGATTTAGTTACCCATGTTAACAATAACACCATTCATATTGATTAGCCAAGAATTCATGTACTTACTTTGATGAGATTGAAAAAAATCCAAATAATTACTTGAATAAATCAAAGTCTTGCACAAACGATTCCGAAAAGTAGACTATTTCCCAAAATCTCAAGTTCAACAACATTAGATAATAAAATTGAAAAATACCAAAGATTCAAACCCCAAAAATGAGGTTAGTACAACTATTTATAATAAAGAAGTCCTAACATTAAAAGGAAATATATTTACGAAAAATATGCCCAAAAACTTGTCGGAGTCGACGACCAAACCGACGGACCATCATGACCACGATGGATCGTCGAGGCCTTTTGTCGTTCCACACTTAAAATCTTTTTCAGCCGCTTTCTTCTCCAACTCACTGTTACAATCGACAGCCTAGGATGACGGTCCCTTGAGTGCACGATGGTCCGTCGAAGGCTTCTATTTCTCCACACTTAGAATATTTTCAAGACAGATAATGGGGCTACTTTCTGTTAGTGTGACGGATGTGCAGGAAAGTCCGTCGTGGAGATGATGATCTATTGATAGATTTTGCAGCCCCACACTTGGTTAGAATTCCCCGATCTTCCTTCAGCGGCATTTTCTTCAGACGACGGTTGGCACCTACGGACCATCGAGGGGTTGACGGACCATCGATGTCTCCTTAGGTCATCACTTCTGCAATTTCAGCACAGTTCTTGCGCGTTTTCATTCTGGACAGTTTTCATGCAAACAAAGAGAAAAATACATTAAAACTACTACAAAAAGGCCTTAGACACACAATAAACTAAAGGAAAACATTGAAAGTACCATGAAACCACAGTACATCAGTGAACATGTCGGAAGATTTCTTTGAACATGGAATCGTCAATGAGTCAGGGGGATTAAAGAGAGATCACTTATGCCCCACACTAGGGTAGTGTTGGAGGATACCAATGCATTTCCAGAGATTTTAGAGATTGTTTCAAATTCACTAGTTTGAATGGATAACCAATGCTCTTGGTAATACACGGACATTTACCTCGATATTTCTCTGTGGTCTACGTAGCTACCCTAATGAACATTGCTACGGAGACTGAAACAACTAAGATAGCATAAAAAACAATTGCAAGAACATTGGCTCCATTAGGCACAATAACTATTAGGAGTAAGACTGTGAACATCTCTAAGGAAACAATTAGTATGATACTATATGGCTTTGAGTATACATCACCAACTTATGTGGGTCTATTTAATGTAAAATACCACGCTATCATGAGTGAATTAGAGATCATTGGAGGACTCTAATTTGCGAGAGCGCGTCATGCGTTGGATTTCTGGGCATATTGCAATTGAAGGAGAAGCATTAGCATGGATGTCTAATCCATATGTACATACTACGAAAGCATCCTTCACTTTTCCAACCAAGATATGGTGATCAATAGTCTAAGCACGGTTGCGACCCAAAACAATTGAAAATACACTGTGTCCATTATTAGAATCATATGTTCTATTCTTCATGGCTAAGTACTCTGTGAATGCGGGTCAGATCATCGCTATGGAGATGTGAAATAAAGCACCAAATGAGCGAGCCGGTTTGCAGTTTTGATATACCGTGGTTTCACGGTATTATTAATACTTTTTCCTGAAGTTTAGTGTGTCCAAAAGCCTTTTTGTGCTAATTTTTATATAAGTTTCTCCTTATTTACAGGAAATCCATCCAAAGATGAATGCGGAGGTTTTTGAGCGAAGAAATGCAGAAGAGACCACCTACGGAGATTGTGATGGTCCGTCATGCTCGTGACGGTCCGTAGGTGGCAGCATAGTGCAGCTGCTGAAGGAAGAAGGGGAAGTCTCACCAAGTGTGGGGTTACGGAAAGCGTGACGGACCATCGTAGACATGACGGTCTGTCCTGCAGGTTCGTCATGAAGATCAGAGAAGTAGCCCCAGTACCCATATTCAAAGAGTTCAAGTGTTTTGGAACGGAGACCCTCGACGGACCGCTGTGCCTCTGACGATCCGTCATACCTGCCGTCGAGGGTAATGAAGAGAGCAGCAGAAGAAATTCCACAAGTATGGGACGACGGAATCCATGACGGCCCGTCGTGACCACGACGATCCGTCGCGATGTCCGTCGACCTAGTCGCGTTTTGACAGATTTCCAGCAAATAGAGTCCTTGTTTAATTAGGTTTTTATTTTCTATAAATAGTTCGAAAAACCTCGTTTTTGAGGTTAGACTTTGGATTATTTGGTTAGGCCCTTGATTATTGTTAGACTCTTGATTATTTTTTAGTCCTTTTGTGAGATTCTTGATTATTTTGAGATTCTTGTAATTGATTGTTGGTGATTTTTGTTGATTAATCAAGCGAACTTTTGGATTTTACTCTTTCTCATTGAAGTATGTACATGAATTCTTATACCATATATTTTAATATTGTGATTATGACTATGGGTAACTAAACTCTATAACTAGGGTTGTGGGAACAATAGGCAAATGATGAGGTAAAACCTAACTAAAATAACAATTCTAGAATAGTGTCTTGCATGCATTGATAATTCTTTCGCTTAGAAATCTTTTTAACGGATGGCCAACGTTAGAACTCGCCTTAATGCTACTTGCCGGACCAAGGAGGTAGATAATAGGAAAAGAGTTATCAACATAGATTTAGTGTATACTATCTAATACGCTAGTATTGATTTGTACGAGGTAATAACTTAGTCAAATATCGAATATGATGCTTAATATGAGATAAAGATAAGGGTTAGGATAGCAACACACGTAGCCGGACCAAGGTGCG
>NC_028642.1:23523742-23542849 GCF_001406875.1 Solanum pennellii
GATAATAATAAAGCGGTGTTGGACACTATAGCAGGTGGATCTTGTGGGGAGTGTCCTTATGCTGAGATTACTGAAAAATTAGAGAAAATTTCCCTGAATAATAAAGCTTGGAGTATTAGAAAGTCAGATACCGGGAGAAATACCTTCGCAGTGCAGTCCACTCACAACCCAGCCACAGATGAGATTCGTGAAGAAATGGCTCAGATGAGAACTGAGCTTGGGTTGGTACTAAAACATATCACTGGGGGTGCAGAAAAGATAAATGCAGTTAACTACTTGCCTAAACCACCACTACCTAATGATGAATGCTATTATACGGAGGACTCCTATGCAATAAATGAGCAAACGAGGGGTTTCCGATCGAGCGCCCAAGGCTTAAATCAGGATAATTGGCGCCAAGGTCAAGGGAACCAAGGTCGGATCTATGGTAACTATAATCGTGAGGATCATTATCTATGAGATGGAAACTACAACCGCGACAACAACTTCAATAGGGGTAACTATGGTAACAGAAATGATAGGAATGGTCCCTATGTCTCTCCTCAAAATCGTGAAGTTACTCCTACGGATGGTGGAGATAGTATGGCGCGAGTTGAGGATATGTTGAACAAAATGATGAGGAGGTTCGATGCTAGTGATGAGAACATTAAAGAGTTAAGGTGTTATTTAGCAGGTATTGGGCAAAAAGTCGATACACATGCAATATCGATTAAGAAGATCGAGTTGCAAATGGCCCAATTATCTGCGACGGTTAACACACGGCAACCGGGCACTCTTCCTAGCAACACTGTCCAAAATCTGAAAAATGATGCGCACTGTATGGCAATCAATACTCGGGGTGATAAGCAAATCATTGACCCACCTATGCCGTCGAATGAGAAAAAGGTGAGAAAGGATGATGATAAGGTGGTAAAGGGTAGTGGTGAAGCAGAAGAGAGCACTGGAAAAGATGCAGAAATCCCTATGAAGGTAATTCCCATGCCTAGACCACCACCACCCTTCCCTCAGAGATTTGTGAAAAAGACCGAGGATGGTAAATATCGGCGTTTTATAACAATGTTGAAGCCGCTTTCTATCAATATCCCTTTGGTAGAAGCTCTAGAACAAATGCCCGGTTATGCCAAGTATATGAAATACCTGGTTACAAAGAGAAGATCGGTCACTTTCGAGGATTATATTGTAGTGCTATTGCTACAAGATCTCTCATACAAAAGAGAGAAGAACTGGGTGCGTTCACTATTCATTGTACAGTCGGGTCATTACATTTTGCGAAAGCATTATGTGATCTGGGGGCAAGCATAAATCTCATGCCCCTCTCGATTTACAAGAAGTTGTGTTTGGGTGACCCAAAACCCACTGCGATGCGGCTACTGATGGCTGATTGAACAGTGAAAAGGCCTATAGGGATACTCCATGATGTGCTAGTAAAAGTGGAGTCATTCATATTTCCGGCAGATTTTGTTATTCTTGATTGTGAAGTCGATTTTGAAGTGCCTATTATTCTTGGGAGGCCATTCCTTGCTACAGGTAGAGCCTTAGTTGATATGGAAAAGGGGCAGATGAAATTTCGGTTGAACAATGAAGAAGCGACCTTCAACATTTGTAGGACCATGAGGCAGAGTGGTGAGCTCCAATCGGTATCCGCCATATCCCACAAAGAAAAGATGAAGAAAGAGAATGAACAAAAAAGTGCAAAACAAGAGTTTATGGTTGGGGATTTGGTGCTTTTAGACAGTTCTGGATTGCCTTGTCTTCCAGGCAAGCTCAAGTCCAAACGGACTGGCCCTTACTTGATTACCCAAGTATTCCCTCATGGAGCAGTTGAGTTAAAAACCAAGGAGGGAGTGCGGTTTAAGGTGAATAGAGAACGAATAAAACTCTATTTTGGGCATACTGCATCGGTGAATGAAGTGATATAGGCATACCATCTTGATGAAGGCTGAGTAATCAAGTGTCCTCAGTCGTGCCGCAACGTTAAATAAGGCGTTTGTTGGGAGGCAACCCAATACTTAATGTTTTTCTTTCTAGTAATGGTAGCATTTTCTACTAATGGGTTTTAAATTTGAGGCACATCACCAGGAAATTCTGCAGAAGATTACTCTGCAGCAGTCACTGACGGATACAGCAACGGACCGTTTCACCTGTGACAGACCGTCGCATGAATCCGTCGTGCCAGGTACGTCTTTCTGTTATTTTCAAACTAGGGAACACGCGACGAAACCAACGACGGATCGTCACAACTGAGACGGACCGTCGTCGGGGAATTGTCGCGTCATTAATGAGGCGTACCCGACCCGACCCGGCTGGGTTTTTTAAAAGAAATTCAACATTTAAAAACCCCAACCCTTCATTTCACCCCATTCCTTCACTCTTCCTCCTATTTCCCTCCCTTTTCAACTTCCAAATCATCTCCCTTTTCAACCGATCATTTTCCCCAAAATTCTCCAAATTCCTAAAATTCATCATCTACTAGTCGGAGGTTCTATTGTAGGTGTCTTCTTGATCACCAAGTACCTTTCCCTCTTGTTTTTTTCTCAAATTCTTAGGTATGTGTCTGTAATTTCTACTCATTTATATTGCATTTTCGTTTATCAATTAGTAGTAGCCTAGTTCTTCTTGATATGTTCATTCTTTATCAAAATTTTTCTGATCTAGGTTAAAAAAATCCTCGAAATTGCTGTGTTAAAACCCTAGAAATAGGTGCTTTAGCATTGCTAGTTTACTAGGTATTTGGGTTAGACAAATGTAGGTCAAAACACTACCAATTCGATTGGGGTCATAGGGGATGAATGGGGCATCTCCAGTTCTGTCACTGAGTTACAGAAAGAGACCCCGATGACGGACCGTCACACCCACGACGGACCGTCAATGGGTCCGTTCCAGCCACCCTAACACCCCACTGTCCAATTTTCTCCAAGTGTCCTCCATTGGACACATGTGACGAACCGTCATCCCTACGACGGTCCGTCCTGCACAACCGTTTTGGTTGTCAGAGACTATGTTCCTAAGGGTCTCTCTCTATTTTTCTAAGTGTCCTCAAATGGAAAAGTACGACGGATGGACCGTCATACCCATGACGGTCCGTCCTGCATGACCGTTATTATGGTCAGAGACCCCTCTCCTAAGGGTGTCCATATTTTTTTCAACTGTCCTCTGACGGACACCTACGACGGACCGTCGTACCTGTGACGGTCCATCATGCACATACCGTCGTACTTGTCAGAGACTCTCCTTCAGGGTTCTCTATATAAACATAGTCCAAGTAAGACACGACGGACCCCTTGACGGTTCGTTGTACTCACGACGAGCCGTCACCTTGTCCGTTGTGTTTCACTGTTACAATAGCAATGTCATTTTATTTTAATTTTTTTTATTTATTTTTTGTGGTTTTGCTTGTCTTATTTGCTCTTTCTAGTACTAATATTGATCCTTTACAGGTACTATCTACTATGGCACCAAAACAAGATCGAGTCTATGCACGGGGGCGATCGAAGTCTATCGCCCCGTCTGCCCACCTGGTCATTGGCTCTGATGATGAGCGTGACCCCGAGTACGTGCCCCCAGGAACTTCCACCCCATCCCGTGCTGCACGTGCTGCCAGAGCTACACCCAAAAAGGTGGCGTCCGGCATAGTCACTTCCTCCCAGTCTGATGAGGAGCGCACACTGACCGGCACACCTTCTGGGTCAGCCACTAATGAAGAAGGAGTGTCTGGATCCTTAGGAGTTTCGTGGTCGGAGGAAGCCTCCGGATCTGCAGAGGTTCACGCACCCGCCACCGCTGCAGCGTCGGCCTCCTCTGATAAGGCTGACAGTTCGGAATCCACACCCGGTTCACCAGCTCGTGCTCTCACCCCGGTTACTGACCAGCCCAACCGGTGGTGTGTCGACGGGCAGTTTCAAGTCTATTCCGATGCAAAGTTCCTGAATGACAAAGGAGTTATGACTTGGACACTTACATTGGAGCGGCGGGTCCTTACGGGAAGTCTCCCGACGATGCCTAAGATCTACAATCTCTTCACCAGACATCGACTGGAGTGGACAGCACGTCCGTTGGGACGTTATAGTGAAGAGCTGGTCCGAGAGTTCTATGTATCCTACGTAGAGACTGTCCGATCACAGATTGATAGGCGGGCTATCCCCGCCAAACAGGACCCACTGGAGCAGGTCCGAGTACGTGGCTTTCATGTTGATATCTCCCTGCCTGCCATCCGCCAATTTCTATACGACGAGAATGTTTATGCTAATCGGACCCCTCCCACTGCCGAGTTTGACTACCGATGGCAGATTGTTAAAGATGGCCAATTCCTGCGTGAGCCATCGCTGATAGAAACAACCAAGAGGTGGATGGCCCTGCACTTGTCCGTTTGAAGAGGGTGCCGACTGGGTCACCGAGCCGAAGGGGGCAATCAAGAAGGCCAACCTGACTTTCACAGCGAAGTTTTTGTGGTTGATTGTCCGCCACTGCCTTTCCTCCACAGCCATTGATAATATCGTCACATGGGATCGAGCAGTATAGATGGCGGCGATGATAGCCGGGTTTGAGGTGGATTTTGCATGTCTTCTACAGGCGGTCATGCACGAGAGCGCTTTTAAGGTCACAAGTACTTACCCTTTCCCGTGCATGATATTTTCTCTATTCATGTCCGCAGGTGTGCCTATATGGCACATTGATCAGCTCAAGACCCCTCTGGGCACTGTTGATATCGGTCTCATCAGGGATGAGGCCAATGAGTTGGCTCCACGCAGATGGCCCCGTCCAGAGTTGCCTCCACTTGGTGACAATCTAGCTGATACGGTAGCACAGGCCTGCACGGCTACGCAGGCGGCTTCCACTGACACTACCCCGGTCGAGTCTATCCCGGGTAGTAGCACTGCCCCGAGCTCCTCCCGCTCAGCCCCTTTACCCGCTCTTGTCCCGCTTGCTATGGTCCAGAAATTAGAGGCGCAAATGGCTACACTTCTGCATCATATCCAGCCTTCGATGCAGAGGTCTATTGCCGAGGCAGAAGAGCGCTTGGAGCGGAGAATGGTCCAGCACACAGAGCGGAAGATCGCTGAGGTTCATCAGCGCTTGGACGATTTTGAGTTGCAGGTGCTAGCCCGTCCAGCCCCTCCGGTGGATGTGTCGACCCTTCAGGCTGCGGTCGATAGTCTTCGCACAGATATTGATATGATCTTAGAGGCTACGGTACCTGAGTCTGAGGCCCCTTCTACAGAGCCTGCTGAAGACACAGTGATGGCAGCCCTATTCGCCACTTCAGAGATTCCACCACCTCACCCTCGAGAGCATGCCAAGAGGCGTAGGGGTCGAGAGGAGGATGAAGCTCGAGCGCGGGAGAAGGAGCGCCGTGAGATGGAGGCTGCGGGGAGAGCCTCGCTTGCTGAGGAGGAGGCGCATCAGATGAGAGCAGGAGAGTTAGCTGCTGGGGCGTCTAGCTCCAGAACTGTGGAGATAGCGGGAGGCACTGCTGATAGTATTGTTGATGCTTAGGACACCACTGAGGGTGTCTAGATTACAGAGGTAGTGGGTTCCGGGGAACCGGACCCACCAGCTTGGTGATCGTCGGCGCTTTGCGCCCAGGTTTGCTTCACCTACCACTCTAGTATTTCAATTTTGTATGCATTGGGGAAAATTTCATGTCTTTTTGTTAGGGGTGGGGTAAATGGAAAGTAAGTGCCAGGGTGAAGTCTGAGTAGACAAATTCACTATCCTCTTTTGGGGTTTTCTTGCCTTTGATCTTTTTCCCCAAGAGACTGATTACTTTTTCAGTTGAACCGGCATGTCTATATCTTGTGTACATAGTTTAATTCTGGAGCATGATGGCTAAAATGATATCCTGATAAAATGGAAAATGGTGCATGACTGGGCATAGTAATTGATAAATGTGTGGCTCTAAGCATGACATAGAGGTACACCACTGCATAACCCTAAGTCTAAAATTCGAACTAGGTGTCTGATAATCTGGTAGAGTGATGAGATGTCAAGTGACTGTGAGGAAGATTTGAATAGTACACTATTTGTACTGAGCTAGAACTTGCCTGGTTAGTCCTGCTAAAAGTAAGCTGTAATAGACAATTAGGAAAGGATCATAAGCCCTTATTCAATATAGCCCATTTTTAAATGAAATTTATCCTTATTTGATACAAATGATTTGAGCTTAAATTAGACCTTTCTTTTTCACCCCAACTGATCTTTTCTGGGAATAATGTGTTGGCCCTGGTCCCTCCTTGGACATGTGCACCTCAGCTTATGCCAAAAGCATAAGTTGAGGGTGGCTAATGCAGTAAACAACCTTTTTATGGCCCTAACCCAACTTTGGGTATTGTGTACTTTGACTCATGGCAAAGCCATGAGTTGAGGGTGGCTATTATGAGAAATGCTCTGGAAAGTGGGGTTGAAAGAACAAAGAGAGAGAAAGAACAAAAGTAAAGCGACTCAAGAATTAGTTGAAAGAAAAGTAAAAAAAATTACAAGAAGTCCAAGCAAGAAAAGAAGAGCGTCACTTACACAAATGAAGAAAAAGGGGAAAATAGCAAGGTGAAAGAATATGGGAAACGGGGAAAAATAAAATGATAGAAAATGGTATCTTTAGCCGATATGTCAAGGAGGGATAAGTCATTAAAGTATACCTAAATATACCCTACCTGACCCTGAGCCTATGTTACAAGCTAAGAAAGTCCTATCGTGATCCTAAGGGTTGTATAGCGAACTTAAAGTAGTGAAAATAAGGGCAAGCTTATGGCAATAGGTATGAATGAGTTTGAATTTTTTCTGGGAGTGAGTGTTGAAAAGTAATCGTTATACTCAAACTGAAATCATTGTGTGAAAAATGAGGATTTTGTTTTGAAGTAAGGACACTAGTTTGCAGTACCGAAAATATTAGCACCTCGGTGAGAAATTGAAGAGGATAGGTGTTAGTGCATGGAGAGTCTGTGTCATGGTCTGATTCCACTTAATTCAAGCCTAATAGTGATAGCATGCATAAATATGATGAGATTAATCGGGATGGATAGCGAAATAATTGCAAAGGATAAAACATTAATGCTGTTGTACAAAGATTGTGTATTGAGTCATAGTGCATCGCTTGAGGACAAACAACGAATTTAAGTTGAGGATGTTAATATACCGTGGTTTCACGGTATTATTAATACTTTTTCCTTAAGTTTAGTGTGTCCAAAAGCCTTTTTGTGCAAATTTTTATATAAGTTTCTCCTTATTTGCAGGAAATCTGTCCAAAGATGAATGCGGAGGTTTTTGAGCGAAGAAATGCAGAAGAGACCACCTACAGAGCTTGTAACGGTCCGTCATGCTCGTGACGGTCCGTAGGTGGCAGCGTAGTGTAGCTACTGAAGGAAGATGGGGAAGTCTAACCAAGTGTGGGGTTACGGAAAGCATGACGGACCGTCGTAGACATGACTGTCCGTCCTGCAGGTTCGTCATGAAGATCAGAGAAGTAGTCCCAGTACCCATATCCCAAGAGTTCAACTGTTTTGGAATGGAGACCCTCGACGGACCGTTGTGCCTCTAACGATCCGTCATACCTGCCGTCGAGGGTAATGAAGAGAGCAGCAGAAGAAATTCCACAAGTATTGGACGACGGAATCCATGACGGACCGTCGTGACCACAACGATCCATCGCGAGGTCCATCGACCCAGCCGCGTTTTGACAGATTTCCAACAAATAGAGTCCTTGTTTAATTAGTTTTTTATTTTCTATAAATAGTTCGAAAAACCTCGTTTTTGAGGTTAGACTCTTGATTATTTGGTTAGGCCCTTGATTATTGTTAGAATCTTGATTATTTTTAGACCTTTTGTGAGATTCTTGATTATTTTTAGATTCTTGTAATTGATTGTTGGTGATTTTTGTTGATTAATCAAGCGAACTTTCGGATTTTACTCTTTCTCATTGAAGTAAGTACATTAATTCTTATACCATACATTTGAATATTGTGATTATGACTATGGGTAACTAAACTCCATAACTAGGGTTGTGGGAACCATAGGCAAATAATGAGGTAAAACCTAACTAAAATAACAATTCTAGAATAGTGTATTGCATGTATTGATAATTCTTTCACTTAGAAGTCTTTTTAATGGATGGCCAACGTTAGAACTCCCCTTAATGCTACTTTCCAGACCAAGGAGGTAGATAATAGGAAAAGAATTATCAACATAGATTTAGTGTATACTATCTAATATGCTATTGATTGGTACGAGGTAATAACTTAGTCAAATATCGAATACGATGCTTAATATGAGGTAAAGATAAGGGTTAGGATAGCAACACACGTAGCCAGACCAAGGTGTGGAGTGAAATTTTATAGATTCCGGACCAAGGATTTAGAAATACATAAATATAACTTTGCATGCAAGATACTAGGAAAGGATTGTTATAGTTAGACTTATCAAGTAATGAACCTGTGGCGAACACGTAAACCCTAGTTACTTTCATTAATTGATTAAACTCCAACATTTGAAGCTGTTAAGTGTCTCTTTCAATTTCGCTAGTTATTTTCATTTATTTAGAAATAGAAAGCCCCCCTTTTATCATTTTTGCTTTCCAAGGAAGTAATTGACTGAACAATAGTAATAATAGATTGAAGTTAAGTCTAAACTATTTTCCTCGTGGGAACGATCCCAACCTAACTAGTTGGGTTATTTACTTGACACGACCGCTTTACTTCTTATTGAGAAGTAAGTTTGAGCGTATCGGTTTACCCTTTTTAATAGGGAAACATTGTTTGCACACGAGATTCCTCCAAATAAGTTGGTGGATAAGCTAGATGAGGCATCTGAATAAGTGCAACTTAAAAAATTAAGGATGTCAACAACCTTTTTTTGGGAGAAAATCTGGCGCGCTGGGACCATTTTTTGTCATACCTCACACTAGTAGTCATCTCACAGGTTGCAGGTCAAACTGAGCAGGGTGAGCCATCACAGCCAGCATTGGGGTAATAATCACCAAAACCAGCTTTAGACTCCTAGTCTACATGTACATATATAACTCTTCCTATTGCTTTCCTTGAAAAGTTGGTTGTTGATATGCGACAAACCACAATTTATTCAAAGAAATTGTTCACTGGATGCCTTAACTAATAGAGTGAGATGTGTTAATAGAGAAGAGGTGATAAAATATGAAACGCAGAAAGATCTTGATGTTTTGAAGAACATTATGGACGGCTGAAGGCCCGAGAACAAACAAAGTTGCAGGCTGCCTGATCGAGAAACAATGAAGAGTTCTAGGAAAAATTGGCCAAAATGCGAGCCCAAGTTGCTTAACTAGCTGAAAATCGGTAATGGTGATCATTCCAATCATGCAAGACCTATTAATAAAGATATTCGATGAGCACCCTAATGCTTAGTCTCTTAACAATATATAAGGAGAACTCCCTAAAGGTAAGTTAGGCGAGAGAAAGAAAAAAATCGAAGAATCTGATGATGAGCCAAGGGCTAACTTGTACCGAGGAAAAGAATGCAATACAAGAAAGCCCACAGGGCATCTAGGAAAGAAGCCAGAGAAAAGAAGCACTTGCGCAATAGTAGCTAGGTACAGTGCTAGCGGAGCTTCTAGTGGTGTAGTACCTATCTCAGTAGATAGTAGTCAGCCTAATTATGAAGTGGTTTCTGAGAGTGCACCCATATATATGGGTTCCGATGCGAATTCAACTATCAGTGCCTAGAGCGCTGTAGGTATGGCCCCTCCTCATAGCCATGATTTGTTTTCATTATTAAATTTGAGGGAAAAGTCTTTTTTTGAAGGGGTGGTGAACAACCTGTCATTCAAGTTGTTAGGATAATGGAGGGTAATTCTTTGTATAATGAGAAACTGGTTACTATCTTGTGTTTTTATTGGTGTAGTGAGTTGTGCAGCAACCAATTTATGTGACATGATTAGATTGACCAATGATTTGGCTATTAGGATCTTGACATGACATATTAGATCTTACATTTTGATCATTACTTATTTGATAAATAATTTGATGAACCACGAAACAGGAGAATGTAATCATGTGTCATGTGTGTGTGTTGTGCAAAGTCTAACACTGGGAGCAAGAAATAGAACTTTCCCAATTATTCTTTCTTAAATATAAGAACAAAAGGATTGGAAAGTATCAGTAGGACATTTTTGTAGAATCCCATAGTTAATATATGCTATTTTGAATGATAAGTACTTGAAATGAAGCTAAAAGTCATAATTAATAATTTAAAGAGAAAGTATTATATAAATCCAAGAATAACTTTCATTTTCCTGAAGTCCCTCAATTCTATGGACTCTAAAGAAGAATATATTATTTTTGTCAGTCGTTTTCTCTTAATCAGTCAAAGTTAAAGGCTATTAAAATATCCTCTGAATTTTGTTGGATTTGTCCAAGAATTTCAGTTATGGATGTAGTTGGATTCGTCCAAGAAATTTCTTAGTGTAGTGGAGCATTAGTTTTTTCAGTCGAAGAATATACTCATGGCACTTATTATTTAATTTACTTGCAAGCGCTTAATATGTGCAACACAACATTAATTTTTTGGTAAAACATCTCTATATATTAGTGATTTTACACATATTTCATTAACGTAACACTAATATTTCACTTTATCATTTTAATATTGTAGTTGTACTTTAGTTAATTATTTTACTTTATAAGATTATGTGTGTAGATTGATATACCTGTCATTTACTTTTTAACGGAAAGGAGATATCTCGTAGAAGTTTGATCAATTAGTAATGTTGGTAGTTGTTGATATTCCTATCAAATGAAAGATGATTGCTGGAGCCTCTATAATTTTTTTAGAAAAATAAACACAAAAAATTAAACGAAAACTAGAGAATTATATGATCTACCTTCGAGATATATATTTTATAAAGATAAAGTATCTTCCTATTTAGAGATAACTGAATTTTAAAATTAAGTTAAAATGAGTGATAGGCTTTGTACATCATGATTTCTAATTTATTTTTTTTGTTAAAGTATATATCTATAATTTTATGATGATTGCTAATTTTGAGAAAAATAAAATGTTTACTTTTTTTCCACATAAATTGTTCTATGTTGTACAAAACATCTTAAAAGTAGAGCAAGAATAAATAAATGAATAGTTGTATATGCAAATAGTTTTTTTTATTTTGGATATTAGATTCAAAACACCATATGAGATACTTATCAATAATAAGAACATGTAATTTGTATTTTCTATTTCATAACATATAATATAACTTTAGAATATTGTTTATACACGGTCTTCACAACTTTTTATTTAATTATATGGTCAGACGCGCGTCGGGCGTGTCCTGAAACTAGTATAAAAAAAGAGGTGTGAAGAAATGGTTGCTTGGAATGTGCTGAAATTAAGTAAAAGAGGGAATCACTTTGAAAAGAGTTGTGTGCAAACGAAAATTTGGAAAACTAAGGAACTAGTCACTCACAAACACAATTATCCATTCCCTGGCCTCAACCTATGTTACAAGCCTATAAAGTCCTACAGTGATCCTATTAGGGGTGCTTGAAAGATAGAGAGTAGAAAACAAGGGCAAGCCTACGGTAATTTATTGTTAGTGTTAGAAGTTCTTTGAGTGTTCAAGCGTGTCCCAATTATCATGAGTGAGGGACTTCTTTGGTATGAGGACAAGGATTGCATTTGAGAGTAGATTTTGTTAGCTTATAATCACAATCATAAGCATGATCAACTTTGAGTAATGTGATGTCATAGACTGTTCTTTGTATGTTCAACTCATGGTTTTTCACACAAATTGTGTTTGAGATGGCTATGTGTGGTTTCAAAAGTGTTTGAGTAATTTGAGGATGAAAGTACTACTTTCTCATCACTTTAGGAAAAGTAATAGTTCTAAGTTGAGGTTGTTGATGTGCCACGAAATATTATCACATTTGATGCTAGAAAATAAAGGATAAATACTATAATCTAGTTTATGTTTGTATTCTTTGATATGTTTATTTGATTGGTATACATATTCTTGCTTGTCTGGAAAATTGAAAAAACAAGATCTAGATGATGGTGATCAAGTGAAGATTACGAGCACCTACACGGGTCGTGGTCCTTGTTATAAACTATGGTGAAGGTCGTGACGCCGTTGTATGAAGGTCCAACCTAATATTAACTCCTCTAAGCCAAGTAAAACCATGGCCAAACTCACAGATCATGGTCATCACAACGATTCATGGTTGTGATCGCGAAGTTGAACAAGTATTAGGGAGTAAAAGAGTGAAAAATGAGAAGTGACCAAGTGAAGACCACAAACACCCAAATGGACCGTGGTCCATATGACGGTCTGTGGTGTTGTCCACAGTACCCTTTCCAGTGTAATGACATTGAAGACTCAAACTTGGGAAACTCCAAGTGAATACCACGGATACCCAGACGGACCATGATCTCATTGACTATCCGGCATGTTGTCCATGTTACATTTTCTAGTGTTCAAGCATTGAATAGTCAATTTTTGGAAGTTCTAAGGGAAGACCGCTTCACGGACTTTGAAGCCCTTGACAAGTCGTAGAAGTGTGCATAAAGGGCCCGATAAGTCCTACTTCGAGTAGGACTTTCTTTTAAAACACTTATTCGAATTAATTAGGGCATTTTTATGTTTTATCTTATCTTACCTTAAAACGATGAACACATTTTATATTATTATTAGTTTATGATTTTTGATTTTCAACATTTAATTAAATTCGAAGTTTGGATTTTTGGTTCTTGAATTATCGAAGTGTCCTGTTGATTCGCTTATTCTCATAAGTACTTTCTAAACATGTTTTCATTTGATAATTTTGAATGTTTATGTGAAACATGAGGGGCTAAATACCACAACTGGGGTTGGGATCCATGATGTAAAACCAAAGTGTAATTTCATAAAATGTGTATAAGGCGATTTATGTTTGCAAATTATAGACTAGCTTTCATTATTTATTTATTGTGATGAGTGCATGCATTGGAATGAGCTTGTATCTATTATTTTTTCAAAGTTAGGAAGATGCTAAGTTAAATTGATCAAATAGAGTCAAATTTGAGTTCTAGAGAAAGGAACTTTAAAACCATTGTGAACGAGGGTAAAATTAGTAACACTCTGGGACAGATACGACTTAAGGGATCATTATCTTAATAGACTGAGAAGTATCAGATATATATTTAACTCGTCTACATATTGTAGAAATATATTTCCTAAACATAACTATGGAAGAACATTAGATGTTACGTCATGCTGAACACAATCGTTGTTTCTTTTAATTAACAAAACAACTCATGAACTGAAAGCTTTTTGAATTGTCAATATTGAATTTGGTTACAAATCTTAGTTACTAGAACATAACAACTAAACCTATTTTTACTTTCTCTAATTATTTTTTTAGGAAATAATAATGACATTTGAGTAAAAGTGACATGAAATCATTTTCTTTAAGGAATTCTCTGTGGGATCTGCCTCAACTCACGTTGAGTTTTATAGATTGAATTCGACCGTTTATATCTCCTAATTGAGGTGTAAGTTTGGACATATCACTTTTCGAACTGCGGCCCCAACACAGACACTGATCCCAACATCACCAATTCAGGGTCCTCTTTCCCGGTCACTCAACCGACTAAAGGTCGGGGTTTGAGGACAACTCTACAAGAAAGGAGATTGTCTATATATGATGTGATGGACAGACATCTTGCGGTGTGGATCAATCTCAGATTCTAGCAGTTTGTGGTGTTTACAAGACCCCAAGTCTCCTGCAATCCTAGTTGGGTTCGGGAATTCTATTCGGCCCATGGTGAGCTGAATGCAAATGCCTTCAAACCGGTGGAGTTTGTGATGGTTCGATGCAAGAAAGTCAAATGTGGAAGCTCAATTATAAATGTTGTCCTTGGTTTCTCATCAGTCATTATGCATGAATACATTATCTGGTAAAGAACTAAACATGAGAGGATCTAAAGGGTTGACTAGCACCCCTTCTCTCCGATGTCACCCCGAGGTGGATAGAGACTGGCCCACCCATAGAGAAGAAAGACCTGAATGTTGCTGTAAAGTACTAGTTTGGGTTCATTAGAAGAAATGTTATGTCATCTCAGAAGAAGTCCATTCTTCGCCACCCAAAAGAAGCTTGCCTTGGCTCCATTATTTGTAGGAAAAGGCTGAATTTGTGTTTAGTGATAGAGCAAGAGATGGACGTGAGGGTTAAATAACGCCAGACTCACTTTTTTTCAAATTGTTAATTATGAAGTTGTATAGATGGGCCCGTGGATATGTAGGTTATACTCACCTCTTCTACTGACATTCGACGTATTGAGGTGGAGTATATACCGGTTGAGCCTTACTAGAGAATGGAAACAACGATGGATACACCCTCAGAGCTTGATGTTGAGATGATGTTGATAGAGGTAATCATTCCCTTTTAGGATAGTGGGGCCTCATGTACTTTGGACTTCTTATTTCTGATTCCCCTAGTTCCTCTACTGCACCCCTTCTTACTACTTCTACTTCTGTGTCCGACTCTAGGACACTTATCATCTAGGCCCTACTGTACAACATAATCCATCAAGCTCTTTAAGTTGATGTACGTGCCCCTAGGATTGAGGCTGTTGTGTCAGGGCTAATAGAGCATGTCACGGCCCTCAAAATATTGTACGATAAACTAGAGCCTTATATGTGTTTTAAGAGTCCATAACTTGTTTATAAGGTGTCTCTTAGGTTTTAATTGGTGGTTTGAAGAGGTTAGATTTCAAATGCCAAGGGATGACCAAGACGCTCGAAAACTAGTCTTATGTATGTACTAGTGTGCCTTTACATATATAATGTATTTTGGTGTGTCGCTTGAGGAATAAAATGATAGGAGGGTACCCTAGTATGCATATAGTCATGTTTATGGTCAAACATCCGAGAACGAATGCCCAAGGACCACCCTAAGGGTCCTTGAGGAGGACCCAAGCATTGGCCAAAAGATGCCAAGGCAGCCTTGAACCACGATGCGAATGATGGCCAGTAGACCCATGATGCCCCGTCAAAGGGGATGTGGATACACACTTAGTAATGGGATATTCTCTCAAAAATGAGGGGACTCAATCACCAACCACGACCTGTAGTACGATCCTATCAACACATCCACGGTCTATGGATAGGGTCGTCGTTTGAACATGTAAATTTCTATAGTGATCTTGGCAAAGTGAGGAATGAATTGGGAAATTCAACCCATGTTCCAATAAAGTTATGGACGGTTTTTTTAAGGTTTTTTTAGGTATTTTAAGTATATTTAATCTATTAATATCCCCTTAGACTTTATACTCCAAAACAAAACCTTTCCCTCCCAAAAACTCTCTCAAGATTACCATTGAATAAGAAGAGAAGAAGGAGGCATAATCTAAGATGAAATTTACCAAGTTTTCAAGATTATATTAAGACTTTAATTGAAGGTATGTGAAGATTTTTAATACACGGATTCTTCCATCTATGGTACCCCCATAGTTTCCCTCAATTAAAAATCCAAAATACCCCAATCTAGCTAGGGTTGTGATTGCATTGTAGGTAAGACTTGTTTGTGATCCTAATCTAGTGAGTAGCGTTCAATTATGTTTGTATGATTATTTTATGATGTTTTCAGGTGGTTTCCTTGATGAATTCTAAGATTTGATGATTAAGGTGATTATGGTGGGTTTAGGCCTTTAGAGGCAAGATTGAAGGTTCTTAGTTGATCTTTTTAATTCAATAATTTTGAATACTAATTGATCATAGTTATGATCATTTAGATATGAATTGAACTAGATCTTATCGATTAGGATTGATCTTGACTTGTTATGTTTGAATTGAACCTTAAAGATTTGAATTATGGATAGATTCACCTAGTAAAGAAGAATGTGATGAGAAGTACTTGACAAGAAGCCTATTACTTGAAAATCATGTAATAACCATATGAATGAGGATAGAATGAGGTAAATATTGTTATCTTAGGTTTTTTTGTGGTCTGTAGATTTAGGAAATTGAATGAATGAAAGTGAAGAATCACTTGATCAGGGATAGCGTGTTAAGGACATCCCTCCGTGAGAGAAAATTGTTGAGCAAGGCTAAAAAAGTAAACCTTGGAGTATATTCTTGATATGCCAATGAGAAGGAGTGTCACATGAGAGAGGGTCTGGACTCCAAGAAGAGAGGAGAGCCACACTAGTATATGTGAGGACTATCCATGTTTAAGGGGTAACTCTTACATAGTAGATTTTGGGATTTCCCAAAGTTAGGTCTCATGAGATGGTATCCTTCACATAGTTGAGCTAACGTTTCCTAGTAGAGATCTCCATATCCTAGGGACTAAGTCATGTTTGAGAATAATATCATAGGGTCCAAATCATAATGAACTAAGAGTTACTGAATGAAGTAACTCATAGGGTTCAAGATATGTGGATGAACTCAGACATACTCTAGTGTCCATGATTACAGATGGATTAAGACATACTATAACAAGTATCTCATAGGGTCCATGTGAATAAAGAGCTAAGACATATTTAGTGAAGTATCTCTTAGGGTTCAAACTGATAATGAAATAAGATGTGCTTTTAGATAGAGTACCTCATAGGGTTCTAAAGTTATGAGAGGAACTAGGTTCCAAACTAAGAAGTAATAGTAAGAGGACCTAAAAGTAATTCTTAGCATGATTAGTATTATGGGTTGCTATGAGTGTAATTAAAAAAGTATGACTTAGGGTCACTAAAGAGAAAGCGCGAGGTTGGATTGGACTAGAGTTTCCTTTATAAGTTATGGTTGACTAGAGGTGAAAGATTCTTATTTAAGAGATTTAAGTTAATAATGAGGCCAAAGGAGGGTAAATATGACTAGGATGGCTTCAAGACATGCTTAGTGTGTGAAGTAGAATGGGATGCCTCACATGCATTGCACAAGTGTGCCTTGAGGTGATCTAGGGATATAATGCTCATATGTCATTAAGAACTTAGGTTTTAATTATGAAAGTGGATTATGATCAAGAATGACCAAAGAGAGGTACTTAACTTAGATAGTAGAATGGAATGCTACCTTGGCCTTGCACAAGTATACTGGGAGGTGAATGGTTGAAGTATAAACTTATTTATTCCTTGTGATGAAATACTATTCTTATGATATTCATGTTATGTTTATGCTATTATCTCTTATAATTATGTCTATTATTGACTTACCCTTTGAGATATATTATGTTTTATATGTAAGCTTTCATACTTGTTACATTTTTGTACTGACGCATCTTTGTCTACATTCTAATCCAATGTAAGGTGTTGAGGAGATTGAGTTGCTTTGAAGGGTAGAGTTTCCAAGGCTTTCAAGGATTGAAGATTTGATGAGTCATCATAGAATTCGCGGACAACACCCTTATGTTCCATTTATGTAAGTTACTATGTTTAACACTTTTGTGGGCTGCATCCCAAGAGATTATTAATCCTGTATTTCATAGATGGTTTTGAGACATATGTTAGAAAGACTTCTCTTTTTATGAAATGATTTTCGCATTATGTTTAAAGAAATCTTTCCATTCCCTCCATTTTTACATGATGTTATGTAGTGAAGCTAAGTGGTTTGTGTAAGACCTTCGAGAGGTCAAGTACATTGTGTGACTTCTAGGGGGTATTGTACGGTCTTTATAGTGCAGGCCATTAAAGTTTCTTTAGCCCTGATCAGGGATGAGTATTGGGGTGCAGTGAGGATTGATTGAGGCCCATAAATTGGCTTTGGATTCTCTCATAGTTAGAGTAGACGTCTGTGAGCAAGGTCAGGGTGTTTTTTTATGTTGTGACAGGCTTGAAGGCCGATATTATTAGGTTGAGGAAAGATATGAACTAGTTGAAGTCCACTGATTTGACTATGATGTTTGGGATGGTGGAGATTCCCGACATGTCGAGTACTGATGTTTTGGCTAGTTCTGAGGCTCCTCTGGATAAATCGGAGAAGAGGTTAGGGTTACTGATTCTAAGGGTGAGTCTGAGTCTTAGACGGATAAGAAACAACTTGGTGTTCGTGAAGAGATAGTCTGTGATAATTTTGCTGACTTACAGGGTGCCATGTTTCAGACTTCTAGGTAGGTATCACTTTAGGACACATCTATGATGGGCTTCAGTGGAGAAAAGGATAATTAGACACCGAACTTTGATGCCTAGACAACTAAAGAGGGAGTTGCCGACATGCCGACTTCACCCAAGCCTATCCTGGCAGGATGACTTTTTACCTCACTTTTTATTCTCATTTTAGACTGATTTTGTTTTTATTTGCATTTGAGGACAACTACTTTTTTTTGTTGGGGGTGAGGTATTTCCATACTACCTCTTTTGGGCTTATTTTGGGCATATTGGTGTCATTTTGGGGTGTGTGTGTGTGTGTGTGTGTGTGTGTGTGTGTGTGTGTGTATATTGGATGTTTATAAATTGTGATAGTTGATAAATTGTAGCCCATTGTTTTAAGATTTAAATGGTTTTAAACCAAATTTGAAAACTTTTTCCACCTCTTTTGAATGTGATTGTTGCTATTCTTGTGAACATTTCAGTGACTGTGGTGGTCAATACTGATGACTTGAATAGTGCTCTTAATTGAAAAAATTAATGTGCAGCTACATTGAGGCACACTAAGTTACATAGGAAATATGTGAACTCTGATAGTGTTAGTGTGACTAGTCGATCGTCGATTATGTCACTTGTGATGAACATTGCACGCTAGCTTAAAAGTGTGGAACCGTGTTTGATAATTGTATTGAATGTAGTGTGTGGTGAGGTTGTATTAGATTGCATGATGACACCTAGAATTTTCGATGTATGTCTGATTGATTGATTACATAAAATAATTGAAATGATCTTTGGCAACAATTTTGAAGAATGAACCAACTTGACAACGAACATGTTTGTGGACAACCTTGTGAGAAGTGCAAACCATGGTTGACACCTTTTGAGACTCTCCTTTTCTTTAGAAGAAACCTGAACAGCTTTTTCCTCTTTGTCTTACTATCCATAAACTTCTTGAAGTATTGGCTCATTTCAATAGCTAACTTAGGTCAAATGCCTAAGTTAGGATGTGGTGAAAATAGATAAATGTCAAGAAGTGCAAAAAAAAACCTCGATGGATTTATTTGAAAAAGATGGAATCCTCCCCCCCCCCCCCCC
>NC_028642.1:23543179-23564976 GCF_001406875.1 Solanum pennellii
CCCCCCCCCCACACACACACATAAAAAGGGGGAAAACAGGAAAGAAAAATTGTGAAAAACAAAGGAATGAAAAGAAGAGTTGTGAAATAATGCGTGTGAAAGAAGAAAAAGAATGGGGTACCCGTGGAATCATATTTAATTGAAAAATGGTGTGGATATGAACATGTTTAAATTTGGAATAGAAGGAGAAAAAGTGATTTTCAGGTATACTTTATGAAGGTAGAAGCCACAAAGCCTAAATGAGTAGACCTTTACCATCAGCCCCATTACAAGCCCTAAAAATACCTTTGTGATCTTGAGTGAGCTAAAAGAAAAACTGCTTGGAAAATAAAGGCAAACCTATGGGTGGAGTCACACCTGTGTTCATCTTTGTGAGCATGAGAGTTGTATGTGATTTTGGGAAATTAAATTATTGTGAATTTTTGTGTGAATATGAAATCATTTTTATTGTGAAGGCATTTGAGTACCTTTGCTGAGCTTGAACTTGCATTTGAAGCAAGCACTGTGAGTTTGAGTACACTTGATAATGGTGATTCACAATTTGAATCTTTGAGAGATATGTGTAGTTTGAACCTTTTGTGTGCATTTATTTTGAGTCTTAAGCTGGACTATTTCTAGACATCCTTGTTGAACCAATCAATAGAGAGTTTTACTCGAGGACAAGCAAAATTGTGAGTTGGGGGTGTTGATGAATCGAGATTTAGACTCATTTAAGGCTTCGTTTTTATAGATTAAGTGTCCTTAAAATCTTAATTCATTCTCTAAACTAATTTTAAAATGTTGATTTGCAATTATAAAGGGTGAGGAGAAAGGCAAGGACATTATTGGGCAAAAAAGGAGAAAACAAGCTGAAGAAGTAAAGAAAAAGTGATCCTGGTGATCGCCATGTACACTGAGCTTACCATTGAGTGACTCTTTTGCTCGGCCAAAGTTCCAGCCTACCAACCCTGGGGAGGGACCAACTTGGCGACAGAAATGGGTAGTCGGCGGATCGTTGAATGACTGTACGATAGCAATCTTGATCGCCTAAAGTTATAGAACCCTAAAGAGAAATGGTCAATACAAAAAGGCATTGCATTGGAGAAAAGGGCGCATCATCGATTGGGTTGGCGAGGCGCAACTTACTTCGCCCAATGACTGTTAAGGCCAAAGACATGGGAAACTATAGATTGAAATTTAAATAGAGGAAAACGGTTCTTGTGACACTTTCAATAGTTCTGATTCCAGTGTACGTATACTTTTAGTTTTATATGAACCTTTTGTGACAAATTTTGAGAAATTGCAATTGGATTTTCGAATTAATTAAATTTGGAGCATTATAGAGGCTTGGAAAATTTTACCCTGATCATGTCTAATATAGTTTGTAATTTTTTCTCTCTTTTTATGATTTGTAGCTAAAACCCCAATTCTTAGGGTGTGATCATGCAACTATTGGCTTAGTTAGATTATGGGTATTGTTGTTTGATGATTTGATTTCTATTTTAATATGGGTTTGATCGATACCTGAATAGTAATTAATGAATTGTAGTTGCAAATACCATTTTAGATTAGTCTTTTGGGCTTGCTCAAGAGAGATGTTCTAAAACCAAGGTTATCGGTTGATGATTGTAGCGTGTGGGTTCTTATGGGTTCATCTCAAGAGACTAAATCTTAACTGGCTCCTACCAATCTAGCCGGAGAGAGTAGATAATTAAGGTTTTGGCCTGTTTTGTAGTGTTAAGCTTGTCGAGGTTTGAGAGAACTCGCCTGAACCGTAATAGTTGTTCAAGAAAAAAATATTGCACCTATAGTCTAGCCTGCCAATAGTGATTAATAAACTTCAATTACCCATATATCATAATTAGCGTATCATGGATCACTTCCTGAGAATTTCTCTTAATATTGTGGAAACCCCCTGTTTTCATAATTGTTTTAGTTTATTATTGACAATCCAATTCCCCCGTCTTACATTTGTTTTCAATCCTATTAATCTATTTAAATCTTTTTTGATAATTTCTATTCCTACCACCATTTAGATAACATTTGTTACTTTTTAACTTAATAGGAACTTACACAACTCCCTGTGGGTTTGACCCCAACCTTTCGTTAGGTTTTATACTAGATCACGATCGCCCACACCTAGTATGGATGAGGTGTGGTTGAGTGTTTATCAATAAAAATTATGAATAATGATCTGCTCATGTATAATCGAATAAATGTCACAATTCATCTCTACGGAAGGTTCGAGAGAAATAAAGAAATTTTATTTTGGCATAAATGGTCATTGATCAAGTGCTTTTAGTACATCACAAATAATGTGCTATGCATTACTATGAACAACCAAAAGGGGAAAAAGTTCTTGACTGCACAAATTTATCATTTATATGTACCTCTGTGCGTCAAATAGATATTAATTGAAAAAGTAAATCAAGAAACAAGCTTTGCCTATAATTATTTTTACAATGACAATAATACAATAAGTTTCTCCTTGAAGGAAATGCTCACCACATAAACAATGATATGAAATGAGTGGCAGTATTTAAAGTATTGTAGAGAATCAGTGAAGTAATGTGCTACTACCAAAAGAAATAAAATTACTTATGATATTGAAATTGTACTAAGCCTAGAAAGGATTTTTAAAAGTTTCTAAAAAATGAATCAAAGAATACAATTACATTGAGACTGAAAAATATGAAAATATTTAAGATTTTCATATTTCTACAGTCACAATTCGAGCCTACACTCTAGACGTGGACGGTACTAGAAAACAATTGATGGTCCCCAAGCGAACCCTCATCCTCGTTGTCAACAAGCTGAAGGCTAACTCAAGCAAACAAAAGATAAAACTGAATTAAATTTAACAACTCGAAAACTCAATATTTAAGAACATCTTTATACTACTCAATAGATAAACTCATAGTTTGAAAAAAAACTCAAATAAGATACATACTGAAAACTACACAACATCATCTATCTATGAAACCTTTACTACTACAGAAGGATATTGGGACAAGACCATGACATCTCAAAATAACTAATTGTAAGGTAAAGGTGAAGTCCTCCAGAATATGTAAAGACTCACGACAGCTAACTGGAATATCACATGACCCCAACGAAGCGTCTGTTGATGATCCTGAATACCATTATCTACATCATAAATTGATGCAAGCCAAATGGCTCCGTTCATGAAATGCACGAGCATGTAAGGAGAACATACTTGCATAAGCTTGAACTTCATAAAAAAGAAACACACTTACCTCTTCTCCACTCAAGAATAAGATATTCAACTCAAAGATATTATACTGAACTCAAAGATAATCAACTCAAGATATTAAACTCAAGATACTCAACTCAAAATTCTCAAGGATAAGAATAAAAATAAAATATGCAATATATGGAACACCATTAAAAAATAGATAATAACTCAACGATATTGAAGAATACAATAATAACTCAATTTGTATATATAAGTACAACATTATTATGTAGGAGATTCTCTAACCGACAACCATCGCTATGAGATATGGGATGATAGAACATCTCGCCCACGCTGCCAAAACTATCCTATACCTTGTCGGGGTATAGATTTCCTCAAATAAGTAAATCTACAAAGCTATGCTTAAAAGCAATAAAGAATAATCGAAAAAGTATGGCCTTCTCTATCCACATTGGCTATACGGTTTATGGAGACTTGAGTTATCGAAACTCGTACCCATATCACTGTTGTATACTACTCCCAAAATTTAACTAGCTCATATGTTTAAAACATACCCCGTTCTAAGATTTAAGATAGTTACTTAAAAATCTTTCTTTTAGAAGACATAGTACTAAAATTACTCATGAAAACTCTTTTGGAAATTGGTGTTTTCTATTATCTTAAATGTTTTTAAAACATTACTTTTCGAAATACTTAGTTCCCATTTAGCATTTTTAAGAAAACGAAATTGTATCTACTCTTCCGCAAACACATTGTTAAAGTCCTAAAACAATTTGTTAAAAAAAACGTCTTACAATATGGTTTATGCAAAATTATAGACATGGACAACTGAAGTTAATGGTTTCAATAACCATGCATAAAAATCAACACTTGAAAATCAAAAACTCAAAAACTCAAGGAGTCATTGATACTACTCTTCTCCAGAGTACTCGACTTGGACGGCTCATGCAGAATTATGGGCATGAACTACTCAATTCATGAACTCAATGATTCCTCTCATCTCAAGATTGCTCGATTCATAGGGTTCACGCGGAATTATGAGCATGGACTACTCAATTGAAGGACTTTCATGGGTAACATGTAGTAGCCCCATGATTAGGAATATAATCTCAAAGTAATCTATACCTAAAATTTGAAGATACTCCTCTCAAAGATAATCAACTGATGGAGTTCATGCGTAATTTATGGGCATGAACGACTTAACTCAAGGATCTGAATAAAAATATGGAACTCAAGTATGCAACTCTTCTCATTCTCATACTTAATTCCTCAAAACATAGCTCAAATAGATAATTGATCTCAAAGTATTCACAATTGAATTCAAAGACTTTCTCGAAGCCTACTCTTAATCTTTCTTAAATTTGAATTATGAATTATGAATTCAAGATTTATGATTCATAATAGTAAGAAAATCTATGATAGTGTAGACTCATGAATACAGTCTCACAACCCTCATGATGACTTACTTGATTACTGAAATAAGTTATTAGAAATTGTAGAAGACTCCTCAAAACGACTCAAAGGGACTATTTCAAACAACTCTGAAGAACAATTAAGACTTAATGCTTAATTCTACCTTGAATTTTAATTATGGATTTAAGGTTATTATTCGTATTATGAATGATTTCTAGGTGCTTAGACTACCTCTATTTTACTTTGTACACTCTATATTTGGAGAGTAAAATAGAGAATGCACACTCCAACCCACCTCTAAATCACCCTCTATTCTCCATTTATAAAGAGGTGAATAGTAGTTCTCCAAATTTGGAGAACGACTATTCACCTCTCTATTCCACTTTTTCATTATTATATTATTATTTCTATTACTTATTAATCAACATATTATTTCATATATAATTTCATTAATTAAATATCTAATATTCATAACTCTTTTTTAAATGTAATATAATATTTTTAAAAATATTTTTTGATATATGCTATTTTAATTTCAAATTAATATATTTTTTATAATTTTCATGAATAATAAAACTTTATTTTATTATTAATTCTCATTTCAAAAAAAAACAAAAAATTAAAATGGCAAGATGAAAATTTTTATTTCAAAATTCCATACATGATAAGATAATTTAAATACAAGAGAACAATGCAATACATAACATAATAATTTCAATACAAGACAACAATACAATACATAACACAATAATTTAAAGACAAGATAAAATACAATATATAACATAATATAATTCATCACAATAATAATTTAGTAATCTGATAGGTCATTTCCAGATCTAGCTAGCACTACTCGGAAAAAAATTAGGATATGATTCCAAAAATTATTGTGATTGTGGTTGTGACTGCGGTTGTGATTGTTGATTTATTTTTTCAAGTATTCTTTGTTGTTCTTGTTTCATGTATTCAGGAATATTTGGATAATTAATAGTTTTTCAATGCACCAATTCAAGACGTCGTAGAGGCTCCAACTCGAACTATAGAAGTGGTTGTAGATGAAAATCTCTGGTTTGAACAATTTTTAGCAAGACGTAGAAAATTAAGGACAAAAATGCTCATTTTTATCTCCGTAATGCATTATAGAGCATATATGCGAGCAACGTAATGATTTTGAAAATTGAGTGTGTATGCAATTTTATGTCACTTTTATTTGAATTTGCCCCCCCCCCCCTCCCGCCTAATTTATGTATTAATATTTTCTTGCAATTTATGTTATTTAAAAACTTAAGATAAAATATTTTATATCACATCAAAAATTGTATAAGGTAATTATTTGGAAAAAAAGAAATAAAGGATTTATATTATGAAATAAGATAATAAGAATGAAATAGAGATAATAATATAATATTCAGGAGAGAGAAAAAGATTCCTTTTTAGGGAGTAAAATAGAAAATTGGGTTGGAGTTGGCTGTCTGAAAAAATAGAGTACTCTATATTTGGAGAGTAAAATAGAGGATTGGGTTGGAGATTTCCTTAGAATTAGTAATCGATAGGGCTTGAAGGTACCCTTTTAAAGGAATTGGGTGGGGACAGGTGACCCTGGCGCATTGAGTAGAATAGGCAGATACCCTTTACCTACAGAGGTGTGGTTGAGGCGTACTAGTTGGCGCAGGGTGCCAGGCCCCAATCCAGATAACCTTGATGACTTGTCTTTTTTCGTTTTCTAACCCTAACTCACCTAAAATCTAATGGTTTCTTTCCGAATCACCTAGATTCGAATACCCAACCTAAGTACAAAATAATCTACTAAAAACAACTCTTAAAATCCATATGATTATCACAACAACTCATCGAAACCTAACAAAACAAGATTTAACATGAACACTTTTCAGGAACTCATCAAGAACTTAAATTGCTCAATATTTATTTATAGATTCTCAAAAAGAAACTCATGATTAGCGTGTGGGTGACCGAACCCAACACTATGGAAGATTACATACCTTATAGAGATTAAACCCTTGTCGAAATCCGTAATGAAACCTCAAGAACCTTACGAAACCTTGACTTTTCTCTTCTTAAACTCTTTTCTGAACTCTTGCGTGAATTATAATTGTTTAAACTGAACCAAATCAGTTTAGACTCCTTGTAAATTACTAAAAATTAATTAAATCTTATTTGTTAAGGAAAAGAGCAAAATACCCCTCCTGAATCCGAGTTACTCTCCTTAAATAGATAGTCTTACTTCAAACGGGCATATCTCCATCATAAGAGTTAGAAAATCAGCAAATTTTGTAACATAGGAAAGAGGACTCGTAGATCTTTAATTTGGTGTGTTATGTGTCTCCTAAAACATCATGTACTGAAAGTTATGGTCGTTTTTAGTTGACCGAAAACTTATAAGAACTAAGGAATGACTTGAATGAATTCTCTTTGATTCTTTTTAGAACTGAAGGTGCTATATCTAGTGACCTGACCTTAATACTTAAGAAATTTTGAATTCCTTGGAAATATCATACTCACGATGAAGGATGATTCGAGTCTTAGTTAAAAAAAAAAATTCGGGGGTGTCACGTGTACAATCAAAATGGGTTATAAATATTTATTATTAACATGCCTGCAAGATGAGTGAATTATATTCAAGAAAGTAATTACAATTTAAGTCATGCTTAAAGATCGTACATTAATTATACATTTGTCTATTTGAAAAATAATTTATTTAAATTATTATACCATTGAATGAAATTCATTGAAAGCAATTTTTAGAAATTTTATAAAAATTCAAGATTTCATGTCTCAATTTACGGTCAAAGTTATAAATTTTGACTGTTAAAACTAAATTGTACCATGTAAATTGGGACAGGAAATGTAATTATCTATATAATATAATAAATTCAACCAAGTACTATATATTCAAATAACTCTAATTAAAATTTAATGCTAGAAATGTGATGAGATCGTCAAAATATTATAAGTTATTTTGACTCAACAAAAAGATACTTCTTCTTTTTTTTTATGAAATTGACATTTTCTTTCTCAAAATAAGAGAGTGGTATGAAAAATTTTGATCATGAATTGTTGATAGTGAGTAAAGCAGCTTAAATACTTTATTCTTGCAAATTTTTCTTTTTCCGTAAGTTTATCAATCAGTAATGCAATTTTTTAAAATTTAATAGAAAATTTGGTGTAGCCGATGAGTCAAATAAAATGACACAAATTGCTTTTACGAATTATTTACATTATCTATTAATGTCGATCCTCCTATTTATTTATATTTTTTCGAAATTTTATGAATATTTGAAATGATTGTTTGTGTGTTTTAGCTAGATGAAAATCAGGCATGTAGTTTAAATTTTTGGCTCTTGTATGCCCACATTTTATTATTCACATATGTCGTTTGTACATTATATTGGGTATATTACTGTTATTTTAACAAATAATTTTAAGGTTAATTAATAATTAAACCTTTTTTACATCAAGTTTTTTAGTATCAATTGTCTCATGAGATTTTACGTATAATTTTAAAATATTTGATTCGTTTCAGAATATTTTTTATTTTTATATAAAATACTTTTTTTTGTCTTTCTGTTCTCTGTATATCCTTATAGTTATTTCATTAATATTAAGTAAAAATTAGGCGAATCACATAGTATAAGAGAGAAATTACTTTATAGCCCTACTATTTCTTTATTTATTAAAAATTCCTTTTTAAGTGTTTTTCGGATACATTATATTGTAGGCAGATACTTCAATTAATAACGACTGATACTTAAATTATTAAGTTGTTGTTACCAGTTTAAGCATTTAATAAGGGATTAAAACAGAAATTAATTGATCCCACAAATTACGCGTACGTTTCTTCGTTCAACCAATCAGTCATAAACCTCTAACTGAATTATAATTTTTAAATTTCAAATTGTGAAATCTTTTTCCTATTCTTCGAAAAAAATTAAAAGTTTGATTCAAACAATTTTGGGAACGCAATTTTGTGAAGATTCAAAATGAATATTTTGATCTTGTTAAGGCATTTTGGATCATGAGAAAGTGATGTTAGATACGAGCGATACAGAAGTGATGTGATAGTGGTTCGAGAAAATATTTCATTTGTAAATCCTATTTCAACAATTGCAGCTGAATTGGGTATTGAAGAATTGAAAAAGAAAAACATCATGATCAGATACATTGTTGAAGGTAATTTGTCTCCATTATGTATTAGGAATGATATGGGGGTGAAATTGTACATAATAATGAAGAAATATGAGGTAGGATTCAGTATGTATTCACTATGCATTGATACATCGGATAAAAGTGATGAGGAGATACAAAATTTTGATGCAATAACTGGTGAAATTGTGTTGTTGAAGGTGAAAAAAGGGACACAAACATGTACTTTCTTCCCGAAAGATTCTTGATGCTTGCTTTTTAGAAGTACTTGTCTGCTTCATGTCTAATAATTCTCAAATTAGATACTTTATGAAGTACTTTTAGATTACTATTTTATGATGTGATAAATGAAAAATGTTATGTTTTCAGTTGTGGTTACATCTTTTGATTCTTAATTTTTGATAAAGTTAGTTTGGTATACATTGTTGTGTGTCTGATACTTAATTGTTTATAAATTTTGTATTGGATAGAATAATAGTATCAATAGCTGTGATGTGTGCCAAAGTTAAAAGAAAAAAAGCTATCATTTGAAGCAACGATATATCATATACATATTATCTTTTTTCAAAATTTGTATCTACTAATAATAAAGTATTGGATATTCTGCAATTCAAACAATGATGTTGATACTTAACATAAAAAGCTTTAATGTGATACATAAAAATGTAAAATTGAACTTGATACATACTATTATAAATCAGTCACATTGATACTTAATAGAAACAATAAGCTTTAATATGATACATAAAAATGTAAAATTGTACTTGATACATAATTCTAACTACATATTATAAATCAATCAAATTGAAACTTAATGAAAACAATAAGTCAACTGATGAAACATTATGTTGTTTACCTTGAAAGGTAACTAAGTAATTTTGAAAGATTCAATGGTTCCATTACCATATAAGAAATTGTCTTGCCATCTCGATAAAAGAATGCTTCGACGGTCACGAAAAGAAAGAAAAAGAACTCAAGTGACAAGCCAAATACGAGCAGAAACCGTTGTGGACGTTATAGACATGAAAGTCACAATACGTGATCTTGTACTTTCTTACCCAAAGAAAAGTGATATATTAGTGTTACTATTAAATAATAATATATAGAAATTTGTTCATCTTTTTGTATATTTCTGGTGGAAAATAATTTAATCACACTGTTAAATTATTAAATTTTATAATCTGGTAAAATATTTATATAATATATATATTTTTATTTTAATAATAATGTATATGATACATCATATTGTAAACGACCGTATTTACTGTAACTTTTGTTAAGTATCACATATAAAAAGAAGATAAAATAATATATTTGATACATTAATTTATGTAATTGGTACATGTTGAAATATTCATTGTCGTGGTTAGATATAAATTGTATCTTTAACTTAATAAACAACCTCTTGAATGATAAAATTTGTGATACATACATTTATAAAAAAATTTGTATCAGATAATTTTTAAAAGTATCCTATTTTGTGTTGTATACCACAAGCAGTACAATTATAACCAAAAAATAAAGAAAAATAAACACATTGTGATCAAAAGTAAAATACATCAAAATTTATATTCAAAATAACAAAATATTCAGAGAAATACCCATTTATCCAGAAACCAACCTCCTAAAATTGTTAATCCTAGATCATTTTCTTCAAAGATGACACACCCACATAGCAGACACAAAAATTCTATCCTATTCTGGGGGTTCTTCCACATTCACTTTAAAAGATGAAGTTTCATCCTTCTTCGATTTCATCTTTTAAAAATATTATCATTCTTCATTGTTGATGAATCCTACAAGCTTTTAGATCTATTTTCAGCCAATCATCATCGTCGGAATCATAATTAGTTGATTAGATATATTTTCATGAAAGTTTCCATCATCAAAAAAATAAACAACGTACCATACTGAAAAGACAGAGCAGAATTCATATGTATAAGAAAATTATAAATTAAAAAAATTATTTTTTTAAATAAAAAACGAAATCTAAAGAATTGGAAATAATAAATTGATGAAGAAATAGTTCTACATCTTTAGGAACTTGAAATTGATGAACTTGAGAGAGAATATATTTGAAATTAGAAAATTGAATGATTGATGTAACTGTTAATATATGAGAGTGATTTTAGGCGTAAAAGGAACATAAATGTTGGATTATAAGGGATGTAAATAATATATATGGAAAATGAGAGAAAAAAGAAAGAGATGGATTTTTGAAATATTTTAAAAAGGTAGGGAATTTAAGAAATTATGGAAAGAAAGATTCTGTAGTTAGATAATTTTTCCTAATATTAATATGTACTCTAGTATGGGCAACTTTCACATATAGCCACTTTAAAATAGCCTAAATACTCTCCATAACTATAGTTTGATAAATACAATTCTTAGCTACATGTTATTAAGAGGCGAGAGGCGAGCGAGACAGTAAGAGATAGGAGAGAGACAAGAGAGGGGGAAAAGAGTTGGAGAAAGGTGAATTATATATGCATATTGGTTATATAATTGTACATTATATATATGTATTTGTATAAATGGCAAAGAGAGATTGGGAGGAGGGGATGAGAGGCGAGCGAGACTGGCAGGGGGAGGAGAGAGGCGAAAAGAGAGAGGTGAATTATATATGTATAAAATTATATATTATGTATATATATTTGTATATATGGAAAGCGATAATGAGAGAGGGAGGATAGGCGAGTGAAAACGAGAGGTGGAGGAGAGACACGGGCGAGAGGGGGCAGAGAGTGGAGAGAGGTGAAATGTAAATGTATATAGGTTTAATAATTGTATAATATACATATGTATTTGTATATCCTGGCGAATTATACATATACAAATGTGACTAATTGTCAACCCACGTAATTAATGTATAGTGTCTGTCGCGAGTGATAGTTATAGCAAACTATAACTACGATGAGTAATTAAATAGTATAAGTTTGTTTACCCGCGTAATTTAGTATTATATATATTTTTTGTATATTGTTATAAGTATTTCATTGATATTAATATGTACTCAACATTTTAAATATTATATATTTACTTTATCTTATATAGTTAAATTATTTAATGAATAAATAACCTCACAGCAAATATAATAACTACATTTGTTTTCAAAAAAATTTAATCAAATATTCTCTTATGTGTAGATGTTAGAGAAATAACGAAATAAAATAATAAATAATCATCTATTTTACAATTGAGATCATTATATTTTGATTGTTAAGACTAGGCCAAATGAAGAAAGAATTTGAGCCAGAAAAATTTTTGGGTAGTGACTTGAAAATTTTTGCTAGGTCAATCTCAGAAGAAATCCGGACTATGTGAAATCCAGGGTCACCCTAGAACGAATATTGTATCGGATACGTTGATATTTTCTTGTATCCAAGACATTAAAGGATTCATAGTGCTTTACATAATCAAATTAGGATGAGTAAAACTCTCGAAATCGAACCTGGCATGAAGGGGATATTTTGGGACATCAAAGAAAGAAGATATATTGTGAAAACTTGACTTCTCATGGAATTCCAAGTCTTTGAAGTTGACATAGTCTTCTATAGAGAGAACTTCCACTATAGCGGTTATGATTAAGCACTATAGCAGGGATAAAACTAGTATAGCGGGGTTCATGCCAATATAGCGGGTCAGAATCTTTATAGTGGGGTCAGTCACTATTTTATGCAAAAAAAAGATTCAAAACCTCCTATATTATGTACTATTTTCATGACATTGAGAGGGGTGATTTTGTGTTGTGTGTACTTGATATTCCAAAGAATTTGTCGATAAAGATAAGATTGATACTCCTCAATCTTGTAATTTGATTTTTAAGGTTCAGAATCTGAGATATAACTTTTGGGGGAGGGGCTTTGACTTGATTTAAGGATGGGAAAGTCTTCTGTTAGTTAGAATGATCATGAATTGCCATGGGAAATTTTTGGTTTTTAATCTTTGTATATTTAAGCCATTTTCATTGATTGTTGTGTTCATTTATTATTTTAGAAAAAAAAACCAAACCAATACACTAAAAGGAGAGTGTCCGATTTCTTTATAGCGTCCAACCTTCATAAGAGGTCGATAATGGTTGCATGTTTTCCAATTTATGTATATATGCATGTCTATTGCTTTATAGTATCATTGTGGAGCGCCTGTTTGGAAAAACATTGGGAGGAAATAAAGTGACATCATGTTAATGATATTATCCAATAAACATGTTTACTTGTGGTTTCAAGTTGTATTATTAATTCTGATTTTGATTGTGCATGATTGCGGATTGTCTCGGCTACCGCACCGGTAGAGGAATAGGTTGACTCGTATACCACGTCTGATATAAATACTAACTCTAGTTGGCTTGAGTACTACATCGATACACTAACAATTTTTTTGTGCGTTCCTTAAAGGAACTGAGTATATATATGTGCATTATTGCTCCATGAGTGAAGTGAATTTACTTTTTTATAAAGTGGTGTACGTATATCACATCCATGAATAGCATGAGTTATTTAAAGGTGATTGGGACTCAGGTATGACTCGTACATGATCATGTGAGACATGTTTCATGTGTATGTTAGCTCAAGATGAGGACTCGGGGTCAATCTTAAAATTGCTCAAATTCTTGCTCTCCTGATCACTAATTCATTATCTTGTGCATGTACCCTTTTATAAGGTTTGTTAGTTTTTTTTTTCTACTTTTCATTTATTATTATTATTATTGTTATTATTATTATTATTTACTTTCAATATTCACATTCATGGCTCATATCTAATTACTTATTCAATTGTTACACTCTTAATATTCATAACTCTCATTTATTTTTATTTATCACCTTTAAATATTTAATCAAAAACGTTAAGATAACTTTTGATATTCCTTGATTTTTATTTGTATAAACTCAACTTTTTTGTTTCATGAAATCCTTACCCAAGGTTAGCATTTTCATTCTAAAGTTTAAGTAAATGGTTGGATAGGGAGAAGGAGTCTATAAGAATTCAGAAAATTATCTATTAATTTGTATTAATGTTTCCATCTATATTATTGTTGATTAAAGACTTAAAACAAAGATGTATACACAATATTTTTTCTTCTTTGGCTTTTCGTTTGTTTGTTTTTTCTCAATTAAACTTGTTCATTTAGTTTCCTTTGAATTATTGTCGTAAGTCTATGCTCTTATTAATTTTGTCTTAAATTAGTCATCTTTGACTTTATTAAAAGTTTACTAACTATAAACCACAGTTCATAAGTTACTGTCGGTTGCTTAGAAAGAATTAATTTGAAATATCAAAATACACCCTTCATTTGGTGTTTTGTGGTCATATTATCACATTTTTATTTGTAGTTATTGCATTTTATTTCGCATTACATGCATATTTTAGTCATCCAAATGTATCTATGAAAATTCGCATGGAACGCACGTGCATCGCACGTGTCCGGAAACTAATCAAAAAAATATATTCAAACTTTAACAATTAATAATACATTATCAGTTCACACTTCTATCGTTTTTTATAAACCTTCAGTTACGTAATTAGTAAGTGTAATAAAATATAATAACGAAAAATTTTAGTCTATTTTATGGTCTTTTTTTTCCTCAATAACCACAATATTAGGATAATCTAAAACATTTTATCAATTATATAGTGTTGTCAGTCCTTTACATATATAAATACAAAAGTCTCTGGGAGCGTGTGTTGCACATTTAACCCAAACAGTAATGTATTCATTTAATCTTCTACACAACTAATCAAATTTAAAAGTTCATAAATTGACATGTTCAATATAAAGTATTTGTTGTAAAGAAATAAAAAATTGCCACCAAATAAATATGATGATATCATCAAACTTATCACATATAATTATAGTTTAATAAAAATTACCATCCTTGAAGGAGTACGAAGAACTTCAGATTTTTAGTTTGTTTGAATACTTCTTTACAAGGAAAAACTTTCTTATCTAGGGTGTTTCTCCCTTCTATTTTTTAGTGGAAATTCATTCTAAATTGGTACAAATCACCTTTTTTATATGAGGAATATGATCTTTGTTAGTTTATTTGAAAAACTTTCTTATAAGGAAAGCGGTCCTATCTAGAGTGTGTGTTTCTACATTCTCTTTTAGGAAAGTGATTCATTTAGTTCAATTGAAAAATCACTTTTTGATATGTAGGTAAAAGATGTTTTGATTATTTTTTTACTTGGAAATATAGAAAGTGCTTCTGATAAGAATGTTTATCCATTCTGTTTAAGGGAGGAAATTTATTCGGGTCCGATAAATTATTCACCTTCCTTATAGGAGTAAAAAGAACTTTTATTTTATATATTATATAAAAACTTACTAACATGGGAAAGTGCTCCCGGCCAAAGTGTTTACAAAATTTCTTTTTTAAGGTGGGGAATCATTTTTGTTTAATTAGAAAATTACCTTCCTTAAAGCAATCTTGATTAGAGTGTTCCTTTTTTCTCGAGCTCAAACAAGAATATTTAAATAAAAGTGCACGGGTTACATCCTATCAGTACCCATTTGGTATATATATCATAATACAAACCCAATTAATTAATATTTGTCTATTAATGAGGAAGAACTCTTTATTAGAGGTTACTCATTCTTAGGGTTCAAATACGAGACTTCTACATAAGAAAGGATGAATTTCATTCATCTCAAAAGAAAATCTTAAATAATTTTAAACTTAATGCTTTATCGATTTTGTAATGAAATTAATTTTAAAAGCTTCATTGTATACTTACTATGATTCAACTCTTATATATTATTTGTATGAGACACTCGTTGAACACATGTTTCCAGACACTTTTATATATATAGCATATAAATCTTGTACATTTTTTCGATAAGTTATTTTCTACTTCAACATTATATTATTCAATTTGCATGTTACCTTGTGTCAAGGACGACACATTTCAAGTTAGATTATAAACAAGGTCACTCTCAATTTTCTTCAAGAGCAAAGGGTCATGCTATTTTCCATTTAATGATTTAAGAATCACATTCAAGGGGTCAAGTGTATAGAGATAAAGAGTTGGACTCAGTTAGTTTCACAAATCCTTTAATCATGAAACTAGATAACTCCTTTTTTGAAATATTGAAGCAGATGACGATCAAAATATGGACTTGGAATAGAAGCTTTACAATATAGTCAAAGAATTGAGCTCATACTAGATATATTTGAACAAAAGTTTAGGGATTACATCCAATCAGGCCCTATTTGGTATATATTTGAGAATACAAACCGAATTAATTTAGATTTATCTTTTGTACAGTCTATTGAAGGGAAAAACTCTTGATTAGAGGTTACTCATTCCAAGGGTTCAAACACGAGACTTCTACATAAGAGTGGATGAACCACATTCATCTCAATGCTCATTCACGGAATATAAAAGACACACACACACTCATGCACATACGGATGCGCGCACCGACGCACGTGCACGCGCACAAACACCCAAAAAATTTACCATCATATTATTTAATTTGCATGTTACCTTGTACCAAGCGTGAAAAATTTCAAGTTAGATTCTAAACAAGGTCACTTTCAATTTTCTTCAACAGTAAATGGTCATGCTATTTTCCATTATATGATTGAAGAATCACATTCAATGGGTAAAATTTACAAAGAAAAGGAGTTGGACCCAGTTAATTTCATAGAGACTTTAATCAAAAAAACAGAGAAGACCTTTATTTTTTAAAAAATATTGAAGTAGATGACGAGCAAAATATGGACTTGGAATTGAAACTTTAGAATATACTCAAAGAATCAAGGATGTGAAATAACTCCTAAAAAAGTGTTTCCCTTGTAGCATTCACTGAAACATAAATTTTTAATTCTCTTTTTCTTTATTAGTATCTTAGCTATCGTTGTTATCATATCAACCTCCCCACCCTCCCACTTCTATTTTTTTATTTAAGTAGAGTCTCTTAGATGTTGGTATTAATAAAGTTAAAACTTTTTGAGACAAAAATTATTTTTCTTACTCTTATTCTTATGAACATGTTCAAGGACTGTTCGCAACAAATTTTCGTAAGCTGAAGACTGCAAGCAAAATAAATAAAAGAAAAATGTGATTTTATTAATGAATCGTTATGAGTACAATTTCGTTGTTCTCTTGATTCTCTCTCCTTCGTTTCTCCGCGATTCGAGGGTCTTCAGTAGCGTATTTCCCGAATTGTTTGATGATGTAGACCTCCTTGAGATGTTTTCGATCTCCAGGACGTTAGAAGCGCTTCGTCGTTGTAAGTCGATCTTCGGGAAGAACTCCGTTGATAACTCCTTCGAAGAACTATTGATGTTGATGTTGTATCTTTCTCCAATTTGTTGAATGCTTGTTAAAGACTTTTACACATCCCCTTGAATGTCATGTCTATCCTATATTTATAGTTCTAGGGAATGGACAAGGTTGCTTGTGATTGGCCAAATGATGTCATTTTGACACTTGGCGCATTATGATTCGTTCTTGCATTTGACTGGGACTACCACCTCAATTGAACACATGTCATCACCTTGTTTGTTTTGGATGCCTAGTCACTTAAGATGGACTTATTTATTTGTAACTCAAATTAATTATTCAGCCCAAATGAACATGGATTTAATTCAAATTTTGTATGAATTTGATCCAATATAATTTATGTGTCTACAAATGCCCCTTACTTCGAGGCTTGTCGACGTAGAGGCTTTTCGAAGTTTGGCAACAAGACTTGACGTAGTCATGAATGTGTTTTTCTTTTTTTTAGACTTGTCAACATTCAGGCTTGCCGAATTTTGACGACAAAGGTTGAAGTCTTTATGAATGCATATTCATTTTTTTGAGACTTCATGTCACGACCCAAAACGAGCCGCGAGTGGCACCCACACTTATCCTCCTATGTGAGCGAACCAACAAACCTAAACCCCAACGTTTACCAATATTTCAACCATAATGAACAAAATATAATGCGGAAGACCAAAACTCATTAATATAACCAATAAATAAACTTCTAAGTATAATACTTATCATCCCCAAAATCTGGAAGTCATCACATCAAGAACATCTATCCTCAAATTACTAAGTCTAAGAGTATTTAAGAACTAAAATAAGTAGAAAGATGGTCCATGTCCGAACTTCAAAGACATCAAGACGTGAAGAAGAGAATCCAGCCCGAGCTAGGAATAATAGCTCACCCTGAAATCTGACGTGCTGAAGACTGGCTAGAGTTGAGGACGAGTCGAAGTCAATGGTGCACTTGCTGCACTCCACAAAACAACAAGAAGGAAATAAAAGTAGGGGTCAGTACAAGGAACACGTACTGAGTAGGTATCATCGGCCAACTCAAAATAGAAAGCAATATATACTGAATAATAATATAAAATCAACCACAATACTTAACAGGTGACAATCAACAAGTACAAGAACCATTGGCAACAACACCAAGCACACCTATGAGGACTCAAGCCTCCACACCATACTCATTTGGGAAATAGGTTCTTCGAAATTTAGTGTATTAACATAATTCAAGATTACTTCTCTTTATTCTTATCGTGTCGGAACGTGACACTCCGATCCCCTAATGCTACGTGTCGGAACGTGACACTCCGATCCATTATTCCTACCGTGTCGGAACGTGACACTCCGATCCCCTAATGCTACGTGTCGGAACGTGACACTCCGATCCATTATTACTACCGTGTCAGAACGTGACACTCCGATCCATTTATCTCATTATTTCAGTTCATCAAGCTTTCTTTATGTCAAGCATCATCTTAATAGAGAGGATTTAAGATTAAAGATTCAACAATCTCATCATTCTAACCACCACAATTATACGATCACAACATACAAACACACAATCAAGTATATAGAAGACTTTACAATACCACCCAATACATATCAATCGCTATTTAGAGTTTATCTATCACATAGAAATAAACCATAACCTACCTCCACCGAAGAATCGTGATCAAGCAAGCTATCTCCCCAATGCCTTTTGCTTTCCTCTTCGTTCTTTCTCGCTCGCTCGTTCTCCCTCTCTGTCTTTTTCTTTTTCTTCTCTAGATTTTTTTCTTTTACCCTAATTATCATATAATTCATTATGATAAAAGTAACCCATTATTTATTCCAAGGTTATCTCCTTTAACCCTCCAAGTAAATAAATTATTAAACTTACCCCACTAATTTCATAAAGTTTGTCATGAATAGTCCAAAACACCCCTTTAAAACTTTTAGCAGAAATCCGACCCAGTTGGGTTACGCAACCTGTGACGGTCCGTCGTGTCTATGACGGTCCGTCCTGCAGGTCCGTCACAAAGTTCAGAGAGTCAAATTCTGTAAAGGGTTTGTGACGGTCCGTCGTACCTACGATGGTCCGTCTTGCAGTTCCGTCGCGAAGTTCAGAGAGTCGATCTCAGTACTCGCATTTTCAGAGTTTAAGTGTTTTGGAACGAAGCCCCTCGACGGTCCGTCGTGCCTATGACGGTTCGTCCTACTTGTCGTCGAGGGTAATGAGAAAAGTAGCAGAAGAAAATTTACAAGTATGGGACGACGGAATCCATCACGGGCCGTCGTGACCATGACGGTCCGTCGCGTGGTCCGTCGACCCAGTCAGTTTTTATCAAAATAATCTTACTGCTCGAATCGACTAAACAGGTCGTTACAATAGATACCAATTTACCCATCGTTCGTCCCCGAACGATCACAGGAAGAAAAGCAAGGGCGAGAAAGAGTACCTGAATCTGTAAAAAGGTGGGGATATCTTTCTTGCATATCCGCCTCATTCTCCCAAGTAGACTCTTCGACTGGCCGATTCTTCCACTGAACCTTGATAGATGCAATCTCCTTTGATCTCAACTTGCGGACTTATCTAGCTAGAATAGCAACCGGCTCTTCCTCATAAGACAAATTCTCATCAAGAAGAACTGAATCCCAGCGAATAATGTAGTTTCCATCCCCATGGTACTTTTTCAGCATAGACACATGAAATACCGGGTGCACTCCTGAGAGTCCTGGAGGCAACGCCAATTCATAAGCCACCTCCCCCACACGCTTCAAAACTTCAAATGGCCCAATATACCTTGGACTAAGTTTACCTCGCTTACCAAACCGCATCACCCCTTTCATGGGTGAAACCTTCAGCAAGACTTGTTCACCCTCCATAAAATTCAAGTCCCTAACCTTTCGATCTGCATATTCCTTCTGCCTGCTCTGAGCTGCTAGAAGCTTATCCTGAATGAATTTTACCTTATCTAACGATTCCCTCAAAAGATCGCTACCCCAAGGTCTTACATCAAATGCATCAAACCAGCCAATGGGAGACCTACATCTCCTCCCATACAGTGCCTCAAATGGAGCCATATCAATACTTGAGTGATAGCTATTGTTGTATGAAAACTCTGCTAAGGGTAAGAATTTATCCCAATGACCACCAAATTCTATCACACATGCACGAAGCATATCCTCTAACACCTGAATCGTTCGCTCACACTGACCATCGGTCTGAGGGTGAAATGCAGTACTAAGATCCAGCCTAGTACCTAATTCAGCATGTAATGTTCTCCAAAATTTAGAAGTAAACTGCGTTCCTCTATCTGATATGATAGAGAGTGGAACTCCATGCAATCGAACAATTTCCGAGATATAGAGTTTGACTAACTTCTCTGCATTGTAAGTCATCTTGACCGGAATGAAGTGAGCAGACTTAGTTAACCTGTCAACAATTACCCAAATAGAATCAAACTTACCCAATGTTTTGGGAAGACCAACCACGAAATCCATTGCAATTCTTTCCCACTTCCATTCAGGAATGGGCATTCTCTGAAGGGTTCCTCCTGGCCTCTGGTGTTCATACTTTACTTGCTGACAATTCGGGCATTTGGCAACAAAATCAAAACTGTCGCGCTTCATTCTACTCCACCAAAAATGTTGCTTTAGGTCGCGTTACATTTTGGTTGCACCNTGTAGTAGCTAGCTAAACCAACAAAGCTCTTACCTCTGTAACATTAGTAGGTCTTACCCAACTCTTCACTGCTTCAATCTTAGAAGGATCCACCATCACTCCCTCCTTAGAAACCACATGCCCCAAGGAGGACACTGAATCTAGCCAAAACTCACACTTGGAGAATTTGGCATAAAGTCTTTTCTCCCTCAACAACTCCAATACAATTCTCAATTGCTCCTCATGTTCATTCCTGCTCTTTGAGTATATCAGTATATCATCAATGACTACAATAACAAAGAGATCCAGATATGGCTTAAAAATTCCGTTCATCAGAATCATGAAAGCAGCAGGGGCATTCGTAAGCCCAAAAGACATTACTAAGAATTCGTAATGCCCATACCTGGTTCGAAAAGCAGTCTTTGGCACATCTGCTCACCGTATTTTCAATTGAGGATAACCGGATCTCAGATCAATTTTAGAGAAGACACAAGCACCTTGTAACTGATCGAACAAATCATCAATTCGAGGACTAGGATACTTGTTCTTAATAGTTACCTTATTCAGCTGCCTGTAGTCTATGCACATCCGAAGGCTTCCATCCTTCTTTTTCACAAATAAAACAGGAGCGCCCCAAGGGGATGCACTTGGTCTAATAAAACCTTTACCTAACAACTCCTGAAGTTGGGCCTTTAACTCCCTTAACTCAGCTGGAGCCATTCTATAAGGGGGGATGGAAATGGGGCGAGTATCCGGCTCCAGATCAATACAAAAATCAATATCCCTATCCGGTGGCATACCAGGAAGGTCTGCGGGAAACACATCCAAAAACTCACAGACTATCGAAACAGACTCAATCGAAGGGACTTTGGAAGTATCATCCCTGAGATGTGCCAAGAAGGCTAAACAACCTTTACTAACCATCCTCTTAGCGCGGAGAAAAGAGATGATACGGACTGGGGTGGAAATGTAGTCACCCTCCCACACTAGAGGATCTGTCCCAGGTTTGGCCAATGTCACAGTTTTAGCATTACAATCTAAGATTGCAAAATTTGGGGAAAGCCAAGTCATACCCAGAATTACATCGAAATCAACCATTTCTAGGATAATCAAATCTACATAGGT